>NC_043973.1:1472259-1779759 GCF_902148855.1 Sphaeramia orbicularis
AGCAAAAAAAAAAAAAAATCTTGAATTAAGCAGAAATCTTACCAAGATAATTTTCACTTGTTCCATTGGCAGACTTTTTTTTGTTTAATTCCAGATCTTTTTTTTTTTTTTTTTTTTTTTTTTTTAATTCAAGCAAAAAAAAAATCTGCCAATGGAAAAGTGAAAATGATCTTGGTCATTTTTCTTGAATCAGATTTTCCAGATCTGTTGTCTCTAAATCATTTCTTCTGTCTCAGTGAAAAGTTCCTCTGATTTGGAGTGTGATCAGATATTTGGACTAAAAATGACAAAAATACACTTGGTAACATTTCAATGTTTGCAGTTCAGACACAGAGGAAGGATGAGCTGGACTAATGAGAACCTCCACAGACGGATCAAATGATCAGATTTGGGTTCAACAGATGATTGACAGCTGGAATTACCCATGGCTGGTCAGACTCCACAGATTAAATAAAACCTGGATAAAATGTTCTTTAAATGCCCTGAAACATTAAAAACTCTGTTGTGAATATGAACCTAAACTTAAACAAGAGGAAGTTCAACTGCCTTTCCTTGAAAAAATGAACCATGGACACACAGTTGGATGAAGATCTGGACTTTCAGAACTGGACCAGATAAAACCATCTGTCAGCTGATCCACAGCAGGTCCTTTTGTATTTGCTGTGTCTCTTCTTTTTTCCTCTTTTGACCATATGTCTCCATTAATTTATTTATTTTTTTTATCTCAGAGGATGAGAAAGTTTTTCGCCGATGCATAACGACTAGACTAACAAGCTGAGTTTTTTACTAGCAAAGGGAAACGGTGTTTGAAAGTTCATCCTTCATGTTAGTTTTCATCAATAAACGTGGCTTCACTGAACGGAGCTCAGTTCTTAATAGTGAAAAGAGCTTCAGCCTAAAGCAGGGTCTCAAACATGTGGCCCAGGGGCCAAATGTGGCCCTCCAAAGGTTCCAGTCTGGCCCCTGGGATGCTTTTGAAAAGTGAAAATTCCACAGTCTTGAATTGAATTAAGCAAAAAAACATTTTTTTGCTTGAATTAAGTAAAAAAAAAGTTCAATTAAGTAAAAAAATAATAAATCTTGAATTAAGCCAATTTTTGTTTTTTTTTAAATTAAGCAAAAAAAAAAAAAAAAAAAAATCTTAAATTTAGAAACAAAAAAAAAAAACTTCAATTAAGCAAAAAATAAATAAATAAATCTTGAATTAAGCAAAAAAAAAAAATTTTAAAAAATCTTGAATTAAGCAGAAATCTTACCAAGATCATTTTCACTTGTTCCATTGGCAGATTTTTTGCATAATTCAAGAATTGTTTTTGTTTAATTCAATATTTTTTTTGCTTAATTCAAGATTTTTTTGTTTGTTTTGCTTGAATTAAGCAAAAAAAAAAAAAAAGAAGGCTCCGATCCAGCCTGTGGGATGTTTTTGCAAAGTCAAAAATTCCAGTCTGGAATTGAATTAAGCAAAAAAAAAAAAATAATAATAATAATTTGCTTGAATTAAGGGAAAAAATGTTGAATTAAGAAAAAAAACTTCAATTAAGTAATAAAAAAAAAATCTTAAATTTAGCAAAAAAAAAAAAAAACTTGAATTAACAACTTCAAATTTTTGTCATTGTTTTAGTGCAAAAAATAACATTAAATTATGAAAATACTTACATTTACAAACTATCCTGTAATCAAATGAACAAATATGAACAACCTGAAATGTCTAAAGAAAATTAAGCACAATTTCTTTAATCACTGCTGCACTTTTTTTCTGCGTTTACCTCCATCTGACCGATGATTTGAACTGAATTATGGGAAAGTTCAAACAATTCATGGGAAGGAACGCTTCTCAAACCAAAAAAGTGTTTGTTCGAGCTGCTCGTTGGAAGAAGGGATTCATAAAGCAGATATCAGAACGTTTTGACTTCCTGATGGAAGGCTTGAAACCGAAACACGTACAAGTGTTTTTTTGGGTCTAGGTATGACCATGCTGTGTTAATAAAGGCATTTTAATGTTTAAACCAATAACGTAATAAAAGTCTGTTTAGTTCAGGGGCCACATCCTCCCAGTATGATCTGAAGTCAAATAAGAACATAATATCGAAATAATGTCAACTCCAACCTTTTTTTATGCTTTAGAGTGAAAAAAGTGACACTACATCATGAAAATACTTACATCTACAAACTATCCTTTAAAAAAGTGTGAATAACATGAACAACGATGGAAAACATGTAGATTTATGAAGAAAAATAAGTGCAGTTTTAACCATATTCTGCCTGTTTATCATTTACACATGTACATTATAACGTACAGATCACAGTGGATCTACAGATAGATAGATAGATAGATAGATAGATAGATAGATAGATAGATAGATAGATAGATAGATAGATAGATAGATAGATAGATAGATAGATAGATAGATAGATAGATAGATAGATAGATAGATAGATAGATAGATAGATAGATAGATAGATACTTTACTGATCCAGAGGGAAATTCAAGATACATATATTTATATAAATACACAAAACATGTCATAACAGACAGAATATTGCTTATTTTTCATAAGACATTTCAGGTTCATATTTGTTCAGATTATTCATATTTTTTTGTGAAAGGATAGTTTGTAAATGTAAACATTTTCATGTCATTTGACTTTTTTACACTAAAATAGAGAAGAATTTGGAGTTGTCCTTATTTGTAGGTTATTATGATCATATTTTACTTGAGAACTGATCCTGAACTTAAATGATTGTGAATATCTTAAGTGTAATTTAATATTTTTCATTTCACAAATTCATCTTACAGGATGGATTGGACCCTTTGGTTTTGGCCCACGGGCCGCATGTTTGACACCTGTGCTCTAAACTGTCATCTTATGTGATTTTTTTTTTTTCTTTTGTTAAATATCATGACTTTGATCCTCAGCAGGGTTATTATTGTTAACGAAAACTAACGAAATGACGAAAACTAGATGAAAAAAACATTTTTGTTGACTGAAATAAATAAAAACTATAATTAAAAGAAAAAAACGATAACTAACTGAAACTGTATTGTGTGTTTATAAAACTAACTAAAACAGATAAAAGTTATGGATAAAATTCCCTTTGTTTTTGTTTTTGTCAGTGTCAGATTGACAGTAAATCGATTTATTTCACTCTACCTAGCAGCACCATACGACACTTTTTGCTCCGTCACTTGTGTTCACTTGTGGTTTCCAGTCGTCTTCTGGTCCCCACTCTACCTGGAAACATGGAGACTAAAGCAGCAGAGTCCTGTCTGGGGTTTATATGAATACGACGACAGAGAAGAAGAGAAAAGACACCACTGAACTACAACTAAACTAGAACTAAGCATTTAGAAAAAAAAGGAAAACAATAAAAACTATCAAACCTGCTCTAAAAATGAATTAAAACGAACTGAATTAGAGAAAAAAAGTCAAAACTAAATCAAACTAAACTATACCAGGAAAAGCTCTCGGAGAGCGCAGACCTCTGCCAAGGCAGACCAGTGGGCCCCCATGGCCCCCCCACCCCGATCATCACTAAATATAATCATTTGTTCCTTGTGCCAGTTTCAACATTTCCTGAAAATTTCATCCAAATCCGTCCAGAATGTTTTGAGTTATCTCGCACACAGACAAACAAACACACAAAGTACAGTGATCTCAGTAGCTCCTGGTGGAGGTAAAAATCCAAAACTATTTAAACTTTGGTCCTCAGGTAAACACGCTTAAACCAAAGTACTGCAGGTTTTCATGTGTTAAACAGACGTTCAGTTGCTTTTCCTTATTTGTCTCCTGTTAACACACATGCACACACAGTAGAACGTCTGAAACTCTTCATCATGTCTCATCCTGTGCAGCTCCGTCTAAACCCTTTCCATCCTGTTTCAGTGTTTTTCCTATGAATCCACTCCTCACAGTTTGTCATCCTGGTGCGTGCCTCCTGCTGGAGCTGCTTCCCCTGCACATCTGAACGTCTTCTACCACCGACAGCAGCTCCACCTGAACACTGGGGCTCTGTCACCACACACACACACGCACACACACACATACACACACGCACGCACGCACACACACACACACACACACACACGCACACACACACATACACACACACACGCACGCACGCACACACACACACACACGCACGCACACACACACACACACACTTCTGTGTTTTCCAAATGCTCATCTGCTCCAGTCTGACAGGCAGACTGGAAAAGAGCAAAGAGCGATATAATCAGAAGGAAGATGGAGAGATAATGGGAGCGGACGTGGTGGTAATGAAAAGCAGCCGTTCACAGATGAACAGTGAAAATGAAGCCAGGCCTGCATGTGTGCAGAAACAGCTGATCAGAGCACGGACAGAAGCAGCAGATGTTTATCGAGTACAGACCTGAAGCACAGATGGGACTGAGTGAGGAAAGTGGATTAAACTTATAAAGTGCATGTTTGGATGTCATCACTGTTTTGTTTTGTTTTTTCTTTAGTAAACCAAACAGCAGACAGAGCTCTGTTCTGCATTTCCCTGACGCGACATTTTTATGGAACTCACAGGAGTTCAGTTCAGAACAGCACTGAGCAGGAGGACACTCAGATATGAAAGAAGAACAACCACTGAAAACAGCCCAGACCAGCTGGCCCCTCCCCCTTAGCCCCGCCCCTCCATTTTCAGAATCAGAATAGCTTTATAGTCATTTGACAGCACAGTACAATCTACAGCACATCAGATGAAGTTCAGACAGATGTTGGACATGGAGCTGCTGCAGCCCAGCGCCACAGAAGGTCTGCTGTGGAAACTGCAGAGAAGAACAGAGGAAGCAAACAGAAGACAGCACACAGTGAACACACAGCCCATGAGGACACATGAGGACACATGGTGGAAGTTTTTCAGTGGATTTGGTGGGAGTGTGGGGGGCAGGAGGAAAGACAGAGGACGAGGGCCGACGGGGGGGGGGGGGGGGGGGGGGGGGGGGCGTATGCATGTGTGTTTATGTGAGTCCTTGGAAAAGTTTGTGTGAAATAAAATCAGAGCCACTACAGGTGTGTGTGTCCTTCAGCTGCTGTCAGTCCTTCTCAGGTCACTTCTGTGTCTGGACCATAGAAATGTTTTAAACTGCAGACGAGCAGGTCAGAGCAGGTCAGAGCAGGTCAGAGCAGGTCCAGCTGCTTGTCCTCCGCTCTCAGAGGAAACAGTTCAACCAGGGAAGACTGGATTTCTGCTTAAAGGTGGGGTCTGAGAAATGAGAAAAACACTTCCAGGTTTTTTATCACACCTTTACAAAAGGGACACGGGGGAGGGGCTTCCAGCTGCTGGAGACAATGTGGGATGGTCAACACCAGTCATTACCGTATTTACTGGAGTGACCCAGTCATCATCTCTTACTGGCAGGAAATCCACAAACACATTAACAATATAACAGGAGTGAATATGCCTTTTACTTTTCATACAGTTTATATGGGAGATATTCAGTTTGACGGATGGAGAAATAACAATAAAAAGTTGGTCCAAATTCTCCTGGCTGGAAGCAAATAAGTTCTTACGAGAAATTGGCTCAAACCCCATCTACCCGCTATAGATGAATGGATCGATATTATCCATGAAATTTACATGATGGAACGGCTGTCATATTCCCTTAGAGTCCAGAAAGAGAAATTTTACAAAATCTGGAGTAAATGGACTGAGTATGTCAAACCTATGAGACCAGACTTCTCTGAAATTATTGGAAAAGGGTCAGGAAACAGTGTCTTATTGATGTAGACTTTTTTATTTTTTCTGTCTTTTGCCTATGACCTTTAACCTGAACCTTTTTTATGTCATTACACTGCTACACAGGAATTTTGTCTTTGAAAAACTTTCCAATGTGAAAGCTTCCAGTGTTCTTCTTGAAAATAGTTCTCACCAATGTTTACCTAAAGGTCTAAAAACATCTGAAAGAGCTACATGGAGAAATACTCAGATGATCTGTGACTGTTCAGATGTAAATGTTATGGTATAAATATATTTATATATATATATGTGTAAGAGGAAGAATGTAACAGATTGTGGCATTGTCATTTGTAAGTGCTCTTTATAAATAAAAAAAAAAAGAAAAAAGAAAAACAGTTCCAGCAGCTGCATTTGAAAACCCTCAGGTCAACAGGCCACACCCCTTTCTTCAGATGTCCCTCTGAAGCCACGCCTCCAGACTAGTGGCAGGTGTAACACTTGTTCCTGAGGGTCCATGAACGCTGCACAGCAACATTCACCTGCTTCTGCTCTGGACCCGGGTTAGGCTCCGACTCCGTATGTGGTCCAGACCGGGACCGGCCACAGCTCCGTCTCCTCCACCGGCTGAGGCTCCGCCTGGCGTATCCATGCACACCTCATTCAGTCTCCTCTGACCCCCCCACTCTTCCAGAACAGCCCCAGTTCAGACCTATGGGACTAATGGTCCATTTCCTACTGGTTTATGTTTGTGACTAAACAGTTACTGCTGAACTTTCCATCCTAATAGAACTAATAGAACCAGGTTCCAGGTTCACTTCCTGTACAAGGGCTTCCTCTGGGAACGCATGGGGGGGGGGGGGGTGAATGGCAGTTGAGTTTGATAGACATATCACTGTTCAATCATTTCCAGTGGGCGCTCAAAATGATTGGATGGTGTTTTTTCAGTCCTGTCTGTTCCACAGGTGACTGATTTTTTTAAGTTTTGTGTCAGAGCATTTAATTAATTAGCTGTAATCTGAGTGTGAAGGGGATTTTAAGGAATATAGTCAAAAATCCTCCAGAAACATCTCAGACCCCACCTTTAGTTTAGTTCTGACCTGGCCTCAGCTTCACTCCTCCCTTCAGAGCAGACATGTCTCTACACAGTTCGTCCATTCTCTCAGTCCCACAGTTAGCTGAAGCCCCTCTACGGTCTGACCCACCATGGAATCCAGCTTCTTATACGAGTCCACAGCTCGTCCGGTCAGGTCTGGAACACTGTCCCCCGACTGCGTCACCACCCGTTGTAGTTCCGTCACATCCTCTCTCACCGCTCCAAAGTGCTTGTTAATTTCCACCGACAGCAGTGGGGTCTGTTTGCGTGCTGCTGTCTTACCAATTTTGTGATAGACCAGGGCAACTCCAAGACCAATCAGAAGATGTCCCGCTTTCATAAATCCAAACAAGTAGATGTCTTCAATATCCTCCACCGGCTGAACCGACAGACACACCACCCTCCACTTGTCCCATGTGTCAGTGGTGTATCCGGCTGTGAATGTTCCCTCAGGGCAGGTGGGCTCCCCGGGGCCGTTCGTCCTGGCTGAAAAAGTCATGTCCGTTGCGCTGAGTGACCAGCTGATCACTTCCATATTTGCTGTTCGAGAGCTCAACAAGCAGGAGATCCAAAAGTTAAAGTAAGTCAGACGAGACAACTGCAACAGCAAGTCCACAGGAAGCAGAGCAGGAGGCAGAGCTCCAGGACAGAAACACGTCTGCTCCCATTGAAGGACTGCGTGTTCACAGGAAGGGGTGGGGGGGTCCAGATTCTCCATGAGTCTAATTCTGCGTTTCCACTACATGGTACCGGCTCGACTCGACTCGGTCTTTTTGCGTTTCCATTATGAAAAAGGACCTGGAATCTTGTACCTGGTACTAGTTTTTGGGTCTCACCTCCACTGAGGTTCCAGGACTGGGGAGCAGATACTAAAGGTGACACTGTAAACACTGCAGACCACTGACCGGTCAGACAGTCGACTCTCTGTTTTACAAAAAACAGATGCAGAAGTGGACAGTAAATCTGTCGGTAGGTGAATCCACATGAGGACAGTAAACTGTAAAACTACACCATGGTCAGAGGAGAATGGCCGATGTAAAAATTCAGCATGAGTTTGACGGAGGAACACAACGAACAAGTAGGACTGTAAGAAAATATCAGTTCAGCAATATATGACAATATTTCATTTCACAATAGTGCATCGGTATTAAAAAGTACTGTATTGATATTTTTAGGTATTTATTCCAATGCAGATATGGTGGAGGTTCATTTTTCTTTTTTGTTGATATTTTATTTATTCTTATTTCACACTCTTTTATTCAATAATGTTCGTTCCTTTGTTGGGATTGAACTCAAATCCTGTTCTGATGTTAGTTGTGAACTAATAGAATCTGAACATTTGAACAGGATCTGAAACTGGAATGTCTGTGAAACAGAATTTCAGTTTGAACACAGTTTGAACATTTGGTGATAGAACATTAGATCCTGGTCTGATCAAATAAAAATGTGTTTAGTATTTGTGCAGATTTCTGGTGTAATTCAATTCCTCAAGGAAAAAATCTTTTTTTAAAAAAGAAAGAAACAAAAAAATGGTCTTTTTAACAGTATCATGATATATGGTATTGTGATCCTAGTATTGTGATTTGTATCAGATTCTTGCCGACACAGCCCTGTTCCTCTGCAGCGCTGACTGAATCTTTGGTCAGATGGATGACGGTTCGTGACAGCCGACAGCAGCAGAACGCTTCAGGTTAAAAGAACACATCCAATTAAAATATACACAAGCACAATTAAATAGAAAAGGTTTAACATCCAAACTTAATCAAACCAACACGGAGGAAAGGCAGAACACGTGCAGGCAGTCTAGTGTCCATGACATTCACTCTGGTTCATTCACTGGACCACAGTGTTTTTTCTAATGAAGCCGTAAACGCTGGTGTTTAAAGGATCATCTGAATAAAATACCAGACAGTTGTTTTCCAGACCCTGAAGGAGCAGGACTGGAACCAGAGCTTTTCCAGTCCGTTCACTTGTCATCATTTGGAACACTTCTGAAAACCCTGTGTCTCTGAACCCTGTTTTCCTGGAGAATGAAGACGACAAGGTTCCAGGTTCCAGGTTCCAGGTTCCTTTATTTGTACCCGTGGGTAGATTTGTTTTGGAGACGTACTGACTGCCTTTGGCATTACAACAACTAAACACACATTGAACCTGTTCAGCAGGTACTGGGTCGAGTGTCAAGACAAAAAGTGCTCAGTGTTCCACCATTCAACAGTAAACACTATAAAAAAAAAAAAAACAGTAAAAAAACCGTATTATTCCAGCAGCAGGGGTGCTGAAAAAATACTGGAAAATAACGTAAAATAACCGTCTCATAAAATATGATAATTTTCCATAATTAAAATACAGTTTTTTGCCCTAACTTTACATGAGATTTTGCTTTTTATGTTTTGTTTTGTTTTGTTTTTTACTTTTTAATGTTTAATCAGGAATATTTACATGTATTAAAAACAATCAAATTACATATAAATAAATAAATAAAAATAATTTTCAGTGAGACTCAGTTGTCCAATCCACTGATAAAAACTGTATTTGGACAGTTTATCAGTGCTTATACATGTTATACATTCACAAAAATACATTTATTCAACATTTTTGTTGTGAAACCTCCTGTAATTACACAAGATATTTGTCAATTAACAAACAAGTCTGGTTCAACTGACAGAACTAATACTTCTTTAATGGTTAATTGTCAGTAATTTTATCTCATTTTATTTTATTTTTTTTTTACAGTATTAAACTTTGAATTAACAGTTTAATCTCACAAATAGAAAGAAATATTTGTGAAATGATGATACATTTGCAGATCTATTTTAACTGTATTTTTCTGTGAAAAAAGAAAAAAATTATTTTAAAAAATTGAAATTTTTTGGTTATTCACAGTTACAGTTTTTTCCTGTTATTTTCCATTTGACATGTAAATTCAGTCTGTTTTTGTCATTTCATTTATATTTTCCTGTATCTTAAAAATACAGGAAAAATCTGTAAAATAAACAGTGAACATTCTGCTAAAATATGGATTTTTTTACAGTGTAATAGCATGGATAAGTAAAGAATAAAATAAATAAATAAGATCAAACAAATAAAATCAAGATGCAATAAAACATGATAAAAACCTCAAGAAGAGGAAAAACAGCCTCTGGGATAAAAACCAGGATAAGAACAGAAAATTGAAAATTAGAAGTCACAATAATAATAAATAAGAAATAGAATAAATAACTAAAATGAGTAAATACAGTGCAATGTCACTCTTTCTTCTTGAACTCAGTGACGGCGACAGGAACAAAACTGTTTTTCTAAACGCTGTGTTCTGAACCTGGAACTAAAAACTTCCGTCCTGAGGAAAGGAGCTGGAATTCACCTGGTAAAGGATGGGAGTCATTATTAAGAACTGATGAAACCATCCTCTGGACCTGTTTAGTGGACAGGGAGGAGGGACAAGACTGGGACTGACCAATCAGGTGACTGGACCATCTGACTATAGAGGGTCTGTACGTGACGTCAGCGCTAGTGGAAGACACTGTGGTTCCGCCCACTGAGTGGCAGAAAGAGAGAGATGAGTGACAGCATTGGCTTCAATCCTGTCTAAACTGAAGAACAATATTGAATAAAAATGGGGCAGAGCTGTTGTGTGATTGATTGTATTTTCAGGTTCTTAAAGCAGTGGGAGCTATCGTTTTACAGACACCCAAAGACAAAGAAAAGAGAAGGAGATGGATCCACAAATCCAGGAAACCAAACCTGGATCTGTGGATCCTGTTTGGTGTCAGCTAACATTCACTGATGCTGTATTTTTGGGTCCAATCAGACCTGAAATGACCTGTTGTTTTGGCTAACGGTCCTTCTTAGTGCAGCTCTTGGTTTCATGATCAGATCTTTCCTGGTTTTTGTCTTCATTTTGTGATTGTGAACCTTGTGCTCCTACATGATTAGTAAACGAACTGAAACTGAGGCCAACCTAGTTTTACAAATACGGGGAAACTGGAGAATAAAGCTACGACGGAGTATTAGGACCACAGAAGAAAAGAAAAACACTGGTCACTACCAGGAGAAAGTCAGAAAATATGGAGATAAAACCTGTAATTTTATGAGAATAAAGTCAAATACAAAAAGAATCACAATGTTATGAGAAGAAAGTCGTAGTTATAAAAAAAAAACAACTCGTAAAAATGTCATTCATTTATGAGATTATAGTCGTCATATTCCGACAGTAAAGCCATAATATTATAAGAATAATGTGTTAATTTAAACCAGGTGGTGTAAATCTGCTAATTTCCCAGAATGCAGTGGTGCCCTGCTGGTCCACAGCAGTAGTATCTGTGTTGGATAAAGGACTGGATCTGAACTAGACTCAGTAAATCTGCTCAGTCCCAGTAGATCCTGCATATATTCACTGGGGTCAGTCCACGACCTACTGGAAATGACCTTTGGATCAGCTGGTTCTGGGCCCTAGTTTTAGACCCTTTGGATCAGCTGGTTCTGGGCCCTAGTTTTGGAGCCTTTGGATCAGCTGGTCCTGGGCCCTAGTTTTGGAGCCTTTGGATCAGCTGGTCCTGGGCCCTAGTTTTGGAGCCTTTGGATCAGCTGGTTCTGGTCCTAGTTTTGGAGCCTTTGGATCAGCTGGTTCTGGGCCCTAGTTTTAGACCCTTTGGATCAGCTGGTTCTGGGCCCTAGTTTTGGACCCTGGTTGTCAGTCCTGATGAAACCATGTATATTTGTTTCAGGTCCAAACAGCGCTGATCCCCTCCCCCCTGGATCAGGTCTGGATCCTCCACTTGGGTCCACATGTCAGTGTTCATGGACCACTTGTTCTTTGGTAGCTGGTCCAGATCCATGTCCAGTCCAACTGTCCTTCATTTAATTTCAGATTTCCCATGTTCCTTTGCTCTGGCTGTGTTTACTGCTATACTCCGTCATGTTGAGCAGGTTGGTTTAAGGACTGGACTGAGAGGGGTGTGGCCTGGGGGGGGGGCATATGTGCATAGCCTCCATTTGATTCAGTGAGTTTTTCTCTGTAACTGAGGTCTGACTGAACCATGCCAGCAGGCAAAAAGATAAAACAGATTCAACTACTGGGTGTCCCATAAGTGTCCATACATAGGAAAAATAAACGTTTCTTGACATAAACCATTTTTATTTATTGTAGCAATAGTAAGCCAAAGTATTTTAAGAATAGAGCGTTGATTTATTGATTAATTTACTTATAGATTTATAACTAAGCTTAAACTTAAATCAACCCAAAACAATAATTTGGAAATCTTGCAAAGTTGATAGTTCGTGGACTGCACAGTGAACCCAAGTGTGAAAAATAGTACACAAAGCACAACTGAGGCAATGGATTTATACACATATAAATAATTATTAACTAACTAAGACACACACATAACATAGAGACAAGAGACAAATACAATAAAAGGAGCGGGAGATTATGGACAGGAGAATACGTAGACTAAGTTGGCAGATAGCTATATTCAAGATATTCTAATGTTAGTGAGGTTACGTTGAGGTAAACCTACTTAAATTGGAATAACACCAACTCAGATAAATCAGGAGCAAGTTTTCTTACAAGTTAGAGGCCTTCTGAAGGATGCAGGCTGGAGAGGCCTTGACGGAGAACGGATGAAGTCTTCTGACGGAGTTCGAACAGGCTGTGAAGCGACGTGCTTGCGCTGGAGGCCTGAAGTTCTGGAGGTCTGAAGTTCTGGAGGTCTGAAGTTCTGGAGGTCTGAAGTTCTGCTGGCTGGAAGAGATGCACAGCTGGCTCTGGCGGCTGGTTCTGGAAAGCTCACCAGGAGAAGTGGAGAACAGCGAAGATGGAACAGCTCTTGGAGAGCTCAGAAGGTGGAACAGCTCTGCTCTTAGGTGAGAGCCCAGGAGATGGAAAAGACTCTGATGAAAAGTTGGTTTCATTTACTTTTTATAGTTCTGTCTGAAAACCAACTTGGCACGCCTCCCTCGTGCATATTGATGAGTCATCGATGCCTCGGGGCGTTGCCTTCTTTGTCCGTTTCGGCGGGAAACCGCCTCCTCGTGCATATTTAACGAGTCGTTTGCATATCTCAAAGTATCACGTTTCTCTTCCCTCTAATGAAGACAGAGGGGGAGAGGACAGTGTGCAGACTTGTAAGAAAACTTTGCATCCTTAAATAAGATCCTTAAATAAGATCACTTCAACTTTATACATCACCTGTAACCTCACTTAAGCATCAGTAAAATAATAGCATGATTATTCAGACATGCTATAAGCAGTGATACTCTTACTTTCACATAATTCACCGTGAACATGATCAGGACACACATATGTGAAACCACAGGTCAGGAAAATGGCTTAAGTATTACGTGCATAAAAGAGTTAACGTGCTGAGTTAATCAACATTAACACATAATGTAATACATTATTAACATGGCACATATAGTGATTTTGTCATTCAGTCCTTTGTTTGTTTCTGGGTTCATCTTCACCTCTGGATGAGCAACATAATAAAACACGGATGTTGAGAGGACAAAGTCGGCTAAGTGTAAATGCCAGTTCCGGGGTGCTCTCAATTACCACGACAAGGGAAATGGCTCTTGATGAAGAACAGAATGAAAATGAGCCTAAGTTTCATTGTTCTGTGTACTTTTAAATTAGGTTAGTCTCATTCTTTAAGCTCATCCGTCATTATAAATGTCGCTTGCAGAGGATGTCCGTGCTTTGACCTGGTAACCAACCAATCAGCATGGTTGTTTAGGAATTTGGTTTGACACGGAGAGGAAGATAATATAATTTATAATTCTGTTTTCGACTCTGTTCACTCACTCCACCGTCATGCGGCTACATTATATAATATGCTCTATATGACTGCCATTTTGTCGGGAACACATTTCAATGCGTGTCCTCCACTGCTGAAGAACTATAAAGAAGAAATATAAAAAAAATACATGTTAGAACCATATATGTATGGAATGTATTATGTCTCCTATGAATGGAAACTTATGGGACACCCTGTAGAAAAGCACTCGGAGAGCGCAGACCTCCGCCATCAGATCAGTCCCCCCCGATTACCACCAAAATTTCATCATTTGTTCCTTGTGCCAGTGTCAACATTTCCTGAAATTTTCATCCACATCCGTCCAGAACTTTGAGTTATCTTGCACACAGACACACACACAGACAGACAAATGAAAAACAGAACGTCGTTGGCGGAGGGAATAAAGGAACGCTAAACTAAAGTTCAGATGGTTCGGTCAGTGTGGAAGTGTTCCAGTTTTCTGAGGCAGTGGAGGCGCTTTTTACACAGATCTGCAGTTTCCATTCAAACTCAGTTTTTCGTCGATCATTGTCCCAGGGTATTTGTATGCTTGTACTCGCTCTGTAGTCTGACCTTTCATTACAGTGACTGTGCCAAACAGGAACTGCAGTTTTTAACGGTCATCACTGATTAGAAGGAGTCCTTCATGTACGACGCTCCCTGTCGCTGTCAAACAGGAACCTGACATGATCCGTGGTCGTTTCGTGCAGATCACAGCAGATGTCCTGTGGAGAATCCAAAGCCCACATGGCCTCAGTCCGCCCCCCCAGGGCAGAACCAGATGAGCTCAGCCCGTTTGATGACGTCTCCTCTTATCATTAAGGTGACGTGTTCTCTGTGAATGGAACTGGGTAAATATTCTGTCTTGTCTTCAAAGTTTGATGAGGATCAGGAACACCAGAGGGTTCTCCTTGAACTCAGACCTGCCTCATTATCAGCTGGAGCTTCCGCTGCACACATGGTGGAGGTTCAGACCTGAAGGGTCTACGACATGGTGTCCATCTGTGGGGGTCGGACAAAACCCAGTGAGGCTCCACACACTGGAACTGCCCAGACATGAAAGCCTCTGCGAGCTTCCTACTGAAGACCATCGTTCCAAAACAGCACAGAATGAACTGAAACAATTAACAAATACTAGAGAATAATTACAGGTAATGAGATAAAAGCCATGGTTTCCATCAAAACCACATCGGAGACAGCAGGACACTGTTGACAGGAGAGAAAATTCCTCTATTGCCACATTTCCACTATGTGGAACCGGTTCCACTCTGCTCGTCTCCTGTTGTTGTGCTCCTCATTTCCTTTCCCCTACCTTCAGAAACTTGTATTTGAGGGGGTACAATGTTTGTTTCCCACACCCGAACCAGAACTGGGCCCAGATGACGACCTGGTGTTCACTCTGCCGCTAGATTCACAAGCACCGCTGAGTAGAGAATCAGATGAATGACATGTGGACGAATGTTTGAACAGACTGGAGGGATTCCACCTTTAGAAGAAATGGAAGCTTTGACAGAGTTCAACTGGACCTGATGTGGTCTGTTTAGACCTGGTGTGGTCTGTTTGGACCTGGTGTGGTCTGTTTGGACCTGGTGTGGTCTGTTTGGACCTGGTGTGGTCTGTTTAGACCTGGTGTGGTCTGTTTGGACCTGATGTGGTCTGTTTAGACCTGGTGTGGTCTGTTTGGACCTGGTGTGGTCTGTTTAGACCTGATGTGGTCTGTTTGGACCTGATGTGGTCTGTTTAGACCTGGTGTGGTCTGTTTGGACCTGGTGTGGTCTGTTTAGACCTGATGTGGTCTGTTTGGACCTGATGTGGTCTGTTTAGACCTGGTGTGGTCTGTTTGGACCTGATGTGGTCTGTTTGGTCCTGGTGTGGTCTGTTTGGACCTGGTGTGGTCTGTTTGGACCTGATGTGGTCTGTTTAGACCTGGTGTGGTCTGTTTGGACCTGATGTGGTCTGTTTGGTCCTGGTGTGGTCTGTTTAGACCTGATGTGGTCTGTTTGGACCTGATGTGGTCTGTTTAGACCTGGTGTGGTCTGTTTGGACCTGGTGTGGTCTGTTTAGACCTGATGTGGTCTGTTTGGACCTGATGTGGTCTGTTTAGACCTGGTGTGGTCTGTTTGGACCTGATGTGGTCTGTTTGGTCCTGGTGTGGTCTGTTTGGACCTGGTGTGGTCTGTTTGGACCGTTTCTGTCTCAACTCCATGTTGTCTTCGTTCTGACTAAAACAATGCAGCGTACGTGTGACATCATCGTGCATGCACAGTGAAGGCAGAATCGATTAGCAGAATCGTTAAGCAGGCAAACGATTCCAAGGAATGAGCTACTGGGATCCGGTTCACAAAAAGAACCGGTTCTCAATTCCCATCCCTCTTCATGCCACAGTTGAAAATGTCATGTCGCTGCAGCACCAGCGGTATCGCCGCCACCAAAACGTCACACTTTGGTTACAGAATGAGCGGTGTTCCAGAATCCTGATCCCATCTTCAGCACAGTTCTGTTCCTACGTCTAGAGGGGTTCCAGAGCCACGACTAAGGTCAACACACATCGTTCTGGAATAAAGGTGAACTATTCCCAGAACAGAAGTGCTGTGTTAAAGGGGCTACAGTTCAGTGTACGCATACAAACAATCTGAATTCTATACAGGGTGTGTCAGAAAAAACACCATAAAACCTAAATGAAGACATCTTTAAAATCTGCTCACATGTGTCTGTGGTCCGTGTAACTGTCCTCTGACTGACACCAGAGTCCTGGGTCAGTTTTCATGCTTCAGTGAACAACGCGAATTTGAACTGTGCAAAATAAAAGTCTTTTGTGCATGGAAGTGTAAGGGTTAATGTGATTTATCGTATTACACTTAAGGTACAGAATGACAGTGTTTTTCAACCTAGGGGTCGGGACCCCACATGGGGTCACCTGGAATTCAAATGGGGTCGCCTGAAATTTCTAGTAATTAATAAAAATAAAACAAAACTTACAAATAAAAAATATATGTTGGGTTGACAGAGACAAGCCCAATCCATAACAGACATGACGAACTGAGTGTGAAACTGCAGCACTGTGGTTCTGTTTGTGTGTCAGATGTTCACTGTGGTTCTGTTTGTGTCAGATGTTCACTGTGGTTCTGTTTGTGTGTCAGATGTTCAGTGTGGTTCTGTTTGTGTGTCAGATGTTCAGTGTGGTTCTGTTTGTGTCAGATGTTCACTGTGGTTCTGTTTGTGTGTCAGATGTTCAGTGTGGTTCTGTTTGTGTGTCAGATGTTCAGTGTGGTTCTGTTTGTGTGTCAGATGTTCATTGTGGTTCTGTTTGTGTGTCAGATGTTCAGTGTGGTTCTGTTTGTGTGTCAGATGTTCACTGTGGTTCTGTTTGTGTGTCAGATGTTCACTGTGGTTCTGTTTGTGTGTCAGATGTTCAGTGTGGTTCTGTTTGTGTGTCAGATGTTCACTGTGGTTCTGTTTGTGTCAGATGTTCAGTGTGGTTCTGTTTGTGTGTCAGATGTTCAGTGTGGTTCTGTTTGTGTGTCAGATGTTCACTGTGGTTCTGTTTGTGTGTCAGATGTTCACTGTGGTTCTGTTTGTGTCAGATGTTCACTGTGGTTCTGTTTGTGTGTCCGATGTTCAGTGTGGTTCTGTTTGTGTGTCCGATGTTCACTGTGGTTCTGTTTGTGTCAGATGTTCAGTGTGGTTCTGTTTGTGTCAGATGTTCAGTGTGGTTCTGTTTGTGTGTCCGATGTTCAGTGTGGTTCTGTTTGTGTGTCAGATGTTCAGTGTGGTTCTGTTTGTGTGTCAGATGTTCAGTGTGGTTCTGTTTGTGTGTCCGATGTTCATTGTGGTTCTGTTTGTGTGTCAGATGTTCACTGTGGTTCTGTTTGTGTGTCAGATGTTCAGTGTGGTTCTGTTTGTGTGTCAGATGTTCACTGTGGTTCTGTTTGTGTGTCAGATGTTCAGTGTGGTTCTGTTTGTGTGTCAGATGTTCAGTGTGGTTCTGTTTGTGTGTCAGATGTTCAGTGTGGTTCTGTTTGTGTCAGATGTTCACTGTGGTTCTGTTTGTGTGTCAGATGTTCAGTGTGGTTCTGTTTGTGTGTCAGATGTTCAGTGTGGTTCTGTTTGTGTGTCAGATGTTCAGTGTGGTTCTGTTTGTGTCAGATGTTCACTGTGGTTCTGTTTGTGTGTCAGATGTTCAGTGTGGTTCTGTTTGTGTGTCAGATATTCAGTGTGGTTCTGTTTGTGTCAGATGTTCACTGTGGTTCTGTTTGTGTGTCAGATGTTCACTGTGGTTCTGTTTGTGTGTCAGATGTTCACTGTGGTTCTGTTTGTGTGTCAGATGTTCATTGTGGTTCTGTTTGTGTCAGATGTTCACTGTGGTTCTGTTTGTGTCAGATGTTCACTGTGGTTCTGTTTGTGTGTCAGATGTTCAGTGTGGTTCTGTTTGTGTGTCAGATGTTCAGTGTGGTTCTGTTTGTGTCAGATGTTCACTGTGGTTCTGTTTGTGTGTCAGATGTTCAGTGTGGTTCTGTTTGTGTGTCAGATATTCAGTGTGGTTCTGTTTGTGTCAGATGTTCACTGTGGTTCTGTTTGTGTGTCAGATGTTCACTGTGGTTCTGTTTGTGTGTCAGATGTTCACTGTGGTTCTGTTTGTGTGTCAGATATTCAGTGTGGTTCTGTTTGTGTCAGATGTTCACTGTGGTTCTGTTTGTGTGTCAGATGTTCACTGTGGTTCTGTTTGTGTGTCAGATGTTCAGTGTGGTTCTGTTTGTGTCAGATGTTCACTGTGGTTCTGTTTGTGTGTCAGATGTTCACTGTGGTTCTGTTTGTGTGTCAGATATTCAGTGTGGTTCTGTTTGTGTCAGATGTTCACTGTGGTTCTGTTTGTGTCAGATGTTCAGTGTGGTTCTGTTTGTGTGTCAGATGTTCACTGTGGTTCTGTTTGTGTGTCAGATGTTCACTGTGGTTCTGTTTGTGTCAGATGTTCACTGTGGTTCTGTTTGTGTGTCAGATGTTCAGTGTGGTTCTGTTTGTGTGTCAGATGTTCACTGTGGTTCTGTTTGTGTGTCAGATGTTCAGTGTGGTTCTGTTTGTGTGTCAGATGTTCACTGTGGTTCTGTTTGTGTGTCAGATGTTCAGTGTGGTTCTGTTTGTGTGTCAGATATTCACTGTGGTTCTGTTTGTGTCAGATGTTCACTGTGGTTCTGTTTGTGTCAGATGTTCAGTGTGGTTCTGTTTGTGTGTCAGATGTTCATTGTGGTTCTGTCTGTGTGTCAGATGTTCACTGTGGTTCTGTTTGTGTCAGATGTTCATTGTGGTTCTGTTTGTGTCAGATGTTCAGTGTGGTTCTGTTTGTGTCAGATGTTCAGTGTGGTTCTGTTTGTGTGTCAGATGTTCACTGTGGTTCTGTTTGTGTGTCAGATGTTCAGTGTGGTTCTGTTTGTGTCAGATGTTCATTGTGGTTCTGTTTGTGTCAGATGTTCACTGTGGTTCTGTTTGTGTCAGATGTTCACTGTGGTTCTGTTTGTGTGTCAGATGTTCAGTGTGGTTCTGTTTGTGTGTCAGATGTTCATTGTGGTTCTGTTTGTGTCAGATGTTCACTGTGGTTCTGTTTGTGTGTCAGATGTTCACTGTGGTTCTGTTTGTGTGTCAGATGTTCAGTGTGGTTCTGTTTGTGTGTCAGATGTTCATTGTGGTTCTGTTTGTGTGTCAGATGTTCATTGTGGTTCTGTTTGTGTCAGATGTTCACTGTGGTTCTGTTTGTGTCAGATGTTCACTGTGGTTCTGTTTGTGTGTCAGATGTTCACTGTGGTTCTGTTTGTGTGTCAGATGTTCAGTGTGGTTCTGTTTGTGTCAGATGTTCACTGTGGTTCTGTTTGTGTGTCAGATGTTCACTGTGGTTCTGTTTGTGTCAGATGTTCACTGTGGTTCTGTTTGTGTGTCAGATGTTCACTGTGGTTCTGTTTGTGTGTCAGATGTTCACTGTGGTTCTGTTTGTGTCAGATGTTCACTGTGGTTCTGTTTGTGTGTCAGATGTTCATTGTGGTTCTGTTTGTGTGTCAGATGTTCATTGTGGTTCTGTTTGTGTCAGATGTTCACTGTGGTTCTGTTTGTGTGTCAGATGTTCATTGTGGTTCTGTTTGTGTCAGATGTTCACTGTGGTTCTGTTTGTGTCAGATGTTCACTGTGGTTCTGTTTGTGTCAGATGTTCACTGTGGTTCTGTTTGTGTCAGATGTTCATTGTGGTTCTGTTTGTGTCAGATGTTCATTGTGGTCAGTTTCAGATGCTGCAGCTCTTTCATAATTCCTCGTTTCAGTTCTTGTTTGTTCAGTTTGAACCCTTTCATGCACAGTGGTCACTCCAGTGGTCACTCCAGTGGACAGTTCTTCTCCAGCTGTTCTCTTGTATATTCATGGATTTTGTTGTTTCAGTTCCATATCAGCCAACACAGTGGACAGTTATATATCATCCCATACACTAACATTCAGACCAGTACTGTAACTGCTGTGCTGGATAAACCTGATCTACAGTAACATGTTTTAGTGTAAATCAATTGTTATTTGTTAGACATAAAGTTTTTTGGGTTTTTTGCGTATTGTCTCCATGATGTGAGTAATAACTAGCATTAGAATATGTTAAAATGTAAGAAAACATCAGATTAGCAGCATTAAAATGTTTTTATTTCATTGTTTTCATCTCACTTTGTGTTACTGGGTTTTAAACACATGTTTCTTTACTAAAAAAAATTAAATGCGTGGACATTTTTGTAACTCCATGAGAAAAAAAAAACTGGATCGCAATTTTTTTTTCATGCCCAAGGAGGAATAAAAACACTCAATAAAAAAAAATTGACTAAGGTTCTCATAATTTATGCGTGAAAGGGTTAATTGTCCTCCTTGTAAATCACAGCTGGACTGACTGGACAGATCCTGACCAAGGAAAACCACACTCTGCCTTTGTGCAGTAATCTACACCTGGATTTACTGCCTCTGTCCGCAATAATAGACATTATATAGACTAAATGTTCTTTAAAATTAACCTGGATTTGAAACAGAGGAGAGAAAACTATTACAGGATCAAAAACAGATACATTTTAGCAAAAAAAAGAAAAAAAGAAGTCCCAGTTTTGAATGTCGGGTCAGAAATGTGTGATGTTAAAATGGGGTCAGGAGTAAAAAGTCTGGAACCACTGGTTTAGCGAACGCAGAGGCTCAACAGTCACAGCACCTGTGTCTGGGCTGGGTGCATTTGTTAATGTTAACGCAACTATTTTGTTAACGAACTAAGGAACAAATGAACGAACGCTTGTGCTGTTCCAGCTTCCGTTTCAAGGAGACACATTTATGAGGAGGGTCTAATTAGACATTATTTGGAATGTGATGGAGTTCAGCTGAGGACGACCTGATTAAAGCCAACTCTGTGCTTTGGCTCCAAAAGTATTACATTTATTAATGTTTGGTAGAAAAAAAAACAAAAAACAATACAGTTTTATGTGATTTGAGGCATTCATAATGTTAATTTAGATTGGCTCCACCCCACTGACCCTCCCCAACCCCTTCCATTTTTTCTGGATCCTCCACTATTATCAAAGATATTTTCAAAATTGTTTTCAAAATCTTTTTTTTCTAATATACAAGGGAAAAAAAGTCTCCATTTTGAGTGTCCGGGGTCGCCAGAAATGTGTGATGTTAAAATGGGCTCAGGTGTAAAAAAAAGGTTCGAATCGCTGCGTTAGGACACACTACATCCAACTGTTAGTTACCATCTAATGTCTCTGTACATATATATATATATATATATATATATATATATATATATATATATATATATATATATACATATATATGTATATATATACTTACACGTATACACTGGAACTTTAAATGCATAAAAAAAAGAAAAGCAAAGTTCCCTACATGAGCTGGACTTCCTGTTGTGAGCAGCTCCACCACCTTCTGCCTGTTCTGGAACTCCACACCAACAGGGTCATGATGCAAAGGAAAGCAAATGTGGATCCTGCACAGATCCTGCACTCACTCTCCTCTCCCTTCTCCTTTAATCTTTTTCTTTTCCTCTCTTCAGTGTCGTTTCTCTCCGTCTCCTCCTGTTCACCATGGTAACCCCTGTGCTGCTGTCTCTCCACTTCCTGTCTCTCCACCTCCTTACTCACAGTCTCCTATCAGTAATTATAGGGCATCTACTGCCACATACTAAGGTTAGAAGAGTTTTGGATTTTTCATTCTAGTTTAGTTTTATTTAGTTTGGACTTTTTTTTCCTAATTCAGTTAGTTTTAATTACTTTTTAGAGCAGGTTTGCTAGTTCTTATTAGTTTTCATTTTTTTCCTAAATGCTTAGTTTTCTATTATTTTCTTGCACTCCTACAGAGGAATGTGTTTAGGGCCGTTGCTATGGAGACAACATGCAGGTAGTTGGAAAAATCGGATCAATGGCCCTGTAGCTTACCGGCCAAATTCAAAGCTTTGGGAAATGTATCCAGATGCCATTTATTCTCACCCAGTTCTGTGTATTTATTCTATTACAGAACTAGCCCATGTTTTGCTCATATTCAATCAGATCTGTACAAAATTCAAATTCCAACTTGATATCATTGATACTGATTTATTGGATCAATCCACTTCCTATCTGTTATAATGGGAAAATTGTTCGAAGTCACACCAAATCCAGAATCAGATCCAGATCGAAATAATTTCAATCCCTTGTGGTGACATCATCATACAGAAGCTGTAGACCAAGTTTGAAGCCAATCAGAACAGGAGTTTGGGAGAAGAAGACGATTGGAATGTTTTCCCCATAAGAGCCCATGTTAAATTTTGCGTCAGTTCCAGATCCAGAAGAAGATCCTGATCAGCATGTGGACATTATGTTTGGGTCAGCTCCCCATCAGGGCTGGACTGGAGACATTTACACTGAGAAAAGAGACAACTAAACTAAAACTAAGCATTTAGAAAACTAGAAGCACTCGGAGAGCGCAGACCTCCGCCAAGGCTGATCAGTGCCCCCCCCCCGTGGGCCCCCCCACACCAAGGAGGTTATGTTTTTGCCAGGGTTTGTTTGTTTGTTTGTTTGTCTGTCTGTTTGTCTGTCCATTAGTGTGCAACATAACTCAAAAAGTTATGGACAGATTTTGATGAAATTTTCAGGGTTTGTTGGAAATGGGCCCCCCCACCCCCGATCACCACCAAAATTGAATCATTTCTTCCTTATCCCATTTCCAACAAACCCTGAAAATTTCATCAAAATCTGTCCATAACTTTTTGAGTTATGTTGCACACTAACGGACAGACAAACAGACAGACAGACAAACAAACCCTGGCAAAAACATAACCTCCTTGGCGGAGGTAAAAATGAAAACTAATAAAAACCAAGCAAACCTGCTCTAAAAACGAATTAAAACGAACTGAATCAGAAAAAAAGAGTCAAAACTAAATAAAACTAAATGAGAATGAAAAATCCAAAACTACTAGAACCTTGGCGTGGGGCTTGTTCTGCCCAGAGCAGGAAGTTGAAAAGTTGGAGACAAAGGAGGAGTTTAGAAACATGTTAAAAGGAAGTTAGCTCTGAGCATTAGCAGGAGCCGATTCCAGAGTCGTCTGTAAGGAATGAAGACGTCGGCCATTTGGAGAAGGCCACACCCCCCCCCCCAGCTGCCCAAACACTCATCCACGCCTTCATCACTTCCAGACTAGATCACTGTACCAGCGTTCTTTAAGGCCTTCCTTCCACTGCGCTCCAAATATTACAGTCTGTTCAGAACTCAGCCGCCGTTACTCCCCCTCTCCTGCTCCACAGATCACATCACGCCCGTCCTCCGTCATCTTCACTGGCTCCCCGTTCAACAGCACATTAACTTCAAGATCCTCCTCATCGCCTACAAAGCCCTACACAACCTCACCCCCTCTTACCTGACTGATTTACTGCACCCCCCCTCCCCCACTCCCCTCCTCCCCTCGCCTCCCCTCCGCAGATGCTAACCTTCTCACCCCCGTCACCACGACTAAGTTCCGTACCCTGGGTGACAGAGCTGCTGCCATCGCCGCCCCAAATCTGCCCCCCCGCCAAAGGTTCCATTCCGGCCCTGCAGGATGAAAGTGCATAAATGAACCTGAACAGTCCAGGTTGAACAAATCCTTTTGGTTTAGGTTCCACATACAGACCAATGTGATCTACAGGAAAAAGAACAACACAAGAACCCAGAAATAATGACAACTGCAAATTTTCTTTGTGAAAAATTCTGTGGAAAAAATTTAAGTGAAAAAAATAACATCACACTGTGAAAATATTTACATTTACAAAACTATTCTTTCACAATAAAATGCAAATAAATACATAAATAAAAACAAAGATGAACAACCTGAAATGTCCAATTGTGACAATATTCTGCCTGTTCCTAAATGTTTGGTGCATTTATGGATCGACTGGGATCTGCAGTTGTGTTCAGAATAACAGATGGAATATTGGAGAAACTGTTCAAATTTTAGTGGAACACTGTGTGTAAATGTACATGTAGAAATAATAAGTCCAGGCAGAATATTGTTAAAATTGCACTAATTTTTCAAATGAAATTTCTGTTTTTCAGGTTATTCACATCTTTTTTGTAAAATGTAAATATTTTCATAATTTAACTGGGTTTTTTTTTTTTGTCCTAAAACAAAAAGAAAAACTTGAATTTGTCATTATTTATAGGTTATTAAGTCATTATTTTACTGGTCTGGCCCACTGCAGATCAGATTGGGCTGAATATGGAACTGAACTAAAATGAGTGTGACAGCGCTGCCCTACCCACTGGCCTCATTCAAATCCAACTCAAATGTCACCTCTTCAGATCATCATTTGAAAACTGTCTGCCTGCCCCACCTGTGATTTTACATGTCAAATGTAAAATAACTTGAAAAACTGTAACTGAATAACCATAAAATTTCCATTTTTAAGAGAAAATTTTTCTTTTTTCACAGAAAATACAGTTAAAATACATTTGCAAATGTATTGTAATTTCACAAATATTTCTTTTCTATTTATGAGATTAAACTGTTAACTTAAAGTTTAATACTGTAAAAAATAATAATAAAACGAGATAAAATTACTGACAGTTAACAGTAACGGAAGTATTAGTTCTGTCAGTTTAACCAGACTTGTTTGTTAATTGACAAATATCTTGTGTAATTACAGGAGGTTTCACAACAAAAATGTTGAATAAATGTATTTTTGTGAATGTATAACATGTATAAGCACTGATAAACTGTCCAAATACAGTTTTTATCAATGGATTGTACAACTTAGTCTCATTGAAAATTATTTACATACACATTTAGAGGGAACTGGATTGTTTTAATACATGGAAATATTTTTTGTTAAACATTAAAAAGTAAAAAAAAATATGCAAAATCTCATGTAAAGTTAGGGCAAAAAACTGTATTTTCATTATGGAAAATGACCGTATTTTTATGAGATAGTTATTTTCCGTTATGTGACAGTATTTTTTTTGGCACCCCAGCGCCAGAATAATACTGTTTTTTTTTTTTTTACGGGTATGTACGGGTTTTTTTTTTTTTTTTTTTTACAGTGCATATAAAACTGATATATTATTATTATTATTATTATTATTATTATTATTATTATTATTATTATTAAGGCAAATGTTATGAGTTGTCATGAGGGTCTGGGGTTAATTTGATCGTTGAATACACACCAGCTGTCCATTTTTTAATAAAATACAGCAGTGGTGCTTGGAGGCTGCTGTAGCTGAAAACCCAGCGCTGTTGCACACATTTATAACAGGTGGTGCAGGCGCTGGAAAAAGTCGTCTGATCAGAGCAGTTCAGTACGAGGCGTCTCGGTTGTTGGCCCCTACTTGTTGTCATCCTGATAACATTAGGGTTTGGTAACCCCTCCCCCTGGTATAGCTGCGTATAATTTACAGACAACTACTACGATCCATTCTACGTTCAGCATCAGCACAAACCTTAGCCTCCCATACACACCGCTGGGAGAAGAAAAACTACATTCATTGCGTGGTAAATACATGAATGTAAAAATATTCAGTGTAATTTTTGCATTTCACAAATTCATCCCAAGAGCCAGATTTGGTGGGCTGGATTTGGCCCCCGGGCCGCATGTTTGACACGTGTGGACTAAAGAGTTTGTGAACCGCCCGTCTTCTTTGGTTTTCATGGGGCTCACGGGAATACTTAGGAAAACAATGTCTTCCAGATCATTATAAGAGACCTAACTACAGCAAATTGGGAATGAAAAAGGAACATTTTCCTCAATTCCAAATTTCCATTTTCCACAGAACCTGATGTCAGTTAAGACAGGGCTGTCAAATTCATTTTAGTTCAGTTCCACATTCATCTAAATTAGATCTGCAGTGGACCGAACCTGTAAAATAATAACAGAATAATATAGAAATAATGTCAGCTCCAAAATTTTCTCTTTGTTTTAGTGTGAAAAAAGTAAAATTAAACAATGAAAATGTTTACATCTCCAAACTGTCCTTTCAAAACATGTGAACAAACTCAAAAAATAAGTGTAATTTTAACAATATTATGCTTCAGTTTATCATTTACACATGTACATTATAACTTACAGATCACAGTGGATCTACAAATACACAAAACATTTAATAACAGACAGAATATTGTTAAACTTGTACTGACTTCTCATAAAACATTTCAGGTTCATATTTGTTCAGGTTATTCACATTTTTTGTGAAATTATACTTTATTTTAGTGTAAATACATGAAAATATTTACATTTACAAAGATAAACATTTGGATTTGTGAGTATTTACACATTATTATGATAGTATTTGACTGATCCGACCCACTTGAGATTGAATTGGTCTGAATGTGGAACCTGAAATAAAAGGATTGTTCATATCTTCAGTATAATTTTTGCATTTCACAAATTCATCCCCAGGGCCGGACTGGACCCTTTGGTGGGCCGGATTTGGCCCCTGGGCCGCATGTTTGACACCTGTGAGTTAAGGAGTCATTTCCCTTTTTTTTTTTTTAAAAACAACAGGATACAGGTCCTTTTTCATTTCAAAATTAAAAGTGAAATAAAGGTTAGTTTGTGATTTCATTTTTAAATTTCAAAACAGAAATTGGACGGCCATGTCGTCCACAGACCCAACTCCAACCCTCAGGTAAACACCCATGAGTGTAAACTGTGCATTTATCGAACATTTAAGGGCTGTAGCTGTGGTTCACCTGTTACTGTGTCATTATGGATTTTTCTGCTGTCAGAATACGTGGTGAATCCTCTGGTTATTAGCGCTAGCAGCTGTTCTTAACAACAGCACAGGTCCAGGAATAGAACGGAGAAACTGTCAGCCCTGCATGAAGGTTCAAAAAGCAGGAGAAGGTGGACGGTGTGGAAACAACGCACCATTCTGCTGTGGTGGTCTGACCAGGGAAGAACTGGAGAAGAGTTTAGATGTGAAGTCAGTGCAAGTTTTCACCTCATGTCATTGGTCCGTGCTGGGTTTAATAGGAAAGTTATGAGAGTGTGAACGCAACAGTGGACAAGGCTCCGTTCACACTGCAGGGAAATGTGGCCCAAATCTGATAGTTTCAGCCATATGTGACCTGGATCTGATCTGTTAGAGACAGTCTGAACAGCACTAATCTGACCCAGACCACTGTCGTATGTGGTCCAAATCTGACCCGGACCACTGTTGTATGTGGTCCAAATCTGACCCGGACCACTGTCGTATGTGGTCCAAATCTGACCCGGACCACTGTCGTATGTGGTCCAAATCTGACCCGGACCACTGTCGTATGTGGTCCAAATCTGACCCGGACCACTGTCGTATGTGGTCCTAAATCTGACCCGGACCGCTTTCGTATGTGGTCCAAATCTGACCCGGACCACTGTCGTATGTGGTCCAAATCTGACCCGGACCACTGTCGTATGTGGTCCAAATCTGACCCGGACCACTGTCGTATGTGGTCCAAATCTGACCCAGACCACTGTCATATGTGGTCCTAAATCTGACCCGGACCACTTTCATATGTGGTCCTAAATCTGACCCGGACCGCTTTCATATGTGGTCCAAATCTGACCCGGACCGCTGTCATATGTGGTCCAAATCTGACCCGGACCACTGTCATATGTGGTCCTAAATCTGACCCGGACCACTTTCATATGTGGTCCAAATCTGACCCGGACCACTGTCATATGTGGTCCAAATCTGACCCGGACCACTGTCATATGTGGTCCTAAATCTGACCCGGACCGCTTTGATATGTGGTCCAAATCTGACCCGGACCACTGTCGTATGTGGTCCTAAATCTGACCCGGACCACTGTCGTATGTGGTCCAAATCTGACCCGGACCACTGTCGTATGTGGTCCAAATCTGACCCGGACCACTGTCGTATGTGGTCCAAATCTGACCCGGACCACTGTCGTATGTGGTCCAAATCTGACCCGGACCACTGTCGTATGTGGTCCTAAATCTGACCCGGACCACTGTCGTATGTGGTCCAAATCTGACTCGGACCACTGTCGTATGTGGTCCAAATCTGACCCGGACCACTGTCCTATGTGGTCCAAATCTGACCCAGACCACTGTCGTATGTGGTCCTAAATCTGACCCGGACCGCTTTCATATGTGGTCCAAATCTGACCCAGACCACTGTCGTATGTGGTCCAAATCTGACCCAGACCACTGTCGTATGTGGTCCAAATCTGACCCGGACCACTGTCATATGTGGTCCAAATCTGACCCAGACCACTGTCGTATGTGGTCCTAAATCTGACCCGGACCGCTTTCATATGTGGTCCAAATCTGACCCAGACCACTGTCGTATGTGGTCCAAATCTGACCCAGACCACTGTCGTATGTGGTCCAAATCTGACCCGGACCACTGTCATATGTGGTCCAAATCTGACCCAGACCACTGTCGTATGTGGTCCTAAATCTGACCCGGACCGCTTTCATATGTGGTCCAAATCTGACCCGGACCACTGTCGTATGTGGTCCTAAATCTGACCCGGACCACTGTCGTATGTGGTCCAAATCTGACCCGGACCACTGTCATATGTGGTCCAAATCTGACCCGGACCACTGTCGTATGTGGTCCAAATCTGACCCGGACCACTGTCGTATGTGGTCCTAAATCTGACCCGGACCACTGTCGTATGTGGTCCAAATCTGACCCGGACCGCTGTCGTATGTGGTCCAAATCTGACCCAGACCACTGTCGTATGTGGTCCTAAATCTGACCCGGACCGCTTTCATATGTGGTCCAAATCTGACCCAGACCACTGTCGTATGTGGTCCAAATCTGACCCAGACCACTGTCGTATGTGGTCCAAATCTGACCCGGACCACTGTCATATGTGGTCCAAATCTGACCCAGACCACTGTCGTATGTGGTCCTAAATCTGACCCGGACCGCTTTCATATGTGGTCCAAATCTGACCCGGACCACTGTCATATGTGGTCCAAATCTGACCCGGACCACTGTCGTATGTGGTCCAAATCTGACCCGGACCACTGTCGTATGTGGTCCTAAATCTGACCCGGACCACTGTCGTATGTGGTCCAAATCTGACCCAGACCACTGTCGTATGTGGTCCAAATCTGACCCAGACCACTGTCATATGTGGTCCAAATCTGACCCAGACCACTGTCGTATGTGGTCCTAAATCTGAACCAGACCACTGTCATATGTGGTCCAAATCTGACCCGGACCACTGTCGTATGTGGTCCAAATCTGACCCGGACCACTGTCGTATGTGGTCCAAATCTGACCCAGACCACTGTCATATGTGGTCCAAATCTGACCCGGACCACTGTCGTATGTGGTCCAAATCTGACCCGGACCACTGTCGTATGTGGTCCAAATCTGACCCGGACCACTGTCGTATGTGGTCCAAATCTGACCCGGACCACTGTCGTATGTGGTCCTAAATCTGACCCGGACCACTGTCGTATGTGGTCCAAATCTGACCCGGACCACTGTCGTATGTGGTCCAAATCTGACCCGGACCACTGTCATATGTGGTCCAAATCTGACCCAGATCACTGTCGTATGTGGTCCTAAATCTGACCCGGACCGCTTTCATATGTGGTCCAAATCTGACCCAGACCACTGTCGTATGTGGTCCAAATCTGACCCAGACCACTGTCGTATGTGGTCCAAATCTGACCCGGACCACTGTCATATGTGGTCCAAATCTGACCCAGACCACTGTCGTATGTGGTCCTAAATCTGACCCGGACCGCTTTCGTATGTGGTCCTAAATCTGACCCGGACCGCTTTCGTATGTGGTCCTAAATCTGACCCGGACCGCTTTCGTATGTGGTCCTAAATCTGACCCGGACCACTTTCGTATGTGGTCCTAAATCTGACCCGGACCACTTTCATATGTGGTCCTAAATCTGACCCGGACCACTTTCATATGTGGTCCTAAATCTGACCCAGACCACTTTCGTATGTGGTCCTAAATCTGATCTGTATCTGATATTTTCCGATGCGACTTCAGTCTGAACGGCCAGGTCGCATTTATCCGACCTTTACGTCACTGAAATGCGACAAATGTCACAATTCTGCACCAAGACGAGATGACTCTATGTTTTCCTTCTGTAAACGTCTGCATTCACCCAGCAGCTGCCCCCCCCCGCCCTCACTCTGTGAAATGCACATTAAGTCTCAGAACATGTCCATATTAGAAGGTCCTGACCAGACCCACAGAAACGCTACAGTTTTCTCCATCTGGACAAAAGTTTCATCTCACCAACTGTGGACCTCTTTGACTTCAGTCTGAACTTTGGGTGCATAACATTCATGTATTTTCCCAGAACTCCAACCACTGAAGGAATGGAGCTGAATACATATTTAACCCTTAAAGACACAGATATTTGTCACCACTTCCAAATTATTTTTTAGGTCTTTCCCAAGAGATTTGTCACCATTTATTATGAAATTATTCTCTGATTTTTGCATTTTCAGTGAAAATGTGGTATTTTCCAATATTTAATTTACTGAGCATGTAAATGTTCATAAAAACATTTAAATTCAAAGGTTATTAGAAGAAAATAAGGAAAAGGCTCCGTTCAGATGCAGGTAAATGTGTCCCAAATCTGATGTTTCAGTCCATATGTGACCTGGATCTGATCTGATAAAGACAGTTTGAACAGAACTAATCTGACCCAGACCACTGTCATATGTGGTCCTAAATCTGACCCAGACCACTTTCATATGTGGTCCTAAAACTGACCCAGACCACTTTCGTATGTGGTCCTAAATCTGACCCAGACCACTTTCATATGTGATCCTAAAACTGACCCAGACCACTTTCGTATGTGGTCCTAAATCTGACCCAGACCACTTTCATATGTGGTCCTAAAACTGACCCAGACCACTTTCGTATGTGGTCCTAAATCTGACCCGGACCACTGTCGTATGTGGTCCAAATCTGACCCGGACCACTGTCGTATGTGGTCCTAAATCTGACCCGGACCACTGTCGTATGTGGTCCAAATCTGACCCGGACCACTGTCGTATGTGGTCCAAATCTGACCCGGACCACTGTCGTATGTGGTCCAAATCTGACCCAGACCACTGTCGTATGTGGTCCTAAATCTGACCCAGACCACTTTCATATGTGGTCCTAAAACTGACCCAGACCACTTTCGTATGTGGTCCTAAATCTGACCCGGACCACTGTCGTATGTGGTCCAAATCTGACCCGGACCACTGTCGTATGTGGTCCTAAATCTGACCCGGACCACTGTCGTATGTGGTCCAAATCTGACCCGGACCACTGTCGTATGTGGTCCAAATCTGACCCGGACCACTGTCATATGTGGTCCAAATCTGACCCGGACCACTGTCGTATGTGGTCCAAATCTGACCCGGACCACTGTCGTATGTGGTCCAAATCTGACCCGGACCACTGTCGTATGTGGTCCAAATCTGACCCGGACCACTGTCGTATGTGGTCCAAATCTGACCCAGACCACTGTCGTATGTGGTCCTAAATCTGACCCGGACCGCTTTCATATGTGGTCCAAATCTGACCCAGACCACTGTCGTATGTGGTCCAAATCTGACCCAGACCACTGTCGTATGTGGTCCAAATCTGACCCGGACCACTGTCATATGTGGTCCAAATCTGACCCAGACCACTGTCGTATGTGGTCCTAAATCTGACCCGGACCGCTTTCATATGTGGTCCAAATCTGACCCAGACCACTGTCATATGTGGTCCAAATCTGACCCGGACCACTGTCGTATGTGGTCCTAAATCTGACCCGGACCACTGTCGTATGTGGTCCAAATCTGACCCGGACCACTGTCGTATGTGGTCCTAAATCTGACCCGGACCACTGTCGTATGTGGTCCTAAATCTGACCCGGACCACTTTCATATGTGGTCCTAAATCTGACCCGGACCACTTTCATATGTGGTCCTAAATCTGACCCGGACCACTTTCATATGTGGTCCTAAATCTGACCCGGACCACTTTCATATGTGGTCCTAAATCTGATCTGTATCTGATATTTTCCGATGCGACTTCAGTCTGAACGGCCAGGTCGCATTTATCCGACCTTTACGTCACTGAAATGCGACAAATGTCACAATTCTGCACCAAGACGAGATGACTCTATGTTTTCCTTCTGTAAACGTCTGCATTCACCCAGCAGCTGCCCCCCCCCGCCCTCACTCTGTGAAATGCACATTAAGTCTCAGAACATGTCCATATTAGAAGGTCCTGACCAGACCCACAGAAACGCTACAGTTTTCTCCATCTGGACAAAAGTCTCATCTCACCAACTGTGGACCTCTTTGACTTCAGTCTGAACTTTGGGTGCATAACATTCATGTATTTTCCCAGAACTCCAACCACTGAAGGAATGGAGCTGAATACATATTTAACCCTTAAAGACACAGATATTTGTCACCACTTCCAAATTATTTTTTAGGTCTTTCCCAAGAGATTTGTCACCATCTATTATGAAATTATTCTCTGATTTTTGCATTTTCAGTGAAAATGTGGTATTTTCCAATATTTAATTTACTGAGCATGTAAATGTTCATAAAAACATTTAAATTCAAAGGTTATTAGAAGAAAATAAGGAAAAGGCTCCGTTCAGATGCAGGTAAATGTGTCCCAAATCTGATGTTTCAGTCCATATGTGACCTGGATCTGATCTGATAAAGACAGTTTGAACAGAACTAATCTGACCCAGACCACTGTCATATGTGGTCCTAAATCTGACCCAGACCACTTTCATATGTGGTCCTAAAACTGACCCAGACCACTTTCGTATGTGGTCCTAAATCTGACCCAGACCACTTTCATATGTGATCCTAAAACTGACCCAGACCACTTTCGTATGTGGTCCTAAATCTGACCCAGACCACTTTCATATGTGGTCCTAAAACTGACCCAGACCACTTTCGTATGTGGTCCTAAATCTGACCCGGACCACTGTCGTATGTGGTCCAAATCTGACCCGGACCACTGTCGTATGTGGTCCTAAATCTGACCCGGACCACTGTCGTATGTGGTCCAAATCTGACCCGGACCACTGTCGTATGTGGTCCAAATCTGACCCGGACCACTGTCGTATGTGGTCCAAATCTGACCCAGACCACTGTCGTATGTGGTCCTAAATCTGACCCAGACCACTTTCATATGTGGTCCTAAAACTGACCCAGACCACTTTCGTATGTGGTCCTAAAACTGACCCAGACCACTTTCGTATGTGGTCCTAAATCTGACCCAGACCACTTTCATATGTGATCCTAAAACTGACCCAGACCACTTTCGTATGTGGTCCTAAATCTGACCCAGACCACTTTCATATGTGGTCCTAAAACTGACCCAGACCACTTTCGTATGTGGTCCTAAATCTGACCCGGACCACTGTCGTATGTGGTCCAAATCTGACCCGGACCACTGTCGTATGTGGTCCTAAATCTGACCCGGACCACTGTCGTATGTGGTCCAAATCTGACCCGGACCACTGTCGTATGTGGTCCAAATCTGACCCGGACCACTGTCGTATGTGGTCCAAATCTGACCCGGACCACTGTCGTATGTGGTCCAAATCTGACCCAGACCACTGTCATATGTGGTCCAAATCTGACCCGGACCACTGTCGTATGTGGTCCAAATCTGACCCGGACCACTGTCGTATGTGGTCCAAATCTGACCCGGACCACTGTCGTATGTGGTCCAAATCTGACCCGGACCACTGTCGTATGTGGTCCAAATCTGACCCAGACCACTGTCATATGTGGTCCAAATCTGACCCAGACCACTGTCGTATGTGGTCCTAAATCTGACCCGGACCGCTTTCATATGTGGTCCAAATCTGACCCAGACCACTGTCGTATGTGGTCCAAATCTGACCCAGACCACTGTCGTATGTGGTCCAAATCTGACCCGGACCACTGTCATATGTGGTCCAAATCTGACCCAGACCACTGTCGTATGTGGTCCTAAATCTGACCCGGACCGCTTTCATATGTGGTCCAAATCTGACCCAGACCACTGTCATATGTGGTCCAAATCTGACCCGGACCACTGTCGTATGTGGTCCTAAATCTGACCCGGACCACTGTCGTATGTGGTCCAAATCTGACCCGGACCGCTTTCATATGTGGTCCAAATCTGACCCAGACCACTGTCATATGTGGTCCAAATCTTACCCGGACCACTGTCGTATGTGGTCCAAATCTGACCCGGACCACTGTCATATGTGGTCCAAATCTGACCCAGACCACTGTCGTATGTGGTCCTAAATCTGACCCGGACCGCTTTCATATGTGGTCCAAATCTGACCCAGACCACTGTCATATGTGGTCCAAATCTGACCCGGACCACTGTCGTATGTGGTCCTAAATCTGACCCGGACCACTGTCGTATGTGGTCCAAATCTGACCCGGACCACTGTCGTATGTGGTCCAAATCTGACCCGGACCACTGTCGTATGTGGTCCTAAATCTGACCCGGACCACTGTCGTATGTGGTCCTAAATCTGACCCGGACCACTTTCATATGTGGTCCTAAATCTGACCCGGACCACTTTCATATGTGGTCCTAAATCTGACCCGGACCACTTTCATATGTGGTCCTAAATCTGACCCGGACCACTTTCATATGTGGTCCTAAATCTGATCTGTATCTGATATTTTCCGATGCGACTTCAGTCTGAACGGCCAGGTCGCATTTATCCGACCTTTACGTCACTGAAATGCGACAAATGTCACAATTCTGCACCAAGACGAGATGACTCTATGTTTTCCTTCTGTAAACGTCTGCATTCACCCAGCAGCTGCCCCCCCCCGCCCTCACTCTGTGAAATGCACATTAAGTCTCAGAACATGTCCATATTAGAAGGTCCTGACCAGACCCACAGAAACGCCACAGTTTTCTCCATCTGGACAAAAGTCTCATCTCACCAACTGTGGACCTCTTTGACTTCAGTCTGAACTTTGGGTGCATAACATTCATGTATTTTCCCAGAACTCCAACCACTGAAGGAATGGAGCTGAATACATATTTAACCCTTAAAGACACAGATATTTGTCACCACTTCCAAATTATTTTTTAGGTCTTTCCCAAGAGATTTGTCACCATTTATTATGAAATTATTCTCTGATTTTTGCATTTTCAGTGAAAATGTGGTATTTTCCAATATTTAATTTACTGAGCATGTAAATGTTCATAAAAACATTTAAATTCAAAGGTTATTAGAAGAAAATAAGGAAAAGGCTCCGTTCAGATGCAGGTAAATGTGTCCCAAATCTGATGTTTCAGTCCATATGTGACCTGGATCTGATCTGATAAAGACAGTTTGAACAGAACTAATCTGACCCAGACCACTGTCATATGTGGTCCTAAATCTGACCCAGACCACTTTCATATGTGGTCCTAAAACTGACCCAGACCACTTTCGTATGTGGTCCTAAATCTGACCCAGACCACTTTCATATGTGATCCTAAAACTGACCCAGACCACTTTCGTATGTGGTCCTAAATCTGACCCAGACCACTTTCATATGTGGTCCTAAAACTGACCCAGACCACTTTCGTATGTGGTCCTAAATCTGACCCGGACCACTGTCGTATGTGGTCCAAATCTGACCCGGACCACTGTCGTATGTGGTCCTAAATCTGACCCGGACCACTGTCGTATGTGGTCCAAATCTGACCCGGACCACTGTCGTATGTGGTCCAAATCTGACCCGGACCACTGTCGTATGTGGTCCAAATCTGACCCGGACCACTGTCGTATGTGGTCCTAAATCTGACCCGGACCGCTTTCATATGTGGTCCAAATCTGACCCAGACCACTGTCGTATGTGGTCCAAATCTTACCCAGACCACTGTCGTATGTGGTCCAAATCTGACCCGGACCACTGTCATATGTGGTCCAAATCTGACCCAGACCACTGTCGTATGTGGTCCTAAATCTGACCCGGACCGCTTTCATATGTGGTCCAAATCTGACCCAGACCACTGTCATATGTGGTCCAAATCTGACCCGGACCACTGTCGTATGTGGTCCAAATCTGACCCAGACCACTGTCATATGTGGTCCAAATCTGACCCAGACCACTGTCGTATGTGGTCCTAAATCTGACCCGGACCGCTTTCATATGTGGTCCAAATCTGACCCAGACCACTGTCGTATGTGGTCCAAATCTGACCCGGACCACTGTCGTATGTGGTCCAAATCTGACCCGGACCACTGTCATATGTGGTCCAAATCTGACCCAGACCACTGTCGTATGTGGTCCTAAATCTGACCCGGACCGCTTTCATATGTGGTCCAAATCTGACCCAGACCACTGTCATATGTGGTCCAAATCTGACCCGGACCACTGTCGTATGTGGTCCTAAATCTGACCCGGACCACTGTCGTATGTGGTCCAAATCTGACCCGGACCACTGTCGTATGTGGTCCAAATCTGACCCGGACCACTGTCGTATGTGGTCCAAATCTGACCCGGACCACTGTCGTATGTGGTCCAAATCTGACCCGGACCACTGTCGTATGTGGTCCAAATCTGACCCGGACCACTGTCGTATGTGGTCCAAATCTGACCCAGACCACTGTCATATGTGGTCCAAATCTGACCCAGACCACTGTCGTATGTGGTCCTAAATCTGACCCGGACCGCTTTCATATGTGGTCCAAATCTGACCCAGACCACTGTCGTATGTGGTCCAAATCTGACCCAGACCACTGTCGTATGTGTTCCAAATCTGACCCGGACCACTGTCGTATGTGGTCCTAATCTGACCCGGACCACTGTCGTATGTGGTCCTAAATCTGACCCGGACCACTGTCGTATGTGGTCCTAAATCTGACCCGGACCACTTTCATATGTGGTCCTAAATCTGACCCGGACCACTTTCATATGTGGTCCTAAATCTGACCCGGACCACTTTCATATGTGGTCCTAAATCTGACCCAGACCACTTTCATATGTGGTCCTAAATCTGATCTGTATCTGATATTTTCCGATGCGACTTCAGTCTGAACGGCCAGGTCGCATTTATCCGACCTTTACGTCACTGAAATGCGACAAATGTCACAATTCTGCACCAAGACGAGATGACTCTATGTTTTCCTTCTGTAAACGTCTGCATTCACCCAGCAGCTGCCCCCCCCCGCCCTCACTCTGTGAAATGCACATTAAGTCTCAGAACATGTCCATATTAGAAGGTCCTGACCAGACCCACAGAAACGCTACAGTTTTCTCCATCTGGGTAGAAGTCTCATCTCACCAACTGTGGACCTCTTTGACTTCAGTCTGAACTTTGGGTGCATAACATTCATGTATTTTCCCAGAACTCCAACCACTGAAGGAATGGAGCTGAATACATATTTAACCCTTAAAGACACAGATATTTGTCACCACTTCCAAATTATTTTTTAGGTCTTTCCCAAGAGATTTGTCACCATCTATTATGAAATTATTCTCTGATTTTTGCATTTTCAGTGAAAATGTGGTATTTTCCTATATTTAATTTACTGAGCATGTAAATGTTCATAAAAACATTTAAATTCAAAGGTTATTAGAAGAAAATAAGGAAAAGGCTCCGTTCAGATGCAGGTAAATGTGTCCCAAATCTGATGTTTCAGTCCATATGTGACCTGGATCTGATCTGATAAAGACAGTTTGAACAGAACTAATCTGACCCAGACCACTGTCATATGTGGTCCTAAATCTGACCCAGACCACTTTCATATGTGGTCCTAAAACTGATCCAGACCACTTTCGTATGTGGTCCTAAATCTGACCCAGACCACTTTCATATGTGGTCCTAAAACTGACCCAGACCACTTTCGTATGTGGTCCTAAATCTGACCCAGACCACTTTCATATGTGGTCCTAAAACTGACCCAGACCACTTTCGTATGTGGTCCTAAATCTGACCCAGACCACTTTCATATGTGGTCCTAAAACTGACCCAGACCACTTTCGTATGTGGTCCTAAATCTGACCCAGACCACTTTCGTATGTGGTCCTAAAACTGACCCAGACCACTTTCGTATGTGGTCCTAAATCTGACCCAGACCACTTTCGTATGTGGTCCTAAAACTGACCCAGACCACTTTCGTATGTGGTCCTAAAACTGACCCAGACCACTTTCGTATGTGGTCCTAAAACTGACCCAGACCACTTTCGTATGTGGTCCTAAATCTGACCCAGACCACTTTCGTATGTGGTCCTAAAACTGACCCAGACCACTTTCGTATGTGGTCCTAAATCTGACCCAGACCACTTTCGTATGTGGTCCTCAAACTGACCCAGACCACTTTCGTATGTGGTCCTAAATCTGACCCAGACCACTTTCATATGTGGTCCTAAAACTGACCCAGACCACTTTCGTATGTGGTCCTAAATCTGACCCAGACCACTTTCATATGTGGTCCTAAAACTGACCCAGACCACTTTCGTATGTGGTCCTAAATCTGACCCAGACCACTTTCGTATGTGGTCCTAAAACTGACCCAGACCACTTTCGTATGTGGTCCTAAATCTGACCCAGACCACTTTCGTATGTGGTCCTAAAACTGACCCAGACCACTTTCGTATGTGGTCCTAAAACTGACCCAGACCACTTTCGTATGTGGTCCTAAATCTGATACATGTTTTACAATGTGGCTTCAGTCTGAACGGCCAGGTCGCATTTATCCGACCGAACATCCCAGTTCTGCGCCCCAGGAGGAGGTCTCGTGTTCCATCAGGACCTCTTTAGTGCATGTGGGTCACTTCAGGGTCACATTCAGTTCAGACTCAAAACTGATAGAAGTCGCATTTAATGTGGAATATGAACGAGCACACAAAAAAATCTGAATTGTACATTAAGACCTGCTGTCTGAGGTGTCTTTTTCAGTCCAATCTGTCATTTACTGGTGAATCAGTGTTATACAGTTCTTCATCTTTTCATGGTCGTCAGATATGACCATATTTGGATGTTCAGAGGCTCCGTAGTTACCGTGGAAACACCGTCATCTTCTACAACATTGATTCCCCAGTAAAACTCGTGGAGTTGGATCAATGACAGTGGATGGACACACTGGGTTTATGTTCAGTTCATGACAGATCGGACTGAAAAAGTCCATTTTTCTTCAGTTTTGTGTGTTTTTTGGTATCATAACCCTTAAGTTTAACTGAGGTTTAATGAACGTCTACATGATCAGTAAATTAAGTATTAGAAAATACCAGATTTTAGCAGAAAACCTGCAAAATACAAGGATTATTTCATAATTAAACGGTGACAAATCACTTAAGAAATATTAACCCTTTCATGCATGAATTATGAAAAAAAAGGATCAGGATTTTTTTTTTCCTAGATTGACTTTATTACTCAAAATTAGGCTCAAGTTAAAATGCATTTTGAATTTTTTTAAAAATATGGTTTTAATAGCAAGATATTTAACCCCCTGAGCCACAGGAAAGTACAAGTTTTGGCCTTTTTTTTTTTTTTTTTTTTATTAAATAATTGCCTATATTGGAATCATCATGATGCAACAGATCTTTCAGATGCATTTTCAAAAAATTTTATGGAATGGCCTTTGCGGTGGACGTTTTTTTTTTTTTTTATTGTATAATGCTGTGAAATTCTTGTCCACAAACGAGGACAGAAATCCCATAGCTGGGTCTGAGGAGGTTCACTTTATGAAATCACAGAGCAGTCCATATTCTAAAATTAAGATGATCCTTTTGTTCATTGTATTGCTCAGGGTCTACAGAGACTGCCCCCATGTGGTCTGGAGAATATTGCCTTTGGAAAGTGAGCTTCAACTATGTGCCCACAAATGTGGACGTCATGCATGAAAGGGTTAAATATGGAGAAAATATCATTTGGGAACTACCATAAAAGTAGCACTGGGTCTTTATGGGTTAACTTTTTAAAAAAAAAGTCCAAATAAAAGCCCCAACACAAATATCAGAGTCAATGAAAAATAACTGGTTTTATTTTTATTTATTTTTACTAATACCAAATACAAACCACACTGTCCAAGGTTTTCCACAATAAAAAGAAATCTTAATTCAGTTCTCATAATTATCTCATCTAATTTATTAATGAATTAATGATATTGTTTAAAGAAATGTGAAGCTACTAACTGCATCAGTGAAGGTTAACGAACTTGTTGCAGCTGAACCATATTAATCACTGCAGTAATTATCCAGTGCAGGCGTCTGAAGTCTTTGCTCAGTTAAATCCATGTGGGGACGTTTATTGCCTCGGCTGTGTATATTTTAATTAAACTTTTGTCTGTACAGGTTTGTCTGGACTATTTCTGTAGCCTCCTCCACATAATGTTAAATCAACGGAATGTCAATATAAATGATCAGTCTTTGGGTTTGCATCAGATTAAAGTCTGTATTTGTTAACAGAGGGATTTGAAACTAAATGTTTTAATTAAGAGTTGAAGTCCGACGGCTTGCGCAGCATCACGGGTCAGCGCCGTCGTCTTCTCCTTCAGCTCCACACCTGATAGAGGCCAGACTGAAAAAATGTTTGTGGAAAATCAATTTATTACTGGCCGGTAAAGCTGTGAGGTGATATCTGATAGTGATCAGGTCGAACACTGCCTCCTCTGTGTGGAAGCAGACAGCCAGAACAAGCTGGAAATATTTGGGGCGAGGAGGCGGTGAGTTTAAGGACAATCCGTTAAGAGAACATGTCGACTTCAGGTGGCGTGTTTAAAAAGTTGTCCTCCGTCGCTGCAGCAGCAGATTAGCTCTGGCTTTCTCCAGGGACTGAGGTGATTTTTCCATTAGAGATTAGCCCGCCGTTATCTCCTATTAAGAACGGAAGGTGGGAAGAGTCAAGGTGCTCTTAAAGTGAGGCTGGGGGACTCTAGAACAATCTGATACATATTCTCTGCAGATGTACACAACATCATGATCTGGGACACTCTTACTCTTTGAAATCTCACTTTCTAATACCTTGTTTTTGTCTTCTTCTGTTTCCATCTTCCCTCTGAAGCAGGTGACAGCTGCTATCTGCTTCACAACAATTTACAGACAAACAGTTCACTGTAAGACCGGATAAGTTGAGTTTACTTAATAATAATAGTAATGAGTAATGAAAACTTGAGTGTATTAAACTTAAATGCTTGATTTGAATGGAAGTGCTATTTTAACCCTTTGATGCATGAATTATTTGTCAATTATTAGTTACCTTAGTCAAGATTTTTTTCCTGAGTGTTTTTATTCCTCTTTAGGCATGAAAAAAAAAGCAATGAGATTGAATTTTTTTTTAAATTAACCTATTTTTCATGGAGTTACAAAAATATCCACTCATTTGGACACTATGTGTTTAGTTTTTGAAGCAAAGAAACATGTATTTAAAACACAATATCAGAAAATGATATACTGTGTGAAAACTATTAAACAAAAGCATTTCTGATGCAGCTAATCTGATGTTTTCTCACCTTTTGTCGTACTCTAATACTAGTTCTTACTCACTTCATGGAGATAATATAAAAAAAATTTTAAAAAATTTAAAAAATTGTTTAAGAAAACTGTTAATTACAGTTTAATAACAATTAAAAACTGATATACACTCAATCATATTACTCCAGATCAGGTTTATCAATAAGTTACAGTACTGGTCTGAATGTCCGTGTATGGGATGGTGCATAAGCGTCCACTGTGTTGGCTGATATGGAACTAAAACGGCTAAATCCATAAATATACAAAAGAACAGCTGGAGAAGAACTGTGCACTGGAGTGACCACTGTGCATGAAAGGGTTAAGTACAACACACTAAATGCCAAGTGAATTTAACTTAGAATGTGTTGCAATGTCAGTTACTTTGTAGAATCATCAGACTTAATGTCATCAGTTCATTGGACTCAATTCCAAGTGGATTTAAATTAAAATCTTTTGCAATAAAAATGGCTTTGTATAATTATTCAACTTTATATATTCTGGTGTGGATGGAAGTTAGGCAGGAAGTTAGCACAATGCAATTTGCCAACACAGGAAGTGCTTTTAATTTGGCAAGGCATAAAGAATTATATGAATCAAGAACATTCTTATCTGAACAGTAAATCCATAGTTGTTCCTCTGACTCTGACTCCTGGTGCAGCTGTACAAAAATACAAAAATACAAACACAAAAAGGCCGATAAACACTGACATAAACACATTCAGTCCAAACGAACACTAACAGCACAACCCACTGAACCCCTGCACAGAAAAACAACACATTTACAACAACAGCAACAATACCCACAATGCAATGCACAGATAAGAAGGTGTGGTCAGGACTAAAACTGAGGGATTTAAATCCATTGAACTGAAACTGTTTCATACTTTTGACTATTTCTGCAAATGAGTAGAAAAACTGAAATCCTTTAAGTACATTGGAATTTAAGCATTTTAGTAAATCCAAAGTCCAGGCTTAGGGTGTTGTTGATCTGACAGAAGCAGCAAACTGGAAACAAGAGCAGCACTCCAGGAGAAGCCCTGTCCAACTGAAGGTCAAACTGAGGAGACCAAGGTCATTCTGCTGCCAGTGCCATACCTGATTATACAGGAAAACAGCTGAGGTTCTCCAACTGTCTTAAAGCAACACTGTGGACTTTTTCATCCTTCTAACTCTATTTCCAGGTCATTTTGGTGGAACATCTACTCCCAGTAGGTTCAGTTCCTCTTTGGTCATGGCTCCAGAGTGTCTGTACCTCCTGCACTGACACTAGGACACTTCTGGTTTAGGGTTGGAACCTGACACTAAAAGAACTACAGAACTGGACTGGTTTAGGACATACGTCACATCCCCCCTCCACCTTCAGAAGACGAGGTAGGTCAACGAAGTTATGAGTGAAGGAAAGTTCCAAATATTCTAACGGTCATGACTGAAGGAGCAAGAAAAGCCCAGAAGGTAAGAGTGTAGTCCACAGAGACAAAGACCAGACAGACTGAGAGGGACCACAGAAGAGGAGGGACTAGGAGGAGGGATGCCCCGCCCATGGAGACCTGGAACTGTTGGACTAGGAAGGAGACCTGGACCTGGAACTGTTGGACTAGGAAGGAGACCTGGACCTGGAACTGTTGGACTAGGAAGGAGACCTGGACCTGGAACTGTTGGACTAGGAAGGAGACCCGGGGCCTCATGTACAAAAGTTGCATACGCACAAAAACCTGGCGTAGGTCCTTTTCCACGCTCATGTTCAGATGTACAAAGAGTGAAATGACTGTGGAAATGTGCGCTCCTCCACTCCAGCTCCACAGCTGGTGTACACACGTTTCTACTGCTTTGGAACCTTTGGCGACACTTAGAGGAGACACTGAGAAACTGTTAATAATGTGAAAAAGGTCATTCCTCCGACTGATGTGCACATCAGAGATACACAGAAGAACAATGAACACACCGACACGTCATCCTACTGTCAGAGCAGCACATCCACCACCAGAAGCAGAACCAGAACCTGGACCCATCTATGGGTACGGTTACATGATGTTTTTTAAATCTGATTTATTTTTCCAGAAGAAATTAATTCAGAACTAAAGTATTTTCTCTTCTGTTTCCATGGAAATGTTAAACCTGAATAAAGGTTTACATGAGGTTTTAATGAGGTAGATCAGTGAGCAGAAGGGTTTGTGCTGCAGTGCTCATGTTGTCTTGTTCTGGCAGCCCTTCTGTTAGCTTAGCTTAGCCCTTCTGTTAGCTTAGCTTAGCATAGTCACTGCATTTCCATGGTCACACATATCCAGTTTTTTAAAGGTGATTTGTCGTCTTTTGTCAGTGATTTTATCAAATCCGATTCTCTCAAATTATTTCTTTAGATCTGCGACTTACTGCACTCATACAATCTGTGGACTGTTGTGTTGACAGAGGTTGGAAAATCTTTTTGTTGGAAGGGATGCATGCGCTAAATTAGCTTTGCTTTAGCGTTTTAGCTTTGCATTAGTTTTTATTTTTAGATTTTCTTCCTGCAGTAAGTCACATGACCATGATCTGAGCCTCAGTTTGTGATCATATTGACCCCAGCGGACTAAAGGAATGATTAGGAGAACTGAACTGACCAAAATCACTCCTAAAATACTATAAATCACCTCTAAAAGCCTGGCTACGTCTGAGCAGAGGAATGAAGCCATTATGCTAAGCTAGGCTAAGCTAAGCTAACAGAAGGGCTGTGAGAACAAGGCAATCAGTGCACTGCGGTGCAAACTGATTTGCCCACTTATTGAACTCATTAGTTCATGACAAATGAATTAATAAAAAAACAGGTGTTGAACTGTTCCTTCAGGGTTTTCCAGGCTGGTAGATCCCATCAGAATATTCCACTGGAACGCTTTGGGAAGACTAGACTGCAGTGCAGATTCTTCCACCAGCGCAGAATGTGTGCGTCATCGCCACAGGACAAGACACTGAGCATGTGCAGAATGGAAGGAATAAAGTCCAAACGGAATAAAGGCTTTACATGTCCAGGAAGAATTTAGACCGCATTCACCAGTGACTTTATTCGGGTTTAAATTTAATCCGAACTTTTCTTTTTCAATGGGAATCTGAAATAGGATCGAACCTTTAATCAGATTAAACCAGGGAGAAAAGTTGTCATGGAAACGCACAGAATGCCAACCCTGCCATCTGAACAGGATGTGACTGCAATCACATGAAGAGACAAGGACACAGAATTCACTGGTTGATAAAAGCATTTAATGTAGTGTTCATGTCTGTGGGAACATTTATTAGTTGGTCCAGGCGCTCATTGATGCCGCTGATTGCCCTCACGATGTCCTCTGGTGACTCAGGTGAGCACGAGTGAGGACACGGCCTTTTGAGTTATCTTGCTAACAGACAGACAGACAAGCCCTGATGAAAACATAACCTCCACTGTTCCTTGGTGGAGGTAACAAACTAATAAAGCAGAAAAAAAGTACAAGATTTGCATATGGACAAACAGGAAAATGGAAATAAATATACAGTATATGCATACAGGTATGAAAGTGCCTAAGGTGCAGTAATGTGAAGAAGAATAAAAAGCTAGAAAAGCACTTCGAGAGCACAGACCTCCACCAAGGCAGACCCCCCACCCCCCCGATCACCACCAAAATTTAGTCATTTGTTCCTTGGGCCAATATCAACTTTTCCTGAAAATTTCATCCGAATCCATCCTTAAGTTTTTGACTTCTCTTGCTAACAGTCAGACAAACAAACAGACAATCCCTGATGAAAACATAACCATAGCTGTTCCTTGACAGAGGTGAAAAAAACTAATAAAGCAGAAAAAAAAATACAAGATTTGCACATGTACAAACAGGAAAATGGAAGTAAATATACACTATATACATACAAGTATGCAAGTGCCTAAGGTGCAGTAATGTGAAGAATAATAAAAAATGATCTATCCTGGTTGATGATGATGGGGGACTGTGTTTAGAGTGGAAATTCAGAAAGCTCATTTGGAAATATATTATGGATGTTTAGGAAAAGCAACCTGAAATCCTTCAGAAGAACATCTGAGAAAAACCTTCTGACATGCATGACAGGAGCATTTTTCAGTCTGTCAACAGTTCTGTGGAAGTGATGACGCTGCCTTTGAGATCACAGCTGGGGAATAATGTCAGTAAATTGGCCTCATGACACACAGATGCGGGGGGTTAATTTCCAAACCCCCCCCAGGCGTCTCCAGGTTGCAGCAGCGCGGTGCTAATAGGACTCTAGTGTACAGGATACCAGAAAAGGGTTATTTCTGCTAAAACCAGACTCAAAATCCAAAGCATTCGGCCCTTGGGCTCAGTAGACTGCACACTCCATAGGAGGTTTTTTTAATTGCATGTTCTCAAATTCAGAACTAAAAGGAGATTCTAATAACACAGGGGTGTGAACCCAAAATATTTTCAGGTTCAAACATCAGGATTTGGACTGTTATTGATAGTAATGAGCGCTTCAGTGGAGGCAGGTATCAGATTGAACAGATGTTCTGAATTAACGAGCCCACACGAGCCCCGTGAATGAAGCCGAGTGTTTATCAGATCATTTGTTAGATAAAAGAAGCGAGGAGTGAAGGGGAGTCGTAGTGGACTGACTGGTGGACCCTCCAAAGCGTCTGTGGGTGGGCTGGTAATTAGCCAGACAAACGCTGCCGTCTAACCACTCGAATGATTGAATTGAGACTCTGCAGTTAGAAACATGTCCACATCCACTCAGAACAGAAGCGGTAGGTGGGCTGGATAATCACCAGCACACTGACTGGATGTGGGAGCAGATCCTTTTCCCTCCAACACAGAGTCAGAACCACACGCTGAGGGCTTTGAGCTCAAGCACACAAAACACTCCACCGTTCCTCTGACCGCTGGTGGATGATGTGCCCTCGGCTTTCACCCAATTATGGTTCTAACCTCACCTTGACAGCTGCAGTCAAACAGAAGGTCAACGCTGTACTCCAGCAGCAGAACGCCTCTGACATGTACAGGGGTCTGAAGAACCTGAAGCATCTTCATTGACCTTTGAATGAATGAATGAAATCTTTATTACCTCCTCCAGGAGGTGTTGTGATCACTTTGCTTTGTGTGTTTGTTTGTTTGTTTGTTTGTTTGTTAGCAACTTTAGTGTAAAACTCTTCCACCCATCTTTCCCAACTCTTCCCCACAGATAGGCCTAGGCCCTGGGACCAACCCAGTACATTTTGGTCCCAGTAGGACAAAGTTCAAGGTCACAGCAAGGTCACAAAATCTACAATTTTCCATCTGTCATCATTGAGCAATTTTTGAAAATTCATAAAAAATTCAAAACGACTCCGATTAGCCTCCAATTGGATCCACCTGTAGCTTAGAACAATATCTTGTATCTGGAACTAAATTGTCCACATCCACTGTGGAATGTGGACTCTGTGGACATTTACATTTAACATTGAAAATCCCATTTACCACACATTTAAAATTAGAACTAAACTAATATTGATGTGAATTTAATATAATTGGACAGACACATGACTGGTACCAAGCTTCAACTTTTTCTGCTGAATGGAACAACCTGAAAACTGTTGGATTTAAACAGAAGTATTCGATCCACACATGCACACTGTTCAGGGTGCCTGGCGGAGGTTTGCGTTCTCTGAACACTTGTTTGGAACATGTAGACAGTGAAATCAACACAAAAATCAACCAACAAAATATAAATACTGGTACATAAATGGTTGATAAGCAAACAAACAAATAAATAACAGTAATACTAAATAATAACCTCAGACCTCCGCCAAGACAGATCTGCCACCCCCGATCACCACCAAAATTTTTATCATTTCTTCCTCGTGCCAGTATCAACATTTCCTGAAAATTTCATGAAATTCCATCCATAACTTTTTCAGTTATCTTGCTAACAAACAAACAAACAATCAAACACGCATGCACACAAAGCAAAGCGATCACAATATGTCTTGGCAGAGGTAATAATAATGATAACAATAATAATAATAATATCACACATCCTTTTTCCTATATATACTAATATGATAATACCTATTTACAACTTATCCTACCAGATATTAATACCAGATATAACTAAAAATTAAAAAAAAAAAAACTAAAAAAAACCCCAAAACAAAACAGAACAAAACAGAGAAAAAACCCAAAGAAAAACACATATACATAGATGATATAAATACATATTATATTCTATTTTGTCTTATATAGTAATATAGTAGTAATATATTCATATATCCATATTTGAACAAGATATTATCAGCACATATGTGGCAAAGCCCCACTATGAAAAACAACTGAAACCCAAAAAGATCCACAAAGTCACCTGAGACCGACAGCATCTACTCTTCCCTAATATTTAATACCTGCTGATCCATTAATCCTATCAACCCATGTCAATAATTGGTGTAAAATACAATTCTTTATCTTTTCATGATCATCAGATATGACCCATTTGGACGTTCAGAGGCTCCATAGTTACCATGGAAACACCATCATCTTCTACAACATTGATTCACCAGTCAAACCCATGGAGTTGGATCAATGACAGTGGTTTCTGAGGCTTGTTTTTGTGGTCACTTAATGATATATTTTTACTGAAAAAGTCACGTTTTCTTCAGTTTTAATACTATAATGTTTGAATCTACTCTGAGTTTTCATGAACATCTACATCAGGAGTGGCCAACCCTGGTCCTGGAGAGCCACCATCCTGCATGTTTTAGATCAGGGCTCTCAAACTCATTTTCTTTCAGGTTCCACATTCAACCCAATTTGATCTGCAGTGGGCCGGACCAGTGAAATAATAACAGAATAACCTATAAATAATGACAACTCCAAATTTTTGTCTTTGTTTTAGTGCAAAAAACACCATTAAATTATGAAAATACTTACTTTTATGAAGTTTTCAAACAAAAAGATGTGAATAACCTGAAAATTGAAATTTCTAAAGAAAAATCAGTGCAATTTTAACAATCTTCTGCCTCCACTTCTCATTAGTCCATGTGCATTCTGGATCAGATCTCCAAAGACACTAAACACTGAGGAACAGGAAGAAAAGAGTTCAAACTGGACTGAATTTTCTTTAGACATTTCAGGTTGTTCATATTTGTTCAGGTTATTCACGTTTTATTGTTTGTAAATGTAAATATTTTCATAATTTAATGTCATTTTTTGCACCAAAAAGACAAATATTTGAAGTTGTCATTATTTATAGACATAATGCAAGATTATTTTTTTCACATCAAGCCAAGAACAAAATATGGAGTCTTTTTTTTTTTGTAGGTTATTATGTTATTATTTGACTGTAGATCAGGGGTGTCCAAACTTTTTTTAAAGAGGGCCAGATCTGATAATGTGGACATTGCCAGGGGCCAGTGGTCCCTTTGGACGTTTTTTAAACAGTAAAAATTACATATAAAAGCACTGTTCGACAACAATTTTATTTTCATTGTTGCAATATCATTTTTTTAAATGTCAATGTAACCAAATCTAAGCCACTCAGGTGTGAACAAATTAAAAAAAAAAAAAAAAAAAAAAACATTTCTGCCTTCCTTTCACATCTGGAGTCAGATAACATAGAACAAACTGTGTGGAGTATCTTAAACGTCCAAGAAGTTGATAAAAATCTTAACCCCACATTCATTTTAAACATGACTTATATGAGTAATCATTACTCATATTTTACTCAGTAATGCAAAGTCTGTTAACATTTAAGATGAAAACATATGACTCTTACTCTTGTCTTTCACAAAATCATTCAGAGAGTAATATTTTGTGTCACATCTATAAGTACATAACACCAGCAGTTCTAGGCAACTAACCTGGCAACTTGGTATCCTGCCTTGGTGGTGAATTCATTGGACTCCCAGGTTCACATGAAGAGTCACTGTTGTGAGTTTAAAGCTGCTGGAATTTGCTTCACTTTTTCGGAGCGCTCACTCCCTGCTAGCTTGTCGTATGCGTTAGCATGTTTTGTCTGCTAGTGTCTCTTTACATTGAATTCCTTAAAGAAGGCAACAGTCTCTTGACAAATTAGGCAAACACAATTGCCTCGATTTTCAGTGAAAAAAAATTGTAATTCCCATCTCTCCTGGAAGTGGCGGCCCTCACTGTCAACTTCGTTTTTTTTATTTACAGGCGCCGTGGTTAGAAATTAGCGAAAAGGGTTCATGGCAAAGTCACAGAGCCAGATAGAGTTAGAGTGGTGCTGCCACCATGAGGTGAAAGGAGGAACTGCATTTGGAACCTTTTATGATTCATGTACGCGGTTCAACAGTCAAAGCGGGCCATAAACAATACATTCTAAAACCGAAGCTGTGGGCCGTAGAAAATCCGACCGCGGGCCGTGATTGGCCCCCAGGCCGGACTTTGGACATGCCTGCTGTAGATCATATTGGTCTGTATGTGGAACCTGAACTAACATAAATTCAACAGCCGTGACTGGAATTTTTGCACTTTGCTGATTCATCCCACGGGCTGGATTAGAACCTTTAGCGGGACACATTTGGCCCCTGGGCTGCATGTTTGAGACCCCTGATCTACAACATTGATTCACCAGTCAAACCCATGGAGTTGGATCAATGGCAGTGGTTTTTGAGGCTTGTTTTTATGGTCAGTTTATGATGTATTTTTACTGAAAAAGTCACGTTTTCTTCAGTTTTAATATCATAGCGTCTGAATCTACTCTGAGTTTCCATGAACATCTACATCAGGGGTTACCAACCCTGGTCCTGGAGAGCCACCATCCTGCATGTTTTAAAACACAGGTGTCAAACATGCGGCCCGGGGGCCAAATCTGGCCCCCCTGCCAAAGGTTCCATTCCGGCCCGTGGAATGAAAGTGTAAAAATGAACCTGAACAGTCCAGGTTGTCTAAGTCATTTTGGTTCAGGTTCCACATACAGACCAATGTGATCTACAGTAAAATTAACAACACAATGAACCCATAAATAATGACAACCACAATTTTTCTTTGTGAAAAATTATGTGGAAAAAATTTAAGTGAAAAAAATAACATCACACTGTGAAAATATTTACATTTACAAAACTATTCTTTCACAATAAAATGCAAATAAATACATCAATAAAACAAACATGAACAACCTGAAATGTGCAATCGTAACAATATTCTGTCTGTTCCTAAATGTTTGGTGCATTTATGGATCCACTGGGATCTGCAGTTGTGTTCATAATAACAGATGGAATATTGGAGAAACTGTTCAAATTTTAGTTCCAAACTCCAAAATTTGAACAATATTCTGCCTGTTCCCAAATGTTTATGGAGCACTGTGTGTAAATGTACATGTAGAAATAATAAGTCCAGGCAGAATATTGTTAAAATTGCACAAATTTTTCAAATGAAATTTCTGTTTTTTCAGGTTATTCACATCTTTTTTGTAAAATGTAAATGTTTTAGATGTTTCCCTCTTCCAGCACACCTGACAGTCATCATCTTCCTTCTGCAGAGCCTGATGAGAGGTTTATAATTTGAATCAGGTGTGTTGGAAGAAGGATACATCTAAAACATGCAGGAAAGTAGATCTGGAGGACCAGGGTAAGCCACCCCTGATCTACATGATCAGTTAATTAAATATAGGGGAAATACATTTTTGACACTGTATAATACAAAATATATAAGATAACATCAAAATAAATGGTGATAAATCACTTAAAAAAGGTTAAAAGAGAGAAAAATTCATTTAAGAGCTGTGATAAAAGTTGCACTGGGTCTTCATGGGTAAAACCATAGGCTCCGTTCACACAGCAGGTCTTAATGCACAATTAGGATTTTTTAGTGAAATCCAATTTTTTTGTGTGCTCGTTCATATTCTACATTAATCCCGCTCTGTCCTAGTCAGTCCGTTGTGTCCTTGGGCAAGACACTTCACCCTCCTTGCCTCCAGTGCCACCCACACTGGTGTATGAATGTTCGGTGGTGGTCGGAGGGGCCGTAGGTGCAAAATGGCAGCCACGCTTCTGTCAGTCTGCCCCAGGGCAGCTGTGGCTACAGATGTAGTTTACCACCACCAGAGGGAGAATGTGAGCGCGAATGAATAATGGGTCAATAATGTGAAGCGCTTTGGGTGTCTAGAAAGGCGCTATATAAATCCAATCCATTATTATTATTATTATTATTATTATTAAATGCGACTTCTATCAGTTTTGAGTCTGAACTGATTGTGACCCTGAAGTGACCCACATGCACTGAAGAGCTCCTGAAGTGACCCACATGCACTAAAGAGGTCCTGATGGAATACAAGACCACGCAGACACACACTGTGATTACGGAAATAAATATGGTCTTGTCTCGGTGCAGAATTGTGACATTTGTCGCATTTCAATGATGTAAAGGTCAGATAAATGCGACCTGGCCATTCAGACTGAAGTCATATCGGATACATATCAGATTTAGGACCACATTTGAAAGTGGTCTGGGTCAGATTTAGGACCACATATGACAGTGGTCTGGGTCAGATTAGTTCTGTTCAAACTGTCTTTATCAGATCAGATCCAGGTCACATATGGACTAAAACATCAGATTTGGGACACATTTACCTGTATCTGAACAGTCTCTTCCTTATTTTCTTCTAATAACCTTTGAATTTTTTATGTTTTTATGAACATTTACATGATCAGTAAATTAAATATAGGAAAATACCACATTTTCACTGAAAAATGCAAAATTCAGAGAATAATTTCATAATAGATGGTGAAAAATCTCTTGGGAAAGACCAAAAAAAATAATTTGGAAGTGGTGACAAATATCTGTGTCTTTAAGGGTTAAATATGTATTCAACTCCATTCCTCCAGTGGTTGGAGTTCTGGGAAAATACATGAATGTTATGCACCCAAAGTTCAGACTGAAGTCAAAGAGGTCCACAGTTGGTGAGATGAGACTTTTGTCCAGATGGAGAAAACTGTAGCGTTTCTGTGGGTCTGGTCAGGACCTTCTAATATGGACCTGTTCTGAGACTTAATGTGCATTTCACAGAGTGAGGCGGGGGGGCAGCTGCTGGGTGAATGCAGAGGTTTCTGGGTATTTGAGGTGATCTTAGGACTCTTTAGTGCTGTAACACTTCGACTCTACTTGGAAATGAAACTGGGTGAGTTACAGTTATTAAAGGCAGCAGCTGGCATCCTGAAAGCTTCAAAGTGTGTTTTCATAAATTCACCTTTCAGTTTTATACAGATATCTGAATACTGCTGTGGAATATTTAAGTAAAAAAGACAAAGCTGCAGGAGTCTTGCAGTCTGAGGTCCCCTTTAATTCCACCCTTATACCTACTGATGTGTCATGTCTCACAGCACTTAGTAAAAGTTTGAACATGAACCACCCTCCTCCCTCCAAAGCCCCACCCCCTTCCCCCTGCCTGAGCTCTGACGCTCTCCTCTCACCTGATGTACGGTGGAAGCAGAGGTGGAGGTGGAGGTCCGGTCCACTTCGGCGTGTCCGTGGACCCCTCCCTCAGTAATCAGATACACCATCCACCTGCTGCAGCTCCTGTTCCACCAGTAGACCCTGTGTTTAAGGGTCTGGTCTGTGCAGTTCTGGGTCAGGGTCTTCACTGCACACTTGGGCGATGAGGTGTCCAGGCGATGGGCAAACGCACTGTGAACGCGCTGCCTCCGTGAATTTTCCGTGAACATTTGAGGTTTCATAGTCCATACAATTCTCATCCTACATAATCCTACACTGTGTGACACCAGGTACATGTACCTGCATGAGTCCTGTGGTCATAAAAGCTGAGCTTTATGCAGACCTGTTCAGTCCAGTACACCAGACTTCCGGACTTTTATCTCCATCCTTCATTCATCAGACTCCTGTTTGTTCCCCTCAGTTGTCGTTTCTGTTCATAAATCCGTTTTTTCCTTCCACATGTGCATGTCAGTTCTATCCAAACACATCCTAGACAGTAGACTGTGGTCAGTGACAGGAGAAGCAGCGCAACTGAAGCGTCAGATTCAGAGGGACACATATCGGATGCAGAGACAGTGATAATGGATCGGATGCTGGACGGCCGTAATGGATGATTGACAGGAGGCTCAGCCAGGTTTGGCCATTATTTCATTCGGACCGAATAAAATGATTGGTCAGAATTTTATCAGAAATATATGAGAATTAAACACTTTTGAGTTTGAAAACCTGGTGGATTTCTTTTACATTTTAGTTTGACACATGCTTATTAGGAGCATTTGAAGATGACAAAAGAAAAGTGTAAAAATGCCACATCATACGGTAGAGCTTTAATCCCTGTAATAAACAGAAGTCATGACCAAAAATGGAGCTAAACTGCAAGGTTCTAATAGTTTTGGATTTTTCATTATAGTTTAGTTTTACTTAGTTTTGACCTTCTTTTCTCTAATTCAGTTCATTTTAATTCATTTTTAGAGCAGGTTTGCTAGTTTTAATTAGTTTAATTTTTTTTCTAAATGCTTAGTTTTACTTCAGTTTTACTTTAGTTGTAGTTCAGTGGTCTCTTTTCTCTTCTTCTCTGTCGTGGTATTCACATAAATCCCAGACAGGACTCTGCTGCTTTAGTCTCCATGTTTCCAGGTAGAGTGGGGACCAGAAGACGACTGGAAACCACAAGTGAACACAAGTGACGGACCGTATGGGGCCGCTAGCTGAAATTGCTAGAGCGAAATAAATCGATTTCGCATCAATCCAACGCTGACAAAGACGAAAACAAAGGGAATTTTATCCATAATTTTTATACGTTTTAGTTTTGTAAACACACAATACAGTTTCAGTTAGTTATCGTTTTTTTCTTTTAATTATAGTTTTTATTTATTTCAGTTAACGAAAATGTTTTTACAATTCTAGTTTTCGTCATTTCATTAGTTTTTGTTAACAATAATAACCTTGGTGCGAACTGTCTTCAAAGTCCTTTGACTAAAGCTAATGTGTTGATGGTGGGTGGGGCTAATAGGCTCAGTATTTGTTCGTGCGTAAACCCCAAATGAAAGTAGAACCCAAGGTTATTATCGTTAACGAAAACTAACGAAATGACGAAAACTAGAATTGAAAAAATATTTTTGTTAACTGAAATAAATAAAAGCTATAGTTAAAAGAAAAAAATGATAACTAACTGAAACTGTATTGTGTGTTTACAAAACTAACTAAAACGGATAAAAATTACGGATAACATTCCCTTTGTTTTTGTCTTTGTCATTGTCGGACTGATACGAAATTGATTTACTTCGCTCTAGCAATTTTCTGTGCTGTCTCCATACGACACTTTTTGCTCCGTCACTTGTGTTCACTTGTGGTTTCCAGTCGTCTTCTGGTCCCCACTCTACCTGGAAACATGGAGACTAAAGCAGCAGAGTCCTGTCTGGGATTTATGTGAATACCACGACAGAGAAGAAGAGAAAAGAGACCACTGAACTACAACTAAAGTAAAACTGAAGTAAAACTAAGCATTTAGACAAAAACAAAAACTAATAAAAACTATCAAACCTGCTCTAAAAACGAATTAAAACAAACTGAATTAGAGAAAAAAAAAAAGTCAAAACTAAATAAAACTAAACTATAATGAAAAATCCAAAACTATTAGAACCTTGGTAGAACCTCATGAAATGTTCCAAGTTCTCCATTATGTGACGAGTGGGTATGACTTTTTATGATCTAAATTATGATTTTTTTCCCCAACTATTTTTAAATTACGTTATTATCATAATATTGTGACTTCATTCTTGTAAAATTATGATTCTTTTTGTATTCAACTTTATTCTCATGATGACAAGTGTTTTTATTTTCTTCTGTGGTTCTAAAACATTACAGGTGTCAAACATGCGGCCTGGGGACCAAATCTGGCCCACCAAAGGGTCCAGTCTGGCCCTTGGGATGAATTTGTGAAATGCAAAAATTACACTGAAGAAATTAATAATCCTTTAGTTCAGGTTCCACATTCAGAACAATTCAATCTCAAGTGGGCAGGACCAGTATAATTACTATCATAATAACATAGAAATAATCACAACTCCAAATTTTCCTCTTTGTAAATATAAATATTTTCATGTATTTACACTAAAACAAAATAATTTAGCAAAAAAAAAAGTGAATAATCTGAACAAATATGAACAACCTGAACTGTCTTAAGAGAAGCAAGTACAATTTTAACAAGATTCTGCCTGATTCTAAATGTTTTGTGTGTTTGTACATCCACCAAAGGGTCCATCCAGCCTGTGAGATGAATTTGTGAAATGAAAAAAATTACACTTAAGATATTCACAATCATTTAAGTTCAGGATCTGTTTTCAAGTAAAATATGATCATAATAACCTATAAATAAGGACAACTCCAAATTCTTCTCTTTATTTTAGTGTAAAAAAGTCAAATGACATGAAAATTTTTACATTTACAAACTATCCTTTCACAAAAAAATATGAATAATCTGAACAAATGTGAACAACCTGAAATGTCTTATGAAAAATAACCAATATTCTGTCTGTTATGAAATGTTTTGTGTATATATATACATATATATATATATATATATATATATATATATATATATATATATATATATATATATATATATATAATTTCCCTCTGGATCAATAAAGTATCTATCTATCTATCTATCTATCTATCTTACAATGTACATGTGTAAATGATAAACTGAAGCAGAATATTGTTAAAATTACACTTATTTTTTCAGTTTGTTCATGTTATTCACATCTTTTGAAAGGATAGTTTGTAGATGGAAACCTTTTCACAACGTAAATTTACTTTTTTTGCTCTAAAACACAGAGAAAAGTTTGGAGTTGACATTATTTCTATATTATTCTGTTTTTCTTTTACTGGTTCGGCCCACTGCAGATCAAATTTAGCTGAATGTGGAACTGAACTAAAATGAGTTTGACAGCCCTGTAATACGCCGTCGTTAGATCTACAGCACATACTGTATTTCCACGTCACCATTCTTCAGCGCTGAACCTCATCTCTGACTGTGTTTTCACTTGATTCCCTTAAAGCACTTCTGTCTGGGTACATCATCTGCTCAGCTCTGAACAGCTCCAGTCCTTGTGGTGGTCTCACAGCCCTCCCACACTCCCACATTTACACTGGAGTCCCATTCTTCTGTTCCCTGCACACACAAACACACAAACACACACACACGCACACACACACACACACACACACACACACACACACACACACACACACACTGAAGCTATTTTCAGCTCAGCTTTCTCCTTCGTCCCATCCTCTTTGTTCTACCATCATCAGTGTTCTCTGTTTTTTTAAACCACTTTTGTGGTTTTGTTGTTTCGTGCTTCTCTCTGCCGTCTGTGAATCTGAACTCTGATCAGTGTGGATTTGAATAAAATGCAGTGATGGACACTTTTGGCAGTTTGGTAAATCTGAGCCAAACTGTAGAGTAGTGTTGTGAGGGTTTAGTCAACTTCAGCCCACTTAAAAATGAATGAAAAATGCACACTAATGTTCACTATTACTGTAAAAATGATTGCATTCTGAATTTGATGCAGGTCATGTAATCAACCAAAAGCTGAATTCAACATTTTATTATTTAGACCTGCAGGATCTGCCTCTTCTGATTCTGTGAGGATTTGTTTTTAATTATATCCATCCTAGTGAAGGTTTTTACCAAAGGTTGCAACACACGTTACAGTAATAACTATAGCAATAACTATAAAGCACTAATTTAGAGTATCATAACGATGGTAGGTTTATGTTTGTGCATAAATATCACAGCGCTGATGTTTTCAAGGTGGGTGAAGGAATGAACGTAGAAGGCTGGATGTGCCCACCACCAGAGGCAGCCAGAAACTATGAAGGAAATCTAGTTTTGGTCAGAGTTTACAGGACACTATTTCAGAAAAGGAAAACTGATGGAACAACACAATATTCGTTTGCATTAGATATGTAGACACCTTTAGTAGACCTGGGAATCATGGCCAGTTTCCAGTTTCATAAGGTTCGGAATCGATTAATTGCGATTCAATTTGATTTAGTATTAACTGATTGATTCAGATTCCTTTAGTGATACCAAAGTACAATTCTGAGTTGTAACTTGATTACATTATTGATTACATTACTGGGTCAATGATGTAAAGCGCTTTGGGTGTCTAGAAAGGCGCTATATAAGTCCAATCCATTATTATTATTATTATTATTATTATTATTATTATTATTATTATTATTATTATTATTTGACTACTGCAGCCATGCAACACAGAACCAATATTGATATTAGAAAGGAAATAAATCTGACATTTCATCAGTAAACAGATGAATCTGCTCTGAAATAATGAACAGACACAAACATGTCCATGTTTCTCCAGTGGATCAGAACAGACTTCTTCTTCTTCATCTTTATTCTGTTTTATTCCTGGTGTTTCCAGCCTTAAGGCTCATTACTGTCACTCTGGGGCACCAACACCAGTTTGACCGCCCCCCCACCCCCCCGCCGAAACAGACTCATGTTTGGCCCTTGGTACAACAAACTCACTGGAGGGGGGGTGGGGGGATGGGGGGATGGGGGGGTGGAGCTTCATGATTTCCACTTTACTATTCCTCTAACTCCGCCCGCAGCCACAGGTGATCCAAGCTAATATTTCTAGAACAACTGGCTTCCATGACCCGCCTCCTCCGCCCAGTTCCTCTGCACCGTGGGTTCGAGTTTGAGGCCTGGAGGACCTCCCACTGAGGGGTTTCCCCCACCCTTCCTCCCACTGAGGGGTTTCCCCCACCCTTCCTCCCACAGAGGGGTTTTCTCCACCCTTCCTCCCACAGAGGGGTTTTCTCCACCCTTCCTCCCACAGAGGGGTTTTCTCCACCCTTCCTCCCACAGAGGGGTTTTCCCCACCCTTCCTCCGCGTTCCTCCCGCGCCAGAACCGTCACAAGCACGACCAAGACGTCACTCGCGGACATGGACCCGGCCGTGCTTCCACATCAGCAGTTCCCGGGTCATTTGCTGGCGGTCCTGCTCTGAAAAATCAGTCTCATCCACCATTAATCGATTATGGAAAATTAAAAAGGAATTGATCAAAAGTTGATCAAATCAATTTTTTTTACCCAGCTCTAACCTTTAGTCTTTTTCAAAATAAGGATAAAAACCAGAAATGTTTTTCACGTAAATGTGCATGTTTGTTTGATGATAAATTAAGCTGAATGGAACAAAATGGAAGCATCATTCCTATGGTTGTGAGGACGTTAGCATCGACATAGGAAGGGAAGCAATTTAGTTTACACTTTTGGATTCTTGCAAACATTCTGGACACCTGGATGAAATAGTCGGCAGATTCCACTCACACTTTTGGCTGTAGAGGAACAGTTTTAATTACAGGTTTGCTACAAACTGTCAGTTGCACCTCCTGTATTTCTTCCCAATTTGATATACCCTGGAGATCCATTTAGTGCTAAACTAAGGCTGATTTTTCTGGTGTTGGAATAAACAGTGTGGAGACACAACAACCTGTGAAATATCACACAACATATCTTACAATTTATTTACTGAGCAAGAGAAATGTCCCCAGGTAATGAATTAAACATAGCAGCAGGTAAAAAAATATATTAGTTCTTACCAGGGGAACATGAATAATGTATTTGCAAATGGATCTACTTAAACAGAGATAGGTTTTCTGCTCGTTTGTGTGTTCACACAGGGAGCTGCAGAGCTGAGGGGGAGCTGACAGCCACAGTTTAATTTCCCCACCGGGCAGAAATGGTCCTGTTGAAATGAGGGTTTTAGAAAGTATTCCCCATCTCTGCAGGATATATATAGCATGTGCAAAGAAAATGTTGAGCTGAGGGACCGGCTCATATTCGTCCTCAGACCAAATGCAGAGGTGGTATTGGTCCCTTTTGTCAGCCGCTGACATTTAATAAGATATAAATTTCGACAAACAGATTAACGCGTCAATATCAGCTAATCAGAAACGCAGCGAGCATGATGTGAGGATCAGACGCAGATACAGCAGCTGAGTGACGGATGGAGGTGAATGGAAACACGGGGTCAGTGAGTTTCTTTCCTTCCTGTGAACAACGTGAAGCCATGGTAACGATCTGCTCGAAGTTGTGCTAATTTTATAAACACACACAAAAAAAAAAGGGAAAGCGCTAACGTTTGAGTTTATCAATACTCCGGTCTTCATTTAATTAAGTTCTGTGGCCTCTTTAAAATGGTGCTTTGGTACCCCTCCCTAATCTGGATCTCCACTCTTTGACAGTTGTGACTCAGTCCAGCTGAAGTATTCGTCCTTATTCCAGCTCTTTGAGCCCAGTCTGCTGCAGGTCTACACACCTGGACGTCATGGTTCAGATGCAGCTTCATTGCACAACACAAAAGCAGACCTGAGCGACAGTACAGGGGATGTGATGACAGGGTTTTCCATTCTCTGTGTTTTCCATATCTACACGTATTCACAGGAAGAGGAGTTTTCATAAATGTTTGCTTTGAACAGTGTTTTTAAAACCTCTGTAATCTAAAATGTCTGCATTAGTGAGGATTATGCATAAGTGGAACAGCCATTGGTAATACAGGGGGCCACGTTTTGTGTTTCCTCCTTCCCCTCTGTTATTTTTATTGAGTTTTTGACAACAATAATCGAAAAACATGTCAAGACAATAAAAAATGTTGTTTTTATACAGAAAAGACCAGAAAAAACACACATAAAAAGCCACCTGTCCCCATGGACAATAGAAATGTAACTGAGTTTTAAGAACAATCACAAACAGAAAAGTGGAAACATTATCTGAGCTAACGAGATCGGATCCAGTAAACGAAGTGGACCAACCTAGCATAGCCCCTGTTAGAGCCCCGTTAGAGCCCTGTTAGACCCCTGTTAGACCCCCTATTAGACCCCTGTTAGACCCCTGTTAGACCCCCTGTTAGACCCCTGTTAGACCCCTGTTAGAGCCCTGTTAGACACCTGTTAGACCCCTGTTAGAGCCCCCATTAGAGCCCCTGTTAAAGCCCCTGTTAGAGCCCTGTTAGACCCGTTAGAGCCCTGTTAGACCCCCTGTTAGAGCCTTGTTAGACCCCTGTTAGACCCGTTAGAGCCCTGTTAGACCCCCTGTTAGAGCCTTGTTAGACCCCTGTTAGAGCCCTGTTAGAGCCCGGTTAGACCCCCTGTTAGACCCCCTGTTAGACCCCTGTTAGAGCCCTGTTAGACCCCTGTTAGACCCCCTGTTAGACCCCTGTTAGACCCCTGTTAGAGCCCTGTTAGACCCCTGTTAGACCCCCTGTTAGACCCCTGTTAGACCCCTGTTAGACCCATTAGAGCACTGTTAGAGCCCCTGTTAGAGCCTTGTTAGACCCCCTGTTAGAGCCCTGTTAGAGCCCGGTTAGACCCCCTGTTAGACTCCCTGTTAGACCCCTGTTAGAGCCCTGTTAGACCCCTGTTAGAGCCCTGTTAGACACCTGTTAGACCCCTGTTAGAGCCCTGTTAGACCCCTGTTAGACCCGTTAGAGCCCTGTTAGACCCATTAGACCCCTGTTAGAGCCCCTGTTAAAGCCCCTGTTAGAGCCCTGTTAGACCCCCTGTTAGAGCCCTGTTAGAGCCCTGTTAGAGCCCCCATTAGAGCCCCTGTTAAAGCCCCTGTTAGAGTCCCTGTTAGACCCCTGTTAAAGCCCCTGTTAGAGCCCCTGTTAGACCCCTGTTAAAGCCCCTGTTAGAGCCCCTGTTAGACCCCTGTTAAAGCCCCTGTTAAAGCCCCTGTTAGAGCCCCTGTTAGACCCCTGTTAAAGCCCCTGTTAGAGCCCCTGTTAAGCCCCTGTTAGAGTCCCTGTTAGACCCCTGTTAAAGCCCCTGTTAGAGCCCCTGTTAGACCCCCTGTTAGAGCCCCTGTTAGAGCCCCTGTTAAAGCCCCTGTTAGAGCCCCTGTTAGAGCCCCTGTTAAACCCCCTGTTAGACCCCCTGTTAGAGCCCCTGTTAAACCCCCTGTTAGAGCCCCTGTTAGACCCCTGTTAAAGCCCCTGTTAGAGCCCCTGTTAGACCCCTGTTAAAGCCCCTGTTAGAGCCCCTGTTAGACTCCCTGTTAGACCCCCGTTAGAGCCCCTGTTAGAACCCCTGTTAGAGCCCCTGTTAGACCCCTGTTAGACCCCTGTTAGACCCCTGTTAGAACCCCTGTTAGAGCCCCTGTTAGAGCCCCTGTTAGACCCCTGTTAGACCCCTGTTAGAGCCCCCATTAGAGCCCCTGTTAAAGCCCCTGTTAGAGCCCCTGTTAGACCCGTTAGAGCCCTGTTAGACCCCTGTTAGAGCCCTGTTAGACCCCCTGTTAGACCCCCTGTTAGAGCCTTGTTAGACCCGTTAGAGCCCTGTTAGACCCCCTGTTAGAGCCTTGTTAGAGCCCTGTTAGAGCCCTGTTAGAGCCCGGTTAGACCCCCTGTTAGACCCCCTGTTAGACCCCTGTTAGAGCCCTGTTAGACCCCTGTTAGACCCCCTGTTAGACCCCTGTTAGACCCCTGTTAGACCCCTGTTAGAGCCCTGTTAGACCCCTGTTAGAGCCCTGTTAGACCCCTGTTAGACCCCTGTTAGACCCCTGTTAGAGCCCTGTTAGACCCCTGTTAGACCCCTGTTAAAGCCCCTATTAGACCCCTGTTAGAGCCCCCATTAGAGCCCCTGTTAAAGCCCCTGTTAGAGCCCCTGTTAGACCCGTTAGAGCCCTGTTAGAGCCCTGTTAGACCCCCTGTTAGACCCCCTGTTAGAGCCTTGTTAGACCCCTGTTAGACCCGTTAGAGCCCTGTTAGACCCCCTGTTAGAGCCTTGTTAGACCCCTGTTAGAGCCCAGTTAGAGCCCGGTTAGACCCCCTGTTAGACCCCCTGTTAGACCCCCTGTTAGACCCCTGTTAGAGCCCTGTTAGACCCCTGTTAGACCCCCTGTTAGACCCCTGTTAGACCCCTGTTAGAGCCCTGTTAGAGCCCTGTTAGAGCCCCTGTTAGAGCCCCTGTTAGAGCCTTGTTAGACCCCTGTTAGAGCCCTGTTAGAGCCCTGTTAGAGCCCCTGTTAGAGCCCCTGTTAGAGCCTTGTTAGACCCCTGTTAGAGCCCTGTTAGACCCCTGTTAAAGCCCCTGTTAGAGCCCCTGTTAGAGCTCTAGCAGATCTCAGAAAACCAGTCCAGCTGAGACTCAGTATGTGTCAGAAACATGACAGCATGTGGTCGACACCGGCTCCTGTTTCAAACAGATTTCTCTCTCAGATACACACCAACTGGAGAACCAGTTGTGGTAATTGGAAACACAGTGGGAATACGTGCAGGTCCAGGATCCTGCCGCCTTAGACGAATGTTCCTGAGACCACAGAAGGCTGCAGTAAATCATGTTTAAAAGTGCTGACTTTTTTTTCCAAGTGATGCAGTACATGACAAAATGTGAAAGACAAGACAACAAATAAGACAAAACAAAAACACATACTAATTACATGTTCATCATTATACATTGGTATGTGTGAGAGAGAGAGAGACAGAGAGAGAGAGAGAGAGAGAGAGAGAGAGAGAGAGAGAGAGAGAAATGAAAGAAAAGACAAAGGAATTGGTAATAATAAATGATAATTAACAAAAAAATCATTGTCATTAACAACAGTGATAATGATAGTGATGATATTAACAGAAATCATAATGAACAAAAATATTTAAAAAAAACCTAAATAACCAATAAAAATAATGATAATAATGACAGCTGGATAAAGGGTATTGATAGGAATTGATAATGTTGTATCACCAAATATCACTGGTCACTGGTTTCAGGCAAATTACTGAGTAAAATAAACAAAACAAAACAAAACAAAAAATTACATAAATGACAAAAAAAAAATCAGGGGAGGTGGGGGTGTTGGGTAAGGAAATCGATTTAAAAAGTAGAGAAGTGTGGAGCATTTGAGGGTTACCAAGTGTATAAGGAGAGAGAAACAAAAGTTAAGACTGTAGAAAATTAAGAACATAGCGACAACATGCCTGTTACTCCCATCAACAGTTCTGACGACTGGAGGTCACCAGAAATAAGAGGTCAGATAAAACACAAGCTCCGCCTCTTCTACACACTCACCATCACAGGTGAAACTCCAAAGGACTGTTGTGGGCATTTAATCTGACATCAGTCACTAGTGTACCGGTACCTGTTTCCCTCTGTATGCAGACGACCTTCTAATCTACCTGCACCGAACAGACTCAGTCCAGTCCATCCACAGGTGGGGGGAGGAGAAAAAACTGTGGCTGTCTCTGTCTTGCTCTCGTTCAGACAGAGGAAGTTCTGAGTACATCTGTGGTGTCAGAAACCAGTATTTTAATCAAAGTATTAGAAACCAGTATTTGAATCAAAAGTATTCAGTTTATATTCAAAAGTATTCCTTTGCATGCCAGAAGTTACATTTCAGTGTAATGTGATGGTTGTAACAGAGTAGTTGACTTTTTTTCCTGGGAGACCCACAAAAGAACGAACACGTGTAGCCATCGAAAGAACACGTGAATTTATGGAAAGTTACAAAACGGGGGGGTGGGGGGGCAGACAGAACATGTGAGCTCATAGAAAGTTTTGGAAAACGTGGTGTAAAAAAGAAGTAAACGTGAGTGGAAATTTTTGAACATTCTGGGAAGTACTTTTCATTTTCTGGGAAAAAGTTACATATTTATATATGATAATCAAATACTGGGAATTAGTTGCATATGGATATGTTTGGACCAATCCTGACAGACACCAAAAACACCTTAGCCTGTTGGAGACAAGCTGAAAAGGGGGGTTTCTAATGTGACTAGATTAATGTTCAACATATGATAAAAATGGGTTTGGTTTGGAGCTAAACCCAGCCTACTTTTGACAATACAAAAGTGGTCTCCCAGTCAGTTGTTTCTGCAGATTTCAACATAGTGTTTATTTTGTGTATGAATAAACACTTCATGCGGCTCCAATTCTGCTCGATCTCTGAGTTTATCTTTGGCTCTGCGTGACTGTTACTGGACGAAGCTCCACTGAGATGGGAGAACAGAGACGTAAATGCAACTGGGGAAGACCGGCAAACAGACCAGAGATGTCTGCCACTTGCAGTCGTAAATTTGAGGGTACGTTTACATGGCAACACTCCGCAAAGATTTCTCCTTTGCGTTATAAAATCATTCTGCGTTAAGACGAAGCCGCTATGATAACGATCTGCGTTAACATGAGTCCGCGAGGACGGCTGAATACGCTGTAGTGGCCATGCCAGACCAGTAGGTGGAGATGTAGAGCTGTAGTGAAACAGTGGCGGTAAAACACGCGCCTGCGCACAAACAATTTCCGGTTTAGACAGCCTTTAAATGAGGAGAAGAAGAAGAAGAAGAAGAAGAGGAGGAGGCGGACAATACTATTTACAAACAACAATGGGGAGTGGTCGTACAAAGACGCAGGACTTCTTTGTCTGGACAGACGAGCTGAGCACAGTTAGCAGCACGTATGTTGTTCTGAAACCGGCCATTGTTGTTGTGGTTGTTCCTTCTTTTTCTGCAGCTTTATTGTGTCATAGAGGCTGGCAAACCAGCTTGGAGGCGCATTACCGCCACCAACTGGCCTGGAGTGGGTTAACTGGCGGTTCTTGGCTGCGCGCGCATGCGGTGACGTCATATTTTACCCCGGAACGCTCCGATTCGCGTTAACACGGAGCTGAAATGCGGAGAGTATCGATAACATTCCACCCTGGACCCTGGTATCAAAAGTTTCCGGATTCAGGCACTCTAGGCACCGTTTCCATGGTAACAGAAGGCTAACCCGCTATGAAATCTTCCCGGAGTCGACTGAAGCCGACGCCGTGTAAACGGCCCCTTATACGACACATCCTCTTTGGTGCCTCCCACCTGCCCCGTACAGCCCCTGGCCTTGTTCCTTTGCTCCCCCCCTCCCCCACTTTAGTCAGGGGGTTAAAAATCTGGAAGTAACTTTAGACACAGATTTAAAACTGAACAAATTGCCTCAGTCATCAGGACACACTTTATCAACTCAGCCTATCAGCAAAAGTGAAACCTTTCATCAGTGATTTTGAAAAGCTCTTCTCTTCTTTATTTTCCTCCAACCCTCTGTATGTTGGACTCTGCACCGTCTATAACTCCTGCAGAATGCTGCTGCCCGTCTCCTCACAAACACCCGTAAACACGTCCACATCACACCTGTTCCATACTCCCTCCAGTGGCTCCCTGTCTGACTCTGTGACCACACCAGCCCAGCAGAACCCTGGGTTCTGTGTCTACTGGACTGTGAACAGAAGACTTCCAGTTGCAGGTTTGATCAGTCCATAACACCTTCTTCCAGTCTTCAGTAGTTCCACTGGCGGTGTTTCAAGGCCCAGCCACGCCTCTTTTTCTGATTCTGAAGTCTCAGCAATGGCTTTAGCTGCAACTGGACCCATCAAACCTGAACTGTTCAGTCTTCTGTTCACAGTTGGAACTGTAGAACTGTACTAGGGAATCAAAACTAGTCCTTTCCAGAATATTCTATTCCGTTGCACCTCTAAGCTGAGCTACGCAAAAGCCTGTTGTTACTGTCGAAGGTAGTGCTTTAACTCAAACATACGTTGTGAATACACTCCGTTTGTCTGTGTGCTTCATCAGTCTAACCTACCTCTCCTCATTAATCCTGGCTTTTTAACAAAGTAGCAGAACTCCCTGAGAAGCCACCATCTAATGCCTTTCATGAGCTACGAGTTTCTGCACTTCAGCAACAGAGTTACTAAGATTACAAACAAAATCAAAAGTTGAAGCCGTTCGTGCAGAATCAGTGACACACAATGAAATTCCTGACATTCAGGCTTTATCTCTCAAAGCCCCGTCTAAGATCATATCAGCTGCTAAATCTACCACCTGCCATTTGGATCTGAAACCTGCTAAGCTTTAAGGATCTGTGGCTGTTCCGAGGACTTATTAATGCTTTAAATTAACTTCTCTTTCAACTGACATTGTTCCTATTACAGGGCTCTCAAACTCATTTTCTTTCAGGTTCCACATTCAGCCCGATTTGATCTGCAGTGGACCGAACCAGTAAAATAATAACAGAATAACCGATAAATAATGACAACTGACAATGTTTGTCTTTGTTTTAGTGCAAAAAAAACCCATGAAATTATGAAAATACTTACTTTTATAAACTATCCAAACAAAAAAGTGAAATTTCTTTAGAAAAATAAGTGCAATTTTAACAATATTCTGCCTCAACTTCTCATTAGTCCATGCATTCTGGATCAGATCTACAAAGACACTAAACACTGAGGAACAGGAAGAAAAGAGTTCAAACTGGACTGAACTTTCTTTAGATGGTTTTATTTACATTTTCTTCAAATGTAAATATTTTCATAATATTATTTTTTGCACTAAAATATGAAGTTGTCATTATTTATAGGCATAATGTTAGGTGTTTTTTTTGGGTGATTTTAAGGTGGTTTTTGGGTGATTTTTAGGTGGTTTTTAGGTGATTTTTGGGCAATTTTTGGGTGATTTTTAGGTGTTTTTCTGGGTGATTTTTGGGTGGTTTTTAGGTGGTTTTGAGGTGTTTTTTGGGTGTTTTTTGGATGGTTTTGAGGTGGTTTTTGGGTGGTTTTTGGGTGGTTTTGAGGTGATTTTTAGGTGGTTTTGAGGTGGTTTGTGGGTAATTTTGGGTGATTTTTAGGTGGTTTTTAGGTGATTTTTGGGTGGTTTTTAGGTGGTTTTAAGGTGTTTTTTGAGTAATTTTAGGTGGTTTTGGGGTCATTTTTGGGGTGATTTTTAGGTGTGTTTTTTGGGTGATTTTTAGGTGGTTTTTGGGTAATTTTTAGATGGTTTTAGCGTACTTTTTGGGTGAATTTGGGTGATTTTTGAGTAGTAACTTATCATTTGTCCATGTGCATTATGGATCAGATCTACCAAGACACTAAACACTGAGTAACAGGCAGAAAATAGTTAAAATTGTGCTTAATTTTCTTTAGACATTTCAGGTTGTTCATATTTTTTCAGGTTATTTACATTTTATTGTTACAGGATAGTTTGTAAATGTAAATATTTTCATAATTTAATGTTATTTTTTGCACTAAAACAAAGACAAAAATTTGAAATTGTCATTATTTATAGGCATAATGTAATGTTATTTTTTTTTACATCAAACTGAGAAGAAAACACTGAGTCGTTCTTTTTTGTCGGTTCTTCTGCTGTTATTATTTGACTGTAGATCAGGTTGGTCTGTATGTGGAACCGACACTAAAATGAGTTCCACAGCCTGGACTGTGGAATTTTTGCACTTCGTAAATTCATCTCATGGGCCGGATTGGAACCTTTGGGGGGGCCGCATTTGGCCCCCGGGATGCATGTTGGACACCCCTGTCCTATTAGTTTCAAGGGTGCAGTGATCAAACCCCTGCTGACGAAACCACACCTTGACCTTGATCCACGATGTCATCATTAAATAATTATCACCTGGGCTTTAATCTTCTCTCTTCTCTTTGAAACTGCTCTCAGCTAACCTGGAAACGGCCTTCAGTCAGATTGTAAATGATCGTCTCCTATAAATGGACACAGCTTGCTTCATTAGACTTCAGTGTTGTTTTTGATTCTTCACATCGTTGTATTGTCTTCAGTCTCTCTCGTCCTCCACAGGAACCATTAACTTTCTACCTTGGCCTATTACCTTAAAGAAGGACTCAAACAGAAAAGCCATTAGCACCTTTTCTGTTTCCCAGCGCTCTACAAAGGCCTCATGATCACAAACTCTGTGCCCCTCACTACCCAACCATCCACCTACACATGGACTTGAATTATTTATGCCACTTAAACCGCTCACAGCCTTGTGGGTTTCCTTTGAAGTAAAGATTAAAATCGCATATAGAGTATAGGCAGCTGGATACAAGAGTTTTACGTACGTTAATTTCATGCACCAGATCTCTAAACGGCCACAAGAAACTTGCAGCTTCAGATCCTTTGTTGCATCCCAGAGAGAGACAGATGTAGTACTCTGTGTCAGAGGTCCCTAGGGATGGGAATCGAGAACCGGTTCTTTTTGAGAACCGGATCCCAGTAGCTCGATTCCTTGGAATCGTTCGGCAGCCCGCTTAACGATTCTGCTTATCGATTCCGCCTTTGTTGTGCATGCACGATGATGTCACATGTACGCTGCATTGTTTTGGTCAGAACGAAGACAACATGGAGTTGAGGCAGAAACGGTCCAAACAGACCACACCAGGTCCAAACAGACCACACCAGGTCCAAACAGACCACAGCAGGTCCAAACAGACCACACCAGGTCTAAACAGACCACAGCAGGTCTAAACAGACCACACCGGGTCCAAACAGACAACACCAGGTCTAATCAGACCACACCAGGTCTAAACAGACCACAGCAGGTCTAAACAGACCACACCGGGTCCAAACAGACAACACCAGGTCTAATCAGACCACACCGGGTCCAAACAGACCACACCGGGTCCAAACAGACAACACCAGGTCTAAACAGACCACAGCAGGTCCAAACAGACCACACCAGGTCTAAACAGACCACACCGGGTCCAAACAGACAACACCAGGTCTAATCAGACCACACCGGGTCCAAACAGACCACACCAGGTCTAAACAGACCACACCAGGTCCAAACAGACAACACCAGGTCTAATCAGACCACACCAGGTCCAAACAGACCACACCAGGTCTAAACAGACCACACCAGGTCCAAACAGACCACACCAGGTCCGAACAGACCACACCAGGTCTAAACAGACCACACCAGGTCCAAACAGACCACACCGGGTCCAAACAGACCACACCGGGTCCAAACAGACCACACCGGGTCCAAACAGACCACACCGGGTCTAAACAGACCACACCGGGTCTAAACAGACCACACCAGGTCCAAACAGACCACAGCAGGTCCAAACAGACCACAGCAGGTCTAAACAGACCACACCAGGTCCAAACAGACCACACCAGGTCCACTTACTTGTAACACTGTCTAAGCTTCCATTTCTTCTAAAGGTGGAATCCCTCCAATCTGTTCAAACATTTGTCCACATGTGATTCATTTACAGGAATGTCATGTATTTGAGTCGCTACTTAGTGGTGCTTGTGAATCTGGGCCCAGTTCTGGTTCTGGTGCGGGCAACAAATGTCGAACCCCCTCAAATACAAGTTTCTGAAGGTAGGGGAAAGGAAATGAGGTGCACAACAATGGGAGACGAGCAGAGTGGAACCAGTTCCACATAGTGGAAACGAGACAATAGAGGAATTAGTAAAGAGTCTGGAGTTTCACTTTCACTGTAGCCCCCCACCCACCCACCCCCCCAAACCAGGCCCAGTGTCATCTGTTATTATTACTTGTACATACTGTATATGTTATATTTCTGTGTAGAGATGGAAATGTAAAAGACTGTTAATGCAAACACACCTGTTTGTACTCTTTTATTCCCTCACCCAATGAGAATCAATAAGAGAATCGGATCAATAAGCAAAATCGATAATGGAATCGGAATCGCTAAATTCTTATTGATTCCCATCCCTAGTGGTCCCTGTCTTTTTTTTGTACCATGGACCGGTTTCATGCATGAAACTTTTGCGTGGCGCGGGTAGAGGTGCAGGGTTCCAATAACAAAAACCTCTGTCAGTTCAGAGCATGTGATCTGAAACACCTCCACTGAATATCAGACAGTTCCAATGATTCTACAGCAGAATATTGTAACGACTGGGGGCTGTAATGTTTCAAATGGACTGTTCCACTTTAAGAGATTTCCCAGAATACACTGCATGCTTAGGGAAGTGTTCAGGAGTTGTTAGATGTTACCGGCTGCCTGTGTGTGTTTTTTATCTGCTGACCAGTTCTCCTACATGTGCTTTTCTGATTCTGCCACGAGTTTGCGTGTCTTCTGCAGTTGTTGTAGCCAGCTCATATGGATGTGGAATGCTGTACGTTTGTAAGACCCATGTTTGTGAAGGAGTTCTAGCATCGTGGTCCATGGATCCGGTTCGCCATCTTGTCACTCGTACGGGCCTCGTCCTGCACACACACTGAAATCCTCACTTAATCAAAGTACAAAACAACAACATGAAACTCACCAAAACCGTTGCGGTTAGATAGTGAAAAAGGCTGTTGTGTATCTACAACAGGGTAAGTATTAGTTTTTTTCAGGAAAAACTCTTTCTCAGCGATTTCCCGTACTGCACTCCTCCTCTGCTTTTCTCTTTTGTGTCTCTTCCTCTCTCTTCGCAGTGCGCAGGCCCAGGTGCATGCTGGGCCTTAAAGGGGAAGTGTCGCACTCATTTTACATAAGCATAATTTTAATCAATCTAATTAAAGGGGTATCAAAATATATTTAACAGGTTTTTAATCAATGCTTTTATGAATTTTAACCCTATTAATAGATTTTAACCTGTTTTTGCATATTTTAATAAAGTTTATCAGCATTTTAATGTGTTATATTTCCTGGTTTTTTAACATGGGTTACACTCACCTGGACCTCGTCGTCCTCCTGGTTCAGTTTAGCAGCAGACCTGTACCGGGGGAATCTGTGTCACCAGGCAGGCCAGTCTGTGGGCCGCTCAAAGCTGAAGTTATCTGTCGGTTTAAACTTCGCCGTGGCGTTGGTCTTCTCTCTCTTAGAGCACTTCTGACACCGTGTCAAAATAAACTGTGGCCGATTCAGCTTATTTTGTATAGAATTATATTTGTGCCAGTTTCTTGAGCGAGCAATGATAGATTCTGAGCACACAATTAGAGATTTTGAGCACATAAAAATATATTTTGCAAGCACATCAATTATATTTCAAAAAGAAATTACGCTTGAGCAAACAAAAATCGATATTGTGCTCCATAAATGTGTTTGCGTGTTAGTTTTACTCATCATGTTCTCTCACAAATTCTTTCCACGGTGCACAAACACACCGCTGCGCTCGCTCACTTTCCCCTTCCCTCTCTCCCTCAACCTCCCTCTCCCTGCGCACTCAGGTTGTCGTGTCCGCACGCTCAACTTGACACACACGTTACAATTGTGCCACAAAACCAACCAATCGGAGAGCTTGCGGAAGTAGACTCTGATTGGCTGTTCGCTCTCCAATTAGCTCGCTAGTTACATTTACCCGAGACAATAATCGTAATAATAATAAATACTGACCGAAGTTTGTGTAGAATCAATTCCTCCTCTTCCGGTCCGTGTCTGTCTCATCCAGCGCTTTTTTTTCGGGTAAATGTAACTAGCGAGCTAATTGGAGAGCGAACAGCCAATCAGAGTGTACTTCCGCAAGCTCTCCGATTGGTTGGTTTTGTGGCACAATTGTAACGTGTGTGTCAAGTTGAGCGTGCGGACACTACAACCTGAGCGCACAGGGAGAGGGAGGTTGAGCGAGAGAGGGAAGGGGAAAGTGAGCGAGCGCAGCGGTGTGTTTGTGCGCCATGGAAAGAATTTGTGAGAGAACATTATGAGTAAAACTAACACACAAACGCATTTATGGGGCACAATATCAATTTTTGTTTGCTCAAGCGTAATTTCTTTTTGAAATATAATTGATGGGCTTGCAAAATATATTTTTATGTGCTCAAAATCTCTAATTGTGTGCTCAGAATCTATCATTGCTTGCTCAAGAAGCTGGCACAAATATAATTCCATAATTTTGGACCAGCCCTGTTTTATTATCGACACGCAGGTGAACAGTCTTAACCGTGTGTGTTCATACAACCTTTTTCTTCTTTGTCTTTTCGACTCTGCCCTCTGATTGGCTACACATCATGTCTGTCTTTCTATTGTCCAATACCTTGACAGGGACTACTGGACTATGTGACTGAAATGCCAACTGAGGGCTGTTGAAGAAGTGTTTGTATCCAAAGGGTCACCACATACAACAATACATACAATACTAGGAAATGCTGCACCACAGCCAGGTGTCTTTGACCGTCTGTGTGGATGACAGGGCTGGTGGAAGTCATATTTTGCATCATGGTGATTTACTTTCTGCCCAAATACAATAGCTGATTCTCCCTACAGTACCTGACTTCATCAGGCTGTCCACTACAGCGGCAGTGTCCCCGAGCCGTCCCACCAGAGGCTAGAAGACACAGGTGTCAAACATGCGGTCTGGGGGCCAAAACCGGCCCGCCAAAGGTTCCAGTCTGGTCTGTTTGATGTTTAGACATTGTTTCAGCTCCACACGCAGTCTGTTCCATAGCTTGACACCATTATCTGATTATAAAAAGAATCTTTTCTTTGTGGCTCAACATCTTTGTATCTTAAAATTTGTCATTTCCCTTAATTTATGCCCTCCCTCCTGAAACATTTTCTTTCTTTCTTTCTTTCTTTCTTTCTTTCTTTCTTTCTTTCTTTCTTTCTTTCTTTCTTTCCATTATTATTATTATTATTATTATTATTATTATTATTATTATTATTGTTATTAATTCTACATAAAAAAAGTGTCAACCAGTGTCATTGGTCAAATTACTTGGGTTTTACTGAGAATCAGTGTTGCAGAAGACAGTGGTGTTTCCATGTTCACTACAGAGACGACAGATGCGTACAGGACAGAAAGATGCAAAAAGACGTGTGATGCTGCTGAACTGGTAGAGATAGCTGAGGACCGCTGAGGTGAACATCAGTGACACGTGCATTCTATCTTCTGGTTCTGTGTTATCCGAGTGTCTTCCTGCATAGGCAGAGCTGTCAGGAGGAAACAGTGACAGAGGACGTCCAGGATCTAAGAGTGAGCGGTTCAAACACGGCTCAGCAAAAGGACGTTTCAGCACATGGTCTTTATTCATGTGTCAAACTGTGAGGGGGACGGCAGCAGTCTGTGGATGTGGATGTGTGGCCTTGTAAGAAAGCTGATTCTGCATCTGTGATAAAGTGTCTACAAAAAGACTGAGCTCCCAATTTGGCATTTCATGGTGTATCATCTCGGACAGACGCACCCGCCTCATTGAGCTGGAAACGATTGAACTGTGAAAATCCTTGGAGATCAAAATAAAGAGTCCATGTCTCACCCACCGTCTGCAGGTCTGTGCAGAAGACAAACTGGCATCAGGAAAAACAAACTCACTAAACTGTGTTTAAGGTTTGACAGGAACAAAACCGTCAACTGGCACTGTTTGTTTCTTTGTGTTAATTTAGTTGCTTAAATTCTTGGTTTAAATCACACTGGTTTCACACAGTATTTTGTATCTAGTTCTGATTATTTGTTTTTTATGTTATTTTGACTAAGTTAATGGTTCGGTTTAATTTCTCAGTGTAATGCTTCCCCCTTGTGTTTGATTTGGGTTAGTTCCTTTCTATTTAACCTCCTCAGACCCAGCTATGCGCTTTCTGTCCACATTTGTGGACAAGAGTTTCACAACTTTATACAAAAAAAAGAAAAGAAAAGAAAACTGTCCACCACAACGGACATTCCATAAAAATTTTAAAAACTGCATCTGAAAAAACTGTTGCATCATGATGTTTCAAATATCGGCACTGATTTAATAAAAAACAAAAAAAGCTGGTACTTTACTGACATTTCCTGGGTCTTAGGAGGTTAAGCCCACCGTGGTTCTTTGTCTGGTTCAGTCAGTTTTTGTTCTGTTGCAGTTTGGTTTAATTGATCTTTGTTCACTGACATTTTTTGAAGCTTGTCTTAACATTTTTCCAATTTTATTCAATTATAATTTTTCCTAATTTTACCACCTTTGTCCTGGTCCTTCTGTTTGGTCCTCTACAGACACTATGGCACATGACTGGGACAGAGCAGGATTCAAACCACCAACCCTTCGGTTATTGGACCACCTGCTCTACCTTCTGATCCATGGCTGACCCACAAGTACATAAACTGTAAATCTTCATTTACTTGTAATGAACGATGGAATAACATTGTGTTAGAGACAAAAAAGTGAGAATAAAAACAGCCTAAATCTGTTTATACTCAGTTATAGTCAGTTCTAGTTTGTTTTTTTTTTATGTCACAATTCCCACCCTCCTGTTAAGTTTGGTTTTGAACCTTACGGACCACTTATGGTAAAACGACCAAAACATTTGGAATGTTCAGTCAACATGAACAATCGAAATGGACCAAAAAGAGACAATAGAGAAAACTGTCAATGTCAGTGACCCTGATTTCAGAGGTGTTTTCTCTCAGACTGCAGTGGAAGCTCAGCTTCCCCTAAAATTACGAAAATTAAACGCTCAAATCTGTTCAGTTGTTTTCATTTCATTGACTCCAAACATGTTGGAACACGTCCATCTCACAGACCAGCTGGTTCAGAACAGGGCCGGACTGAGACTCATTTTCAGCCCTGGAGTTTCATACCTCAGATCGGCCCACTTTAGATCACGACCAATTATTATTAAAATCATGGAATTATAACCTTACATGTTAGGTCTACACACTGTTCTGCAAAGCCTTCTAATTCAGTGTATTTTCTAAAATATTTCCAATTCAGCACAAGTAAAGGTTGCTTCACAATGTGGATTTATTTCAACAGTGAGTGCACATCCACATCTCCAACATTATTATTCCTCACAACACAACAATAACAGAATCTATATTTTTGTTCTTATAAGCGTTAACATTTTTCAAACCTTTAAAATGTTTGAAATGAAATAAAAGAATATATAAAAATATTAAATAAAAAAACAATACAAAAAATAAAGCCTGCTGCAATTTCTAATAACTCTATCATTTTTGTATCCTCTGCAACAAAAGATTTCCATCACAACTTACTTGCAGTTTGTTCCATCGTTGCTATTGAAAACTTTTGGTACAGTGATATTAGGGGTTTGATGAGGATGATAAGAAAAAAACTGTATGTCCTGTGACTGAGGGTGAGCAAACCAATCAAAGCTAACAACAGACTCCTGTTCATCTGTGTCATTAGTGGTTCAGGTTGTGCTGCTGAGCTGCTCCTCTGTCATCAGTAGACTCTGCTCTCCCTTTCACACTTCCTACAGTTTCTCTAGACTCTCCTGCACCTGGATCACAGTAAAAAATAATATCTACAGACATTTGGACTATCTTAACCAATTCAGATGTTTACATTGGTTAAATATGCAGGTTTATTTAATATGACTTTGTGCTATTGCCTTTCAGTTGTGGGCTTTGTGTATTTACTGTCTCACTTTTAATAATAAAAAATAAACTAGGTCAGGACTATGGTTTGGGTCTAGACAGTGGTTTTAGTGGAACTACTACTTGTTGACACAGTCTGTTCCAACAGCTCACCTTTTCCTTCCATCCTGACAGGAACAATCCCCTCATCACTACTGGCTCCTGGCTCTGCTTCTGACACTAAAGCACAGTTTAAATGCTCAGAATTCTCAGCACAGATCTTCTGTTTCCAAAGCCTTGGTGTCAGTTTCATTCATGTAGTGCTGGATCATCTCAGATACCTTTCATACTGAACAGGCCTACACCATACTCTTCATTGGAGCCTAGTTCTTCTAATCCTCTTCCCTCTCTGAGCAGTCCTACCTGCCCACTCTGGACTTGTGGGCTCATGGCTGCTGTCTGCTGCTGGATCTGCTTTCAGACTCTGAGGAGCTACAAGACAAAGTTTCCCACTTCTGTGGCGTCGCATCAGACTATTATTTAAATGACATAATGTTATGTTCCACGCCACAATGCCACACAATTCACTGACTCCATAATTAACTCACTTTAAAGGTGCTTTACCCGCTTCATTGTCCTCATTAGTTGTTTCCAACCGGAGGTGGTTTTTGTGAAAAAGTTGCAGATTTTGTCACATTTGGCTGCGTTTGCTTCCAGAGCTTTCCTCTTTTTTAATTCTTGCCTTCTCCGTGCCACCCTTGTTCTTTCTATTCTCCATGTTTCAAACAGTAAACACAGCTGAGCATCCACAGCCTACAGAGCACAGATGGTATCTGCTCCACAGATACAGTACAGAGCTACTAACTGTATGTAAGGACATATGACGTCAGGTCACGGTGCATCTGCTTGTTAGTACAGGGGGTGGGGCCCAGGAACAGCGATTGCAGTTTATGTGATCAACCCAGTGCTATGACTGATATATATATATATATATATATATATATATATATATATATATATATATATATATATATATATATATATATATATATATTTAAAGTGAACTCCGGCCCTCGCGGCCTAAATATTATACCGGCCCACCGGGAATTGTCCCGGTCCTCCCGATTACCCAGTCCGGGCCTGGTTCAGAATCAGTTTGATCCCAGATCAGTGGACTGGATGTTGTTCACTTCTCCTCCATTCCCGTGTCTGTTTTCTCCTCCATCTCTGCTCAGTGCATTTGTCCGCAGACGCTCAGCGTCCATGCACTTCAATGGGACTGAGTGGAACTGGGTTTTTCATTGACTCTAAACTGGATGATAATTGGATAAATGACACCATATTGTCCCGCCCCCGGACGCTCGGCGTCTCTGGGGGTGAATGGAGCTGTGGGCGGAGCTCGGCCGGGCCGGACGCTGAGCTTCCACGTGCTGATTGGAGGATCGGTCCAAAGGCTGAATCCCGTTTGATTGACAGCTGTTTTCAGATCTGCTCCTTCACTGACACAGTTCAGTTTAATACCGTCACACATTCTGCTGGGAAATCAGAGAAACTACCAAATTACTTGTTCATTTCTTGCACTGTAAATACACAAATATACAAATCACCAGGAATGGAGGGCCGAATTTATGTTTAAATAACTTGACAATTTTTTTTTTTGATGTAAGCTGACAATGAGTTTCCCCTGTCTGAAAGACAAGCAGAGCCACTGCCTGATTTATATTCAGTGACTTATTTTAGACAAACAGCCATATGTGTTTTCATGTCAGAGTCTCCAGAACTCTGCAATAATAGCAGAAAAAGGAGATGGATTTGGATAAAGAGTCTGTAGAGGGTCTGAAAAATCACTAAATAACTAAGGGTCTAAATGTGAAACACTGACTGTTCCATCTACAGACAGACCCTGGGTTTATACGACTGGAACAGGACATCAGCTGGGTTCATTTAGAGGAAAATGGGTTTTAGGGTTTGAGTAACGTTAGTCTGAAAAGGGTAGGGTAGTAAGGCAGTGTGAAAAGCTGTTAAGAAGTGCTAAGTTGGCATCAATGCACTGGGTCACAGGTCATCACAAGCATATCAGTTTTACATAATTAAAATCATCAAAGTTTACATTTTGCATGAACTACAAATGACATCAAAGAAAATTATTAGGTTCTTACAAAAAATCCAAACAAACTTAGATTTAGAATTGTTAGTGTATGTATCTTGTTTTCAAACTCACTTAACCTCCTAAGACCCACTGTCCACATTTGTAGACAAGAGTTTCACAACTTTATACAAAAAAAAAAAGAAAGGACCACTGTCCACCACAATGCACATTCCATAAACATTTTAAAAACTGCATCTGAAAAAACTGTTGCATCATGATGTTTCCAATATAGGCACTTATTTAATACAAAATAAAAAAGCTGGTACTTTGCTGACATTTCTTGGGTCTGAGGAGGTTAAGAAAGGTTAAATATAGAGAAAAATGTATTTGGGAGCCGCCACAAATGTAGCAGTGGGTTTTTATGGGTTAAAAAGCTGATTTCCTCAGTGTCCATTTTCACCATCAGCAGTAGAACTGACACGTCCGCTTCACTGTAGAAACATGATGGAGCCTCATGTTTCTGTTCGCTCTCTGAATATAAAGTGTTGAACTGATGTTAACGCCATAATTCATAGTTACAGATTCCACATTCATGAAACCCTTTAGATATCATGTTCCATCTCTGATTCAATCCTCCTAAAATCCCTTAAAGTCTCATGCACTGGATGTTTCATTCACTGTCAGTAAAACTCATAGAATCATCACAATCATCCTGAAAGAAGACATCATGTATTTCAATGGGACCATCCTGATATGAAAAAGGATAAATAAAAACCACAAGCTGTGAAAGCGTAACACAAGAGCAGCATACAGTCGTGTGATTATCTAAGACAAGCGTTCCTCTGAAAGGATGAGAACTGTAGGAGTGCATACATTTACTGGTGCATCAAAAGCTTTTCATGTTCAGTTGTGATTTCATCGTAGTGTCAGTTTGTCTGAAACCAACCATCTGTTTTATGCACTGAAGCGTCGTGGTTCCCACCCACACTGTCTTTCCTTCGTGAAATCCTATTAGTCATAATTAGATTGTGTTCAGTTCAAACAGCAGACTGCATCAGCTGTCATGTTCTTAAACCTTCTGCGTTCGGTGGTTTCAGTTTCTTTCCCAGCATCGTCTCCCTGGGTGTCAGATCTATAATCACATCCATACTCGGAGCCCACAGGGATCTGCATTAGAGCTGCAGAAGGCAGAAGGCTGGTGTGGAAGGTCATGTGCCATTACTCACTCTGTGTCAATGAAAGCCATCAGTGACGGAGCATCCCCCCCCCCCCCCCCCCCCAGGGCAGAGCGCACACATGGAGGATTAGTTTACATGCATTTGAACACACACAGACAGACGTTAGAGGAATCATAGAGGCTGGTTTCTCTGAAAAATCAAAGAGGAGGGAATGAAAAAACACCTACAGGTTTTACTGTTTGGGATGATGAACCCCGGTCTCAAACACTTGAGCGGTCACAGGAAGCGCAGAGGCATTTGTTGTCCAGACGCTGCAGTGACATCACCACATGCATGAAGCCTTTGGTCGTCTGTGTGGGTGGACAGCAGCTTCACTTCTTCTATAAGTTATTTATACGTCTGTCTTCCACAGATGCTGCACACAGACCTACTGTTAACCATATTTAAACCCAATGAACTTCACTCTTTCTTCAGTAAATCATCTTTGAACTGTTCTCAGAGTACAGTACGTCCCTGAACACCGACTGACGGACAGTCAAGGACCTGTATGGACTACGGACGCTGTCGAAACAACCATGTGCATAATAGAGCTGGATCCATCTAAATATGGATAACAGCGATTCCAAGGTGAGGATCAGTATCGGATCAATACTAGTGTGATGAGATTAATGCTTTTGTTGCAGTTTCTCTTCTGTACGTCCAGGAAATGACTGACATTTCCTCAGAGTTCATGTGAGTGAAGCTTCTGTCCAAGTCTGAGCAAACAGCACACCTCTGTCTGTCTGTCTGTCTGTCTGTCTGTCTGTGTCTGTCTGTGTCTGTCTGTCTGTCTGTCTGTCTGTCTGTGTGTCTGTGTGTCTGTGTGTCTGTCTGTGTCTGTGTCTGTGTGTCTGTCTGTCTGTCTGTCTGTGTCTGTCTGTCTGTGTCTGTCTGTCTGTCTGTGTCTGTCTGTGTCTGTCTGTCTGTCTGTCTGTCTGTCTGTGTGTCTGTGTGTCTGTCTGTCTGTCTGTGTCTGTGTCTGTGTGTCTGTCTGTCTGTCTGTCTGTGTCTGTGTCTGTCTGTCTGTGTCTGTCTGTGTCTGTCTGTCTGTCTGTCTGTGTCTGTCTGTGTCTGTCTGTGTCTGTCTGTCTGTCTGTCTGTGTCTGTCTGTGTCTGTCTGTGTGTGTCTGTCTGTCTGTGTCTGTCTGTGTCTGTCTGTCTGTCTGTCTGTCTGTCTGTGTGTCTGTGTGTCTGTGTGTCTGTCTGTCTGTCTGTGTCTGTGTCTGTGTGTCTGTCTGTCTGTCTGTCTGTGTCTGTGTCTGTCTGTCTGTGTCTGTCTGTCTGTCTGTCTGTGTCTGTCTGTCTGTCTGTCTGTCTGTCTGTCTGTCTGTCTGTGTCTGTCTGTCTGTGTCTGTCTGTCTGTCTGTCTGTCTGTCTGTCTGTCTGTGTCTGTCTGTGTCTGTCTGTCTGTCTGTCTGTCTGTCTGTGTGTCTGTGTGTCTGTCTGTCTGTGTCTGTGTCTGTGTGTCTGTCTGTCTGTCTGTGTCTGTGTCTGTGTCTGTGTCTGTCTGTCTGTCTGTCTGTCTGTGTCTGTCTGTCTGTGTCTGTCTGTGTCTGTCTGTCTGTCTGTCTGTGTCTGTCTGTGTCTGTCTGTGTGTGTTTGTCTGTCTGTCTGTCTGTCTGTGTCTGTCTGTGTCTGTCTGTCTGTCTGTGTCTGTCTGTCTGTCTGTCTGTCTGTGTCTGTCTGTCTGTCTGTCTGTCTGTCTGTCTGTGTCTGTCTGTCTGTCTGTCTGTCTGTGTCTGTCTGTGTCTGTCTGTCTGTGTCTGTCTGTGTCTGTCTGTGTCTGTCTGTGTGTGTCTGTCTGTCTGTCTGTCTGTCTGTCTGTGTCTGTGTCTGTCTGTCTGTCTGTCTGTCTGTGTCTGTCTGTCTGTCTGTCTGTCTGTCTGTGTCTGTCTGTCTGTCTGTCTGTCTGTCTGTGTCTGTCTGTGTCTGTCTGTCTGTCTGTCTGTGTCTGTGTGTCTGTCTGTCTGTCTGTGTCTGTCTGTCTGTCTGTCTGTCTGTCTGTGTCTGTCTGTCTGTCTGTGTCTGTCTGTGTCTGTCTGTCTGTCTCTCTCTCTCTCTCTCTCTCTCTCTCTCTCTCTCTCTCTCTCTCTCTCTCAGACACACTTTGCCCCTCCCCCTGCTCTGCCAGAGAGCAGAGAGTCAGAGCACTGACTGAGAGCAGCCTGTGATGGCGGACAGAAAGTGAAGCGTTGTGTGGAGTAGGGATGGGAATCGATAAGAATTTAACGATTCTGATTCCATTATCGATTCTCATTGGGTGAGGGAATACTCTTGAGTACAAACAGGTGTGTTTGCATTAACTGTCTTTTATATTTCCATCTGCACAGAAAATAAAACATATACAGTATGAACAAATAATAAGAACAGATGATGCCGGGCCTGGTTTGGGGGGGGGGGGTGTACAGTGAAAGTGAAACTCCAGACTCTTTACTAATTCCTCTATTGCTGCATTTCCACTACATGGAACCGGTTCGACTCTGCTCGTCTCCCGTTGTTGTGCACCTCATTTCCTTTCCTCTACCTTTGGAAACTTTTATTTGAGGGGGTACGATATTTGTTGCCCACACCAGAACTGGGCCCGGATGACGTCCTGGTGTTCACTCTGCCGCTAGATTCACAAGCACCGCTGAGTAGAGAATTAAATGAATCACATGTGGACAAATGTTTGAACAGACTGGAGGGATTCCACCTTTAGAAGAAATGGAAGCTTTGACAGAGTTCAACTGGACCTGGTGTGGTCTGTTTGGACCTGGTGTGGTCTGTTTGGACCTGGTGTGGTCTGTTTGGACCTGGTGTGGTCTGTTTGGACCTGGGGCCTCATGTATAAAGACTTGTGTGGATTTCACACTGAAACCTGGCGTACGCTCAAATCCAGAAAAGTCCGTACACACAAAAAAATCCAGATGTATAAAACTGTGCGTACGCCCGAATCCAAGTACATTTCCTTTATTCATCCCAATCAGCGTGGAATTCAGCGCATATGTTGGAGTACCTGACTCCTCCCTCTCCACGCCCACATTTAAATATGCAAATCAGCATAAATGGGGTCTGCAGGTGGGATTCCCTCTGGGATTCCCCTGTCTGCATGATCAGATGATGACGTCAAGGTGGACGCGAAGCGGAGGCCAAAACAGGCGGAAGAAGAAAAGAGACGAACTGAGACTGTTTGAGGAAAGAGTCGCTGATATTGTGACACTTTTCTTACAGGGCTGATGCGGATCACCCCCAAGATAAATAGATATTTAGTATTAGTGTAAGTCACACATTAGTTCATTCTACGGGTCATACAACAGTCTGATCACAGCTAAACTAGATAAAGGTTCATGTGTGATCATGTCAGGAAATCAAAGAGGAAATCAATGACTTTGACTCATGTTTAATCACCCAAATTATTATTTTCCAACAATGAGACAGAAGACAGTCAGACCCAGTATCATCCTCCTGTCACAGAGGCTTCTGTTGACTCCCCAGCGTTAGCTGGTCCTCCAGTCCGCCACAGCCCACTGCTGATGCCCATCCGACCGACATGGGTCTGTACTGACCCGAGTCACAAGAGAACATCATGAGGACAATGGGCGGAGTCAATGAGCGACTGGACCGACTAATAAATGTTCTCACAGACATGAACACTATATTTATCAACCAATGAATTCTGTGTCCTTGTCTCTTTATGTGGTTGTTGCTTAATGTCCTCCCAGGCAGGATTGGCATTGATGGGTCCAGGGTTGGTCTGGTTCTGGTTCTGGTTCTGGTGGTGGATGTGCTGCTCTGACAGTAGGATGACGTGTCGGTGTGTTTATTGTTCTTCTGTGTATCTCTGATGTGCACATCAGTCGGAGGAATGACCTTTTTCACATTATTAACAGTTTCTCAGTGTCACCTCTAAGTGTCGCCAAAGGTTCCAAAGCACTAGAAACGTGCGTACACCAGCTGTGGAGTTGGCGTGAAGGAGCGCACATTTCCACGGTCATTTCACTCTTTATACATCTGAACGTGAGCGTGGAAAAGGGCGTACGCCAGGTTTTTGTGCATATGCATGCTTTATACATGAGGCCCCAGGTGTGGTCTGTTTAGACCGTTTCTGCTTCAACACCATGTTGTCTTCATTCTGACCAAAACAATGCAGCGTACACGTGACGACATCGCGCATGTGCAATGAAGGCAGAATCGATAAGCAGAATGGTTAAGCAGGCAGGCAAATGATTCCAAGGAATCGAGCTACAGGGATCCGGTTCTCAAAAAGAACCAGTTTTTGATTCCCATCCCTAATGTGGAGCTTATTCAGGAAAACTGCCACATGTGACGTGTGTAATGAAGTCATTCACCACTGGGATAACACCACAAATTTAAAAGGGAAATTATTTTATTATTTTTATACTGTTAAATTGTTTTATATTGTAGTTAGTTAATTTAAAAACATGTTTATTTGCCTAAAATCTTCATCCTGTGTTTTATCATAATCCACTAACTAAAGGCAAAGTCACAAAATTATTCATTGTTCATGACATTTCAAGTAAAAAGTATCGGTACTGGTGACACTAGTCCTGGATTTACTTGGTATCAGATCAATACAAAAATTCCCATTATTGAATAGAACAGAATAGAATAGAATAGAATAGAATAGAATAGAATAGAATAGAATAGAATAGAATAGAATAGAATAGAATAGAATGCCTTTATTGTCATTATACATATGTACAACAAAATTAAAAGAGACAACTCTCTAATGGTGCGTAGTGCAAAACAGTTTAAAAGAAGAAAAGAAAAGTGTAAATATATATATACAGAATAAAAACAAGCATGTCACCAACCAAGAAACAGTAGAGATACATATTTATTGCACTTTGACACTGGCTGGACGCTAAGGATAGATGTTAAATCTATATCCTTATTTGAGGTATCGCCCACCCTTAGAGCATAAGACAGATGTGTGTGCACATCAGCCTAGAGTTGTGCAAAAATAAATATAGTTTTGCAAAAAATAAATATGTGTAAACTTGAATGAGTTCAGTCGTACATTTAATGTACTGTGTGTATTTTATCAGAATACGAATGAATATGTTTGGACAAGAATTACAAGTATGAAATATAACTTTACAATTATTCTTTCTCCATCATGAATACAAATTCACCAACGAGACTCTACCGTCAAAAATCTGTCCCCACTTCACAGACATTATTTCTGGAGCAGAGGATCCATGGAGTCACAGACTGACCATGAGTTAAGCGTCCAGATCAGGCCCAGATCAGGCCCAGATCAGGTCCAGATCAGGTCCGGATCAGGTCCGGATCAGGCTCCAGATCAGGTCCGGATCAGGTCCGGATCAGGCAGGATTACCATTCGTCCAGTGTTGTGACTGTGGAGGAGGACCTGAACTCATGGTCAGTCTGTGGAATGTTTCATGTTTGTAATTCATGTCTAAACTTTTTCATTCCTACTCTGATAAAACACACACCATACATTTAATGTCTGACTGAACTCATTCAACAGTTTACAAATATTTCTTTTTGCACACATACAGACTCATATGCACACATTTCTGTCTTCTGCACATGAATATTTTGCACCAGCTTTACCCCACACCCCTGTTCTAAACTCTACAAAGCACCCTGTTGGTTCACAGCACTACTGTAATCTGCATCACCTGGAGGTCTATCTGTCCTCAGCTGACAGCTCATCAATGACAACATTTATTAGAGCGCCACCCAGTGGAAGGCTCAGACCACAGCTGCACTAAAGGAACAGCACTGGTAACCCACAAAAAAATACACCAGTATTGTTGTTGTTTATATGTTTTTTTCAAACCTGCTATCACAGTTTAACACTAAACAGATGACAACTGGACAAACCAATAAACACATGGTTTGAAAAGGGGATGGAAGAAGCATTTGTAAGGAGGATTATGTAAGGAGGATGCTCAGTATATAATGTGAAAGTAATAAACGGCCTTATTTTCAAGGAACTTTTCAAGGAGGAGGAGATAAATGAGAGTGACAACAGCTGGTATTTATTTAACACCACGTTAAATTCAACATAAACAATTTTTTCTCATTTGCAATGTCCTCTTTGTTATTAAATCAAGTTGCCAAAAAATATATAAAAATGACCTCAGAGCTCTGAGACAAAAAATACAAAATAAAATACAAAAAAAAAAAAAAAAAACAACAGTGTTGATCTACCCAGGTAGTATGTTTTTACTTTCAAAGTGGGAGCAAAACCAAAAGTGTTGAGTTTATATTTTGTTCATATATGCATTCTTTTTATGCTTATAAAATGATGGAGGTAATAGTTAGAGCCTCAGTCACTCTTATGTTTTAAACTGACTGGACTGTCATGTCCAGGATAATACACAGAGCTTTTCCAGTCTTCTTCCACTTTAGTTTATCTTTTCTCTTGTCACTCCAGTTGAAATCATTCGCCAACTATTGTTTTTGTGTTTGCGCCGCTGTCTGACTATGCAGCTTTGTTCAGTGTTTTGTTGTGAAAGCAGAAAAAAAGGTCTCAGGAGGATTCACCTGGAAAGAAAACCATCCAGACTGTGCTGCGAGTGTTTCATGTTCATCCAGGCCTGGGCTGAACACACACCTCCACACTAAAGCAGCGTGTTCCGTCAAACCTCCGCTGTGGCTCTGCTGTGGTTTGTTGTTTTCTGCTTCGGTCTCCTGTGGTTTGATAAGAGTCGGTGCGGCTTAATGCTCCGTGGGGCTTTTCACAGTTTGATAGTAACAGAAATAACTGCGACATCAGAAATGTGAAGTTTCTAGAAAGTGCTGTTTTTGAGAACAAGGGACTAGAACTTATCTGAAAAGAACGTCTGTAGGATGGAGAAACTCTGGTGGGGATACACTTCCTAAAAAACACTGGGTCTGTTTGTGTGCCACGCTTTTATGCACATTTTGCAAATTTAAAAAAAAAATAATAATAATAAAGATACAATATTCTAAGTTTGTAGAAAAAATTCTTAACTCTTAACTTGGAGGGGAATTGGATTTTTTTTTTTACCCCTTTGTGACAAATGGACAATCGGACTGTTCTCTTATTTGTGGTTCTTGGTCCATAAAAACCTGTGACACCATGAAAGTGGAGGGTGGGGGTGTGAACATAAACACAAGACGAGAACAAAGGGAATCAAGTCACACATGGGTTATTGATTTTTTTATAGGGATGCACCAATACCACTTTTTTCCAGACCGAGTACAAGTACAGGTACTTCCATCTGAGTACTTGCCGATACCGAGTACTGATCCTAGTCCTTAATAATCCCATTGTAGTTGTTCGTTCCTTTTATAAATGGAACCCCCCCCGTGCTCTCGGGTCAGATCAGCTGCAGCCTGTGGTTCCAAAAACTAAACAGAAGCTTGGTGTGGACCGTTACCTTTTCTGTTGTCGCCCCAAAGGTGGAACCAGTTGTCCTTAGATGTTCGACAGGCTCAGTTTCTGCCTGTCTTTGAATCACGTCTAAAAACACACTTTTTTCTCATTGGCTTTTAATCAATGAGTGACATGTTTCTTTTTTTAATATATTTTTTATGATGTTTTTATCAGATTTTAATTTGAGATTTAAAAAATAATAAAAAAGATAATTTAAAAAAATATATATGCAGGAGCTGGTAATTAGTTCACACCAGAGGTGATTTCTCTCAGACTGCAGTGGAAGCTCAGCTTCCCCTAAAATTATGAAAATTAAATGCTCAAATCTGTTCAGTTGTTTTCATTTCATTGACTCCAAATGTGTTGGAACACGTTCATCTCTCAGACCAGTTGGTTCAGAATCAGTTTGATCCCAGATCAGTGGACTGGATGTTGTTCACTTCTCCTCCATTCCCGTGTCTGTGTTTTCTCCTCCATCTCTGCTCAGTGCATTTGTCGTAGACGCTCAGCGTCCATGACCTTCAGTGGGACTGAGTGGAACTGGGTTTTTCACTGACTCTAAACTGGACACTAATTGGATAAATGACACCATGTTGTCCCGCCCCCGGACGCTCGGCGTCTCTGGGGGTGAATGGAGCTGTGGGCGGAGCTCGGCCGGGCTGGACGCTGAGCTTCCACGTGCTGATTGGAGGATGGGTCCAAAGGCTGAATCCTGTTTGATTGACAGCTGTTTTCAGATCTGCTCCTTCACTGACACAGTTCAGTTTAATACCGTCACACATTCTGCTGTGGAATCACAGAAACCAAATGAACTGTTCATTTACTGACCTGGAAATAAAACACACTCATTGTTCTTCCTTGTTTCAATTTAACATAATTTCAACGTTTTCTTGTTTACTTGGTACGATAAGGTCACTGAGCATTTTCTTAAAAAGGAACGAAGGACGAATTTATGTTTAAATAACTTGCCAATTTTTTTTTTTTTTAATCTAAGCCGACAACGAGTTTCCCCTGTCTGAAAGACGAGCAGCCAACACTGGTCCACACAGTAAACATGGAGGCCATGCTGGTGATTATGGCTCTTAAAACCTGCACAAATTCTACATGACATTAAAATGAGTTGTATAAAATCCATCCAGCGTCATCATCAGACTGTAAACATGTAAACCAGTTTTCACCTCCTGGTCTGGGCTTGTTGACTCTCTTCTGGAGTCTGCATCAGTACGAGGGCTGTTCAATAAGTTCATGGCCTCACCCAGAAATACTGGTTGTTATAATACAGGATGTTACATTCTTTCGTGATGGGATAGTGATGCTTGAACATCCATGGACCAAGTGCATTGCTGTAAATGGAGATTATGTTGAAAAATAAAATATAAATTATCAGTCTGTGTTGTTCTGTTCTGGGTGAGGCCATGAACTTATTGAACGGCCCTCGTATCTGTTAGTCTGGTCTCTTCTGTGTTGGCTTTATTTGTCACTTCTGGAGGTCACCACTGTACACCTGATCATGTTCAGCCCATTCAACAGAAGGCTTCAGTACATTTACAGAGTTTCAGCCCCAGTATGAGCTCTGCTGGGACATGTTAGTCCTGGAAGTCTGTTCTATAACACCCACATGTGTCTACAGTAAATGTCTGTGTGCTCCTTCAGATGACTAAACCATTACAGTAGTTCTACTCCAGTTCAACACAGACCCAACACCTCCACTGGTTCTGTAGATCTGCCCCTCCTGTTAAAAACCTCCTCATTCAGGGCTCAGTGTATTTGTCCACCTCATTTCTCCGTTGGAGTCGGACGACCAGATGAAAGCCAATCACTCTGCTCCGTGGCGCTCTGGGTTTGGAGGTGACAAGGTTTGGTTATGTTGATTTCCCAGGAGCCTGACATCTGTGCAGCTCAGCCCTGGTTGGGTCATTTCTGTTCGCTTTCTCAGACCTTCTCATTACTCTGTAGCCCCACACACAGAACATATGGACCAACAAATAATCCAGTTATTGCACTGCTGTAATAGCTCTAGTACTTCTGTGCTCTTTTTCTTATTTGTTTTCAAAGCTCAGGGGATGATTCCTTTTTGGTTCTGTGTTTGAAACCCACATGTTTGAGTTGGACAGAAGTGCTGTTTCTCATTCAGACTGTCATGAGGCCGTTGACCACCTGCAACTGGTTCACAGCTTATTAGTCTGACCCTCCATGACTCTATCTGCATGTTTTAGACCGGCCCCAGAGACTCATGGGTAATCTTTCTTTCATCCATTTGGAGTGAACAGACAGGCCAGGTGTCTTTCCTCATTATTGGACCGTCATCCTCTGGTGTGAACCGTGAATTCAGCCTCTCTCAGTCTTCATTAACTCACACTGAGCTCCTGCTGAAATCCTGTCATTATTTCTGTATTTGGCTGAAGTGCTGATTAGGAAACACTCTCCAGGTCTGAATCAACTGATTAAAGTGAGTGAAAGAAGAAATCGTTTCAGTTTGTGCTAACACCAGACACACTTACAAAAGGAACCAAACGAAAGGCTTTTCAATCGCAGGAAGAAATAGGAAAAAACCAGTGTTGGGTGAAGAAATGTGTACAAATTAGGGATGGGAAGATTATCGGATACGTATTGATACACCGACACATGCGTCCACGATCCCAGTGCACCGGTACAGAAGCTGAGAGTGAATGAAAAGTTTGGAATGATATGACGATGCATCGGTTACTGAATGTTTGCATCGATAAAATTCAATCCGTTCAATAGAATATAATTTTACTTGCATTTAAAAGTGTTATTATTTTACCAGACATCTCTCATAGATGGGAAAAAGACTTAAAAAAAAATGAAAATATTGGGTATGGTTCCTTGAGGTTTTTTAAATCCAATATATTTTTCCAGAAGAAATTAATCCAGAACTAAAGTATTTTCTCTTTTATTTACATGGAAATGTTAAACCTGAGTAAAGGTTTACATGACAAAAGTTTATTCAGTTCTGGCAGCCCTTCTGTTAGCTTAGCTTACCCCTTCTGTTAGCTTAGCTTAGCCCTTCTGTTAGCTTAGTTCAGCCCTTCTGTTAGCTTAGCTTAGCCCTTCTGTTAGCTTAGCTTAGCCCTTCAGTTAGCTTAGCTTAGCCCTTCTGTTAGCTTAGCTTAGCCCTTCTGTTAGCTTAGCTTAGCATAGTCACTGCATTTCCATGGTCACATGTAGCCAGTTTTTTAAAGGTGATTTGTCGTCTTTTGTCAGTGATTTTGTCAAATCCGATTCTCTCTAATTATTTCTTCAGATCTGCGACTTACTGCACTCATACAATCTGTGGACTGTTGTGTTGATGGAAGTTGGAAAATCTTTTTGTTGAAGGGATGCATGCGCTAAATTAGCTTTGCTTTAGCGTTTTAGCTTTGCATTAGTTTTTATTTCCCAGATTTTCTTCCTGCAGTAAGTCACATGACCATGATCTGAGCCTCAGTTTGTGATCATATTGACCCCAGCGGACTAAAGGAATGATTAGGGAGAACTGAACTGACCCAAATCACTCCTAAAATACTACAAATCACCTAAAAAAGTCTGGCTACGTCTGAGCAGAGGAATGAAGCCATTATGCTAAGCTAGGCTAAGCTAAGCTAACATTAGGGCTGCAGTTCAAACTGTTTGTCCCACTTGTGGAACTCATTAGTTCAGGACAAATGAATGAATCCAAAGCCAGTGTTGAACTGTTCCTTCAGGGTTTTCCAGGCTGGTAGATCCCATCAGAATATTCCACTGGAACGCTTTGGGAAGACTAGACTGCAGTGCAGATTCTTCCACCAGCGCAGAATGTGTGCGTCATCGCCACAGGACAAGACACTGAGCATGTGCAGAATGGAAGGAATAAAGTCCAAACGGAATAAAGGCTTTACATGTCCAGGAAGAATTTAGACCGCATTCTAAAGGGGATTAAACCTTTAATCTTTAATCAGGTTTAAATTTAATTGAACTTTTCTTCTTCATCTGGAATCAGGTGTTTACATGGACATCTGAAATAGGATCCAACCTTTAATCAGATTAAACCAGGAAGAAAAGTTGTCATGGAAACGCACGGACTGAGGATGATTGGCAGGCAGCTACACGTCTGATCAGGTCTACATCTACCTGTAACAGTGTTTTTCAACATTGGGGTCGGGACCCCATGTGGGGTCGCCTGAAATTTACAGTGACTGATAAAAATAAAAACTTACTCTAATATATGGTGAGTTGAAAGAGACAATCACAATATATGAAAGACATGACAAACTGTGAAACTGCAGCACTGTGGTTCTGTTTCTGTGTCAAATGTTCATTGTGGTCAGTTTCAGATGCTGCAGCTCTTTCATAATTCATAGTTTCAGTTCTTGTTTGTTCAGTATTAATTGTCCTCCTTGTAAATCACAGCTGGACTGACTGGACAGATCCTGAGCCTTTGTGCAGTAATCTGCACCTGGATTTACTGCCTCTGTCCACAATAATAAACATTATATAGACTAAATGTCCTCTAACATTAACCTTTATTTGCAAAATAGTATAGCAAACTATTACATGGTCAAAACAAATTAGTTTTAGCTAAAAAAAAAAAAAAAGTCTCAGTTTTGGAAGTCTGGGGTCACCAGAAATGTGTGATATTAAAATGGAGTCAGGAGTCAAAAAAAGGTTGGAACCACTGCATTATATAAACTAAATGTCCTCTAAAATTAACCTTTATTTGAAACATAGTATAGGAAACTAGTAGAGGATAAAACATAAATTAATTTTAGCCAAAAAAAAAAAAAAAGTCTCCATTTTGAATGTGTGAGGTCGCCAAAAATGTGTGATGTTAAAATGGGTTCAGGAGTTAAAAAACGTTGTAAACCACTGGTGTCCACAAACACAGACAGAGCCGACGGCAGGATACGCTCAAACCACAGAAGAACACACTGAGCATGTGCAGGAGGTCCTTCTTATTCAAAGTCCTGGGTTTTCTTCTTCTGGTCACATGGTACTATGACATCATCATTTCCTTAAAGTGGGGTTTTGCTTAATTTATACGGCAATACGAGGGTGGTGTTGTGAGACTTTTCTGCTCTGGGACCCGTTCTCCAAAAATACTGTTTCAGGCACCGACAACCCCAGTGTCATGTGACCAAAGACCCAAACCATTGTAAACTTTTGTGGACTGACATGATTTCGTTGTGGTGTGTTCAGGGCATGGGTTGGGTAGAGTAACCTCAGACTGAAATAAGAAAAGTTTAAAAAATGTAGTGAGAATTGTGTTAGAAGTAAGATTTGCAGGTCCTGTGTGCTTGTGTTCGAGTTCATTTGTTGATATTGGACAGCTCCTGCATGTGCACTGGACATGAAAAAATACGACGAGCCACATAAGAAAATAAAAACCCTCGTCACTACGAGAATAAAGTCGTTATTTAACAAGAATAAAGTCATATTTTAAAAAAAACTCATTTTTTTTAACGAGAATAAAGTCGTTAATTAATGAGAATAAAGTCGTTATTTAACAAGAATAAAGTCGTACTTTTATGAGATTAAAATCATAATATTTTGAAAATTCGACAGTTTCTGGTTTTACAGCGAAGGCAACAAGCGAAGCAGCACCTGTCCCTGTCCCTGGGACTGAAAAAGTGACAGTAGAATGTTCAGTTTGTTCAGAAACACAAACCCTCTGTGTTCAGTTCTGCTGTTTCCACTGACAGTCCTACAGACGAACACTGCAGCAGTTTGTCCGAAACAAAAGAGGAAATTCACTACAAATCAGTTCAGTTCTTACAACAAACCCAAATGTGTGCAAACTGTCTTCAAAGTCCTTAAACTAATGTTAATGTGTTGGAGGACAGACTCAGTGTTTTTTATCTTTGTGTCTAAACCCCAAATGAAAGAAGAACTGAACTAAATGTTCACACTTCTGCAGTATTCCATGAGTGGGTACGACTGTATACTCATTATATTATGACTTTATTCTCAAAATATTATGACTTTATTCTCCTTAAATAATGAGTTTTTTAAAACTACGACTTTATTCTCATTAAATAACAACTTTATTCTCATTAAATAATGAGTTTTTTTAAACTACGACTTTATTCTCGTCAAATAACTTTATTCTTGTTAAATAAAAGATTTTATTCTTGTTAAATAACGACTTTCTTCTCGTTAAATGAGTTTTTTTAAAACTACGACTTTATTCTCGTTAAATAACGACTTTATTCTTGTTAAATAACTACTTATTCTCATTAAATAATGAGGTTTTTTTTAAAACTACGACTTTATTTTCGTCAAATAACTTTATTCTTGTTAAATAACGACTTTATTCTTGTCTAATAATGAGTTTTTTAAAACTACGACTTTATTCTCATTAAATAACGACTTTATTCTTGTTAAATAACGACTTTATTCTTGTTAAATAATTTTTTAAAACTATGACTTTATTCTTGTCAAATAACTTTATTCTTGTTAAATAAAAGACTTTATTCTCGTTAAATAATGAGCTTTTTTAAAACTACAACTTTATTCTTGTTAAATAACGACTTTATTCTTGTGAAATAACGACTTTATTCTTGTTAAATCATTAATTTTTTAAAACTATGACTTTATTCTCATTAAATAACGACTTTATTCTCGTAATGACAAGCGTTGTTTTTTTTTCTCATGTGGCCCTAATATGCCGTTGTAAAAAAATCCTTAAACTTCCGTCTTTTAAGATCTGAAACCACATCTTTTACACTGAGAGCATAAAAAACCTGTGAGCTAGAAGTCTAACACACTGAGTTAAAAGTATGAGTTCAGAGTTCCTGACTTCAGCAGCTGGTGCTCATCTTCAGTCCTAAATCGGTCCTGGATCTTGTTAACTGCCTGTTTGACAGTATTTATCTAAATGTGTGTGTTCTGTGAGGATGGAAGCATGAGGGAACACTCAGACTGAAGAAGAAAACCTGAAAAAAGTGGGATGGAGTGGCTGATGAAAGGAAAGATGACTGACAGAGTGGAGAGGCAGGAAAAGGTAGGAATGACAAGAAATCTGGTTAAAAAAAAAAAAAAAAAAAAAGCACTCAAGGTGAAGAACTGTGCATTTGGACTAAGTCTTGTTTGAAGTGTCTGTATCTCCATGTCTTCAGTTTCGATTCTCTCCAATTTGTCCAACTTTTGTTTTCTGCCCCAGGCCTTAAAGTGAGTTTGCTTCTTATTGTCTTCTGTTCTCTGGAACAACACCTCACCCTTATTTTTACTTTCCTCCAGGCTTTTTTTTTTTTTCCACCGTTGCATTCACTGTACAGTGAAATCAGATGATGGACAGAAACCTTCTCTTTTATACACATGAAGCTTGTGCTGGAGAATAGAAGAAATGGAAAAAGAAAAAACACTAACCCTTACAGACCCAAACATCCACCTTTAACCAGAACCATCCACTGATCTAAACTGTTTAAAACCTGCTGAGCCAATAATCGGATCAATACATGGAAGTAATTGGTGTAAAATACAGTTTCTTCAACATCTTCTTTGTCATTGTTTAAAAAACATCTGAAAAGAACTGGAATTCATGAAAACATGTAAGACTGTAGAGCACAGGTGTCAAACATGCGGCCCAGGGGCCAAATCCAGCCCCCCAAAGGGTCCAGTCTGGTCCAGGGGATGAATTTGTGAAATGCAAAAATTACACCAAAGATATGAACAATCCTTTTAGTTCAGGTTCCACATTCAGACCAATTCAATCTGACGTGGGCAGGACCAGTCAAATACTGTCATAATAACATAGAAATAATGACAACTCCAAATTTTTCTCTTTGTAAATGTAAATATTTTCATGTATTTACACGAAAATAAAGTATAATTTCACAAAAAATGTGAAGACCCTGAACAAATATGAACCTCAAATGTTTGAAGAGAAGTAAGTACAATTTTAACAATATTCTGTCTTTTACTAAATGTTTGTGTCTTTGTAGATCTGATCTGTAATGCATATGTATAAATGATAAATCGAGGCATAAGATTGATTAAATTGTACTCATATTTCTTAACTTTCATTTTCTTCCAGTTATTCACATCCTTTTTGTTTGGATAGTTTTTAAGTGTAAATATTGGCATAACTGAATGTTATTTTTTGCACTAAAACAATTTGGAGTTGTCATTATTTATTGACTATCATCCTATTATTGTACTGGTCCGGCCCACTTCAGATTAAATTGTATTGTAAAAAAAAAAAAAAAAATCTGTAATTTAACAGAATTTTCACTGTTTATTTTACAAATTTTTCCTGTATTTTGAAGATACAGAAAAATATCAATGAAATGACAAAAACAGACTGTGATTTTACATGTCAAATGTAAAATAACACAAAAAAACTATGAATAACCATAAAATTTCCATTTTTTTAAAGAAATTTTTTCTTTTTTCACAGAAAAATACATACAGTTAAAATACATTTGCAAATGTATTGTAATTTCACAAATATTTAAACTGTTAATTTAAAGTTTAATACTGTAAAAAAACATAAATAAATAAAATGTGATAAAATTACTGACAATTAACCGTAAAAGAAGTATTAGTTCTGTCAGTTGAACCAGACTTGTTTGTTAATTGACAAATATCTTGTGTAACTACAGGAGGTTTCACAACAAAACTGTTAAATAAATGTATTTTTGTGAATGTATAACATGTATAAGCACTGATAAACTGTCCAAATACAGTTTTTATCAGTGGATTGGACAACTGAGTCTCACTGAAAATTATATATATATAAATAAATAAATAAATAAATATATATATATATATATATATATATATATATATATATATACACACACACACACACACACACACACACACCCGGGGATCGGGTTGTCGGGCTCCCTGCCGTCGACTACCACCCAATCCACAATGCACCCGGCCCCTATGATTCCCTCGATGGGTGGTGAGTCCATCGGAGGGCGGGCCCACGTCGCTCCTTTGGGCTGGGCCCGGCCGGACCCCGTGGGCATAGGCCTGGCTCCAGGGTGGGGCCCCGGCTGCGCCATACTGGGCGACGTCACTTTCTTCTGATGTTTTTTGGTCATAAGGGCTTCTGAACTGCTCTTAGTCTGGCCCGTCACCCAGGACCTGTTTGCCTTGGGAGACCCTACCAGGGGCATAAAGCCCCCGACAACAGAGCTTCTGGGATCATTCGGGCACTCAAACTCCCCCACCACGATAAGGTGGCAGTTCAAGGGGGAGGTGTCTGGGGAGAGGGAAGTCTGGGCATCCCTGCTTAGACTGTTACCCCCGCGACCCGGCCCCGGATAAGCGGTGGATAATGGATGGATGGATGGATGGAGATATATATATATATATATATATATATATATATATATATATATATATATATATATATGTATGTATGTATGTATGTATGTATGATAGGAATTTTAGTGTGTCCTAGGACACACTAAAATTCCTATCTGTCCTAGTAGGATTACAAATCCTACTGGATTTCAATCTCTACTGTGACATATACACATATATATATATATATATATATATATATATATATATATATATATATATATATATATATGTAATTTGATTGTTTTAATACATGTAAATATTCTTTAGTAAACATTAAAAAGTAAAAAAAAAAAAAAAAAAAAAAAAAGCAAAATGTCATGTACAGATAGGGCATAAGACTGTATTTTAATTATGGAAAATTACCGTATTTTTATGAGATGGTTATTTTCTGTTATTTAACAGGGTTTTTTTGGGCGCCCCAGCTGCCGGAATATTACTGGGGTTGTTTTTGTTTTTTTTTACAGTGTGGGCTGGATGTGGCCCCTGAACTAAAATGACTTTGACCCCCCCTGGTTGAAGGACAAATGAAGCTGGTTCTGCAGCGTCTGTCCTCGGTCTGACCTGCACTGACAACAGATCAGACTGTTCTGAGGTCACAGAAGAGGAAGAACACAGACAGAGGGAGGAAACTGCAGCAGCATCGGACTGGCACACACACACTAATTGGTTTCTCTGCCTGAGGTGGAAACCAGAGGAAGCCCACTGCTGGATGTGGATGACTGACAGTCCTGGGTACTGGATGTGGACCCGTCTGGAGCAGGAGGTCTGGGCGTGGGGGGGTGGAACCGGTGGGGGGGTGGAACCGGTGGGGGGGTTCTGTGGGACGCTTCAGGAGTCTGAGGTCTGGTCCTTGAACCCTCACCTCATCCACTTCAAAAGAAGAATACAAGCAGAGACGGAGACCCGAGGAGGGAGGAGTTCAAACAACGTGTGTTCGGAAAGAAGAAAAACAGGAAGAGTTTCAACCTGTGGTTCAGCTGCAGCGTCAGCCTGTTCTTTTATTACACTGGATGTGATCCATGTTTCTGAGGAGAAAATGAAAATATGTACATATGACAAACGGACACTACCTGTACAGGTAAGGAGTTTAAACACCAACAGGACGTTTATGAAGGTTTTCTTTAAAGGGTTCATATTTGTCTAAAGCCACTGTTCTTAGTCTGGGCTTCATTTCTTTGTGTATTTGAACTATAATAGTTCAGACAGTTGGAATTTGAACCCTCCAGCTGATGATAAACTATCTCTAGATTCATTTGAACAAAATCCAGTGGATTTCTACAACCTGATTAAATTCCTTCTTCATTTGTTCTGTCTATAACTAGTTACAACATTTGCACATATCGGTTTTGTTCATTTTTTCATTATTTTGTTGATTTCTGTTCAGTTTTGTTCATTTTTTTCATCATTTTGCTCGATCTTGGTTCTTTTTCTTTCATTCGAATTCCTTCTTAATTTGTTCAGTCTACAACTAATTATGACATTTGTACATGTTGGTTTTGTTCATTTCTTTTCATTATTTTGCTCGATTTTCGTTCAGTTTTGTTCATTTTTTTCATTATTTTGTCGATTTCTCTTCAGTTTTTTTCAATTTTCTCATTAATTTGCTCGATTTTTGTCAGAAATCAGAAATAGGGTTGAAGATGGACCTGTGGAGTTTTGCTAATTTTTTTCATTATTTTGCTAAATTTTTGTTCTTTTTCTTTAATTCGAATTCCTTCTTAATTAGTTCCATCTACAACTTAGTTACGACATTTGCACATCAGTTTTGTTCATTTTTTTCATTACTTTGCTCAATTTTTGGTCTTTTTCTTTCATACGAATTCCTTCTTAATTAGTTCCATCTGTAACTGGTTATGACATTTGCACATATCGGTTTTGTTGATTTTTTTCAATATTTTGTCGATTTCTGTTCAGTTTTGTTCATTTTTTTCATTATTTTGTTCAATTTTCATTCGGTTTTGTTAATTTGTTTTCATTATTTTGTCGATTTCTGTTCAGTTTTGTTCAATTTTTTCATTATTTTACTCAATTTTTTTGTTTTCTTTCATTTGAATCCCTCCTTAATTACTTGCGTCTCTAACTAGTTCCGTCTCCACATTTGTTCATATCAGGTCCAGACTTCAGACCAACATTTCTTCAGTTTTTCTCTATAATTGTCATCAGCGGTTGCAGTCCAGACTGAAAATATGTCCAAACTTGGAGCCCATTACTGAAAATGTTCAGTTGTCGGTTGAACGGGACAGAGCGGCACAGCCAACAACCTGGAGGGGGCGGGGCCTGAAGTGTCTCCTGTGCATTTAAAGGGCCAGCGCTCCAAACCACCTTTCTGGTGTCATTCCTCAGAAATACGGTTGAAGATGGACCTGTGGAGTTGAATGAATGAAGAATTCAGAGCCAAGCAGAGCATTTACAATTTATGGAGACCACAGGGAAATGTGGGAAAAGGAAGAAGAACATTTAAAAAAGACAAAATATTACTCCTTTAATAAAATAGTGGTGAACCCAATGACAGTGGAGCTGCCTGTCAGGGAGAAAAATATGATTTATTCAATAACAAATCATCACATTTGTAATTTAATGGAAAAACTGACATTACGCACTTCTGTTCTTACGACATTTAGTAAATATCAGGAAAGTTTTGCACATACGCCCAATGAAAAAGAAACTACTGAGTCTGGAGTCTGAATCTGTGAGTCAAGTCATTGTTGAGGTCATCCAACTGATGAGTCCAATTTACACAAACTTCTGATGATCATGGAAACTACAGCCATCAACTACAAGCACAAATGAACACCAGTGGAGCGCAGGGTTCCAATAATCCACTGTTTTCTTCTTATTCTTGTTTGGAGGCTGTTTGCAATGATTGACACATGTTCCTTTACAAATCATCCAATCATGTATCAAAAATCCCATGTGACTTCTCAGTATGTTCCTGAGCGAGATGACTTTGAATCTGACTCAAGTCAAAGTCAAGTCTGTTGTCAGTGTGAGTCAAGGAAGTTTTGAGTCTGACAAACGGCGACTTAAAGGGCTCATATTTGTCTAAACCCACTGTTTTTAGTCTGGGCTTCATTTCTTTGTGTATTTGGACTCGAATAGTTCAGACAGTTGGAATTTGAACCCTCCAGCTGCTGCTAAACTATCTTTACATTCATTTGGACAAAAATCCAGTGGATTTCTACAACCTGTTTGAATTCCTGCTGAATTTGTTACGTTTTACATTTTAGACAGATTGGAAATCCCACTGAGGCGTCAGTGATTTAAATGTCACATCACATGAGGTTCAAACCAACTTATTAACATATGTCCACTGTATGTACTGTCCAATTTATGGAACAATTCTATCTATCTATCTATCTATCTATCTATCTATCTATCTATCTATCTATCTATCTATCTATCTATCTATCTATCTATCTATCTATCTATCTATCTATCTATCTATCTATCCATTCATCCATCCATCCATCCATCCATCCATCCCACCGAAATTTTGTAATTTTGTTGTTAAAAGCTTCAAAGTCCAGGAAATATTATTAAATACAAGGCCTTGAATATACGATCATACTTTTTAGCTGTCATGTAAATTCAGTTTGCAGCACTTATTTAATGTGTTTACGTGAAAATCCTTTATCTATCTATCTATCTATCTGTCTGTCTGTCTGTCTGTCTGTCTGTCTGTCTATCTGGTGGGTACTTAATTATCACAGACACATTATAAGTTTTCCATGTGTCTGTTCATGCTGTTATTATCCCTCTGTCCAACCTGAATCATTGCGTCAAATACCACACACTGACAGTTAAAGTTAGAGTTATGTAAACCAGAGATCATGGCATATATTGACACATGATCAAATGGCGTTGAACAACACGCAAAAAGGTCTAAAATGCGTGGGTATAGAACGCCAAATGCCATAAGAAGTGGCGTGACATACAAGTCCATTTCATGAGATCAGTCTCTTCACTCCCACTTCTTCAGATGTTACCGCAGTGATGTCATCTTCCTGCAAGTGTCCTTTTTGACTCACAGCACTTCACACTAAAGCTAAGACATAAACACAGGAATGTAAATTATACAGTTAATCATGAAATCGTCTCTCTCTGCACCTTTACCTCAGGGCAAGTGAGTAACACCATCTAGCATTAGCTTAGAAACTGTAATTAGCCAACATTAACAAGTAGCTAAGTCCCAGTACAACATGGAATCACAAAAGTCTGCATGCAGATGTACAGACGTAAGAACTGAAGGGACATGTTCTGGACACCAACGTTCAAATAGTTTTGGATTTTTCATTATAGTTTAGTTTTTATTAGTTTTATTTTTTTTCTAAATGCTTAGATTTAGTTTAGTCGTCTCTTTTCTCTTCTTCTCTGTCGTCGTATTCAAATAAATCCCAGACAGGACTCTGCTGCTTTCTCCCAACTTTAGTCTCCATGTTTCCAGGTAGAGTGGGGACCAGAAGACGACTGGAAACCACAAGTGACAGACCGTCAAGTGTCGTATGGTGACGGCAGAGAAAATTGCTCGAGGGAAATAAACGGATTTTGTATCAATCTGACATCGACAAAGACAAAAACGAAGGGAATTGTATCCATAATTTTTCTACATTTTAGTTTGTTTTGTAAACACACAATACAGTTTCAGTTAGTTATTGTTTTTTTCTTTTAATTATAGTTTTTATTTATCTCAGTTAACGAAAATGTTTTTACAATTCTAGTTTTGGTCATTTGTTAGTTTTTGTTAACGATAATAACCTTGCTGGACACTTTTAAAGGTTTTCTTTGACCATGATAACTAAGGCCTTTCTGAAAAGTGCAGCGCTGTGTCAGTGTAATAGAGTGCAGCAGGTTTTTGTCACTGCTTCAGGCTTTATGTGACCAAACACTTCCATTTTTCATGTGTTGACTGCAAAGAAAATATGATCCCTGTTGCAGCCCCTCATAAATCAGCCACATCAGCCCCCAGTGTGCAGAGACACTCATATGAAAATGTTTGACTGCACGAAGACGCAAAAAAAATGTGGTGAAACTGAAATGTCAGTCTAGTCATTTTCATGCGCACTATGTTTAATTTGCTGCTTTCTTCTGTGACCTGTAGGGATGGGAATCAATAAGAGTTTAACGATTCCGATTCCATTATTGATTTTGCTTATCGATCCGATTCCTTATCGATTCTCATTGGGTGAGGGAATAAAAGAGTACAAACAGGTGTGTTTGCATTAACTGTCTTTTATATTTCCATCTGCACAGAAAATAGAACATATACAGTATGAACAAATAATAAGAACAGATGATGCTGGACCCTGTTCGTGGGGTGGGTGTGGGGGGGTGGGGTGGTGGCATACAGTGAAAATGAAACTACAGACTCTTTACTAATTCCTCTATTGCTGCATTCCCACTACGTGGAACCAGCTCGGCTCGGCTCCCGTTGTTGTGTACCTCATTTCCTTTCCTCTACCTTTGGAAACTTGTACTTGAGGGGGTACAGCATTTGTTGCCCACACCAGAACCAGAACTGGGCCCGGATGACGGCATGGTGGTCACTCTGCCACTAGATCCACAAGCACCACTAAGTAGCGAATCAAATATGTGACATTCCTGTAAATGAATCACATGCTGTGGACAAATGTTTGAACAGTTTGGAGGGATTCCACCTTTAGAAGAAATGGAAGCTTTGACAGTGTTCAACTGGACCTGCTGTGGTCTGTTTAGACCTGGTGTGGTCTGTTTAGACCTGGTGTGGTCTGTTTAGACCTGGTGTGGTCTGTTTAGACCTGGTGTGGTCTGTTTGGACCTGGTGTGGTCTGTTTAGACCTGGTGTGGTCTGTTTAGACCTGGTGTGGTCTGTTTGGACCTGGTGTGGTCTGTTTAGACCTGGTGTGGTCTGTTTGGACCTGGTGTGGTCTGTTTAGACCTGGTGTGGTCTGTTTAGACCGTTTCTGTGTCAACCCCATGTTGGCTACGTTCTGACCAAAATAATGCAGCGTATGCGTGATGTCATTGCGCATGTGCAACGACGGCAGAATCCTTAAGCAGGCAACCGATTCCAAGGAACTGAGCTACTGGGATCCGGTTCTCAAAAAGAACCGGTTCTCGATTCCCATCCCTAGTGAGCGGTGGTATGGTCTCTGCGTTGTGTTTCTCAGTGGTGTGATGCAGAACGGACCTGCAGGACACAATGTTGTGATTGGAGGAGGAAATAGTACTCACACTCCGTTTATTCTGGCAATATGCAAATTAAAACACAATAAGTGCTGACTGTGGTCCAGCCCTAAATTATAATGAAAAAGACAGCGCTTAGCATGCTCTCACACATGCACTTACTTTACCCGTCAAATGTACGTACAATTAATTAGTGTCGATACTCAATCTACTCGATTACTATGCAGACAACAATAGAGGACCAAAACAAAACACAGAACTACAACTAAAGCAATGCCAGGTTACAACTAAGTTAAAAGAACAATCAAGAATAATTACAAAAATAACATTATTATTCGCATTAATGAACTTATAGTTTGTAAATATCTTGCACTACAAGGGGGCGCTACGTCCCAATTTATCAGGATTTAAAACCACTATAACAACTATGTTACACTTGTACAAGGTCATTTGTTACATTCTGTTGCTCAAAATTGGTAGAATTTCTGACCTTTCTTTGGCTCATCTTCCTCTATCTGTGTGGCGACATACAGGACCGGACTGAGTGAAGAAGAACTGGACAGAGAAATGAGACTGAGGCTGCAGCTGCATGAGGCCAGAGCACAAACGCAGCTAAAGGCACAAGGAAAGTGGATGGAGTTGTTGTGCTGTCTGCCCGGGTGTTCGAGGGAGATGACTGTGTTGTGTGAGTTATTGAAAAACCACAAACTCGCAACTAGGGCTGTGTATTGGCAAGAATCTGGCGATATGATACAAATCACAGTACTAGGATCACGATACGATATATCATGATATATCATGATACTGTTAAAAAGGCAATTTTTGTTTGTTTCTTTTTAAAAAATGATTATTTCCTGGAAGAATTGAATTACAGCAGAAATCTGCACAAATACTAAACAGATTTTTATTTGATCCCAACAGGATCTGATGCTATATCACAAAATGTTCCTGTGTTCAAACTGAAATTCTGTTTTACAGACATTCCAGTTTCAGATCCTGTTCAAATGTTCATATTCTATTAATTCACAACTAACATCAGAACAGGATTTTTGTGCAATTCCAAAAATGGAACTACCATCTGCCTCTCAGACAGTAAAAAGTGCTTTTAAGATGCTTCTAATAACCATTATTTAATAAAACAGTGTTAGCTAATAATAAATAAAATACAAAGAAAAACAAAAAACAAAAATGAACCTCCACCATATCTGCATCTGAATAAATACCTAAAAATATCAATAAAGTACTTTTTAATATCCGATACAGTATTGTGAAACGAAATATTACGATATATTGCAGAACCAATATTTTCTAACACCCCTACTCGCTACGTGTCCTCACTCATCCGTATTTTATTCAACGGCAGCCATTACAATACAAATCTCAACGACGCACACGTGTACAATTTCCTCTTAGACAGTATCAATCGATCAGACATGAAACGTCGAACAACTGTGTATCGCTAGTTTAAAATAAAATATTTGTTAATGCATTAGCTTTTTAGACAAAATATGTAATGACTGTAATAACCATTTTAAATGTAATATTAAATTTATATAAACCTGTATTTTCTCTCAATTCAATATAAATGTAATTATACTGAACCTGTGTACTTCAGTACCAAATTATATAAATCTACAATAATACCTGAAAACAAATAGACTTATGAAGAACATGAAGAACATTTCAAAGAAATAATGCAGTTTTAACCTACAAAAAAAAAAAAAAGACATTTTAACCTGTCAGAGTCAAAGAAAAGGCCAGAAAAGAACAACTTTAAATCCACTGCACCTGACAGGAGTTGTAAAAGCCGTCAGTCGGACCAATGGCGTTCCGTCCCCCCCATATTTGACTTGTCAGAGGAGTGGTGTTAGTGTTTCAGCAGGACAGGAGTGGGAACTAGTGTCAGCTGTGTTGCTCGTCTTCAGGCTTCAGCAGCTCCACTGGTTCGTCTTCCTCCAGTGGAAGGGTCGAAGGATCCCACAACAGCGGCTCAGTGGACTGAGACGTGACGGTGGTGTAATGTACAGGGTCTCCCTGGGTGATGAGCAGGGGTCAGGTGCTTTGGGAGGGAGAGGATTTTCTGGACTCTGACAACTTCAGGATCCCGTTTGATGTTTTAACAACACAACTTCAACTTTCTACAGAGGTGGAAAGTCAGTAAGTACAGATACTTTGTCTCTTAAACACAGTTCATGTTTTCGATGCTAGGTGTGTAGGTGTATGTTATACATGAAATCAGGCAGGTGCACAGATAGACCCCTGGTGGTGCTCAAACACCTGCACTTTTGTCCTGGATGAGAAAAGTGCCCTTTCTGCTGGAGCCCACTTGTTTCTTCATTCATCAGTATGTAAGAATAAAAAATACTCTCTGTCATCACTTCCCCCAAATGTATTTTTGATATCTGACGGGGCTGGCATCTATTTGAGATCTTGTGAGAATTCTGCCCCAACCTGCTCTGCGACACTCACAAGCTCCTCCCTCTTCCTCCTCCTCTTAGCGCTCATGCAGTGCTGAACGTCAGGCCAAACTGCTGCAGCCTACTTCTCCTCTGACCCGCAGCATCAGACAAACAGCTAATGACAGGATTTGTGCAATCCCTTGACATTGTTTGGTGCTGAATTAACCATAACATTAGCGCCACTGGAAATATTATGTCACTACTGGCCTGAAGTTTCCTAAAAAACAAACAAAAAACAAACAAAAAAACCCTCTCACAAAATCCATGATTTCAAGGCCTTGATCAGCTGTTTACTGGTGTTGGTCATGTTTAATGAAGAGAGAGAGGGAGAGAGATACAGACAAGCAGGCAGGCAGAGAATGTAAAGACTGTTTTACTGTCCTGAAAATCAGACACGTTCACTAGTTTTGTTTAATTTAAAATGGTAATTACTGAAATGAAGGTAGGTCTTACGCTGAGCTACATGACAGTCTGGTGAGGTATGTTGTGGTATATTACTAATGCAATGTTTATGCTTCGACTGTCAGAAAACAGTAAAAAAAAAAAAAAAAAAATGTGTGCACTGTGTTCTCAGCTTTATTGAGATTCTGTAAATCCCGTTTGATTATTATGCCCTTTTTTTGGCTTGAGCACTTGCCCCCTAAAACGTCTGTGCACGTGCCTACATAAAATCATGGTTGTCAGTACGGGTGAAATGATTCCTCAAGTTATTCGAGTACCTTGATTACAAAAATTAATAGAGGAATTTTCTCTGCCTCGAGGAATCGCTTATTTTATTGTAAAGCTCACAGCATGGCAGTTCGAACGGACTACTTTATGTGGCACACCGAGCTTACGTTACTCACACAAAGGAAGATGACGGAGGACGCAGAAGTGTTTGGTTGAAGCAGTGGGAAGATGGAAGAGGTGAGTGAATACAGCAACGATGATGAAAGACAAAAAAACACAAAAAAAAGACAGAAAATGTTGAAAGTGTAGACGCATTTCAGACTGAACAGTAAGGTGAACGCCGTGACATGTATCTGTTGTAACACTGCCCTTCCAGACCACAACAGCACATCTGTGATGGAGCATCTGCTCATAAGACCCCCAGAATGGAGCAGAGGACCCCAGATAAAATAAAATTAGCGCAGTGCAAATCCATGAGATTAACGTTAATGTACCTTACTAACATAACATTAGCCCTGCAGAGGGGTTAGGTTTGTGTTCATTATGGAACTGTCCAACGTGTTTATTACGACTGTGACGAGCACAGATTTAGGCAGTGGGCCGTGCACCCGGGATTTGCACGGTTCATTTCCCAAAAGCACGGAAGAAATAGTGCACAGGTTGGTGAAAGTTTTCTCTTACCTTGTCACAGCCAAATTTCTGCAAAATCCAACTACTTTTTGCTAAAATGAAACGAATCATCAATTAACTGGACGTGTGTGTGTGGGGGGGGGGTTATAGGTTATGAGACAGACAGATTGGGGGGGGGGGGTCATTGCCTTGATTCTCCTGAATGCCGCAGAAATGTGTGAAAGTGTTCATGCATGGAGTCGTTCACAGTTCCCGTTCAAATGTTCTTACCTCTTTTATGACACAACACATTCCTGTTTTGTCTAAATTGAAAATTCTGAAATTACAGCGGCCAAAGTTCAGTTGCACAACAAAAAGGTAATGTTTATGTATTTTTTTTAAAATGTATTTATTTATTAATGCGTTACACTTTTGATACTTACAAGAAATACTAAGTTGAAAGTAATTAAATTTTATTTATTTTTATATGTATTTGCAGTTGCCTCTGTGGAAATGTTTCTAGTCAAGAAAATGCATTTGTTGCGTATGCACAATATGAATGTAACAAATAAAACTGTTAATTGTCCCAAAAAACAGGAAACCAATTGGTCCTCCATTATTAAGTCAAATACCTTATTTCCTCTTGTGTATTTATAAATGCTCTTTAACCAAGCAAAAATAAGTTTTATCCGATTACTTGATTAATTGAAGGAATTTTCAGTAGAATACTCGAATACTAAAATATTGGATAGCTGCAGCCCTAGTTGCCAGGCTGTTCTGTTCTTTTGTGTTATGCCTGTGTTTGGATACACCTTTTTGTGTGTGACTCATGTTTTTTTAATGTTTCAGTCACTTGGGGATAGTGGGGGTCGTCAGTCTCTGGCACCGTTATTTTGGGGGTAGTGAGTTTAAAGGTTTGGGAACTCCTGCTGCAGAGGACCATAGCTACACAAATGTTTAAAGATGACCAAGTCAATACACTGTAAAAAAGGCCTGCACAAAAATAAGAAAATTAAACTCATTATTGGGTTAAAATGTCTTATTTGAAATAAAATTATCTGTCAGTGCAGCAAGAGGATTATAGAAAACTAAAATACTAAGATTGTAAAAATGCTAAAAGGGTGATTCTCTTTTTGTGGTAATATTTTGGCTTCATAACTTTTGAAAGAAAAAAAAAGACTAATGTTTACATTTTAATTTTTTTGTTTCAGCACTGACATGTTTAACTAAAGGAAATGCAGAGTGGTCCAGCTCAGAGGTGGATAAAATAATAATACTATAATAAATATTAATATAATATTTTAAATAATAAAATAATAAAGTAGTTTTCTTTAACATCGTCTCTGATTGTGTTCCATCCTGTTATGGACATTTACATATAGACCACAAATAGTTAAACATGTAAATATTGATCAATAATGACTTTTTCCTCAGGAGTATGTCCTTTTTGTTATAACATGTTTTATTATTGAAACTGTAACAGGTCATTTAATTACAAACAGTATATGTCTGAATTTGAATTTCCCTCGGGATCTATAAAGTATCTATCTATCTATCTATCTATCTATCTATCTATCTATCTATCTATCTATCTATCTATCTATCTATCTATCTCTGAATTACACAAAAAACTGTTTTTTAGACCCATTTTTACTGATGACATGGAAAATATTGGCAGTTTTAAAAACATACACATATATATGCATTTACTGTTCCTGACTTTCCAACATAGCACAAACATTTTCTTTTTTTATAATTAACTTTTTATTGAACATTTATAAAATAGATTCCACATACAGCTGGTACACAATGGCTGAGTTTTTGTTTTTTCCATCTCTTTCCACTCTCCTCCAAATTTAATATCTTTAAATTAATCATGACAATCAAAAAAAAAAAAAAAAAAAAAAAAAAAAAAAAAAAAGAAAATATAGGACCAAAAAAAATAAATAAATAAATAAATAAAAATAAAAAATAAAAATAAATAAATATATATATATATATATATATATATATATACATATATATATACACATACATATACATATACATATACACACATACACATATACACATACACACACATACATACATATACATAAAAAAAAATATATATATATATATATATATATATATATATATATATATATACATACATACATACACACACACACATATATTTACATATATACATACACACATACACACATACACATACATTTATATATATACACACATACACATACATACATATATAAAAACATCCTCATTCTTTTACTTTAAATCAAATTTGGGAATTACCATTCCTTTCCAAGTACGCAAATAAAATTGTGCCCGGGGCTTCGTGGTTCTATACCTTCCACCATACATTTTGCCTGATTACTCTAACAATGTTTTACTATGTTACCAGTGCAGGGAATATATTAAACCAAAACAATTATACAAATATAATTAACAAGAAAAAAAAAAAAAAACTAAACTAAACCTCTGTAGCATGAACTAGGGTTTTTTTTTTTTTTTTTCCACAATATACATCTCAGATAAAATCAGACCTAATTGGTTTGATATACTCTATCCAGTTTTCCCAAATTCTTTTAAATCTATCCACTTCCAGTCTCAGAGAAAAAGTTAGTTTTTCCATCACATAAATATTGTGTATTACCTCAACCCAGTCCTCAACCTTAGGTACCTCATTCTTCATCCATTTTCTGGTAATTGCTTTTTTGCTTGCAATCAGCATTATTCTATAAATATGTTTGTCCCCAGATCTAGAAAAGTTTACGTCCAGTTTCCCCAGATATAGTACCTCAAATGTACATGGAAGGTCCACCTTCAGTACTTTTTCCATACAATTCCTCAACTCCTGCCAGTAACTACCAATGGAGGGACAACTCCACAATACATGGAAATGGTCAGCTTTATCAGCCCCACATAATCTCCAACACTTTGTGTCATGATACTTTGTCTGTGCTGGTGTTCTAAAGAGTCTTATGATGTTCTTCCACCCGTGTTCTCTCCATGATAATGAGCAAGTTGTTCTCCACTGCTGTTCATTTATCTCATCCCATTCATCCTCTGATATGACAATATTTGCCTCCCTCTCCCACCTCTTTTTTATATACACCGTGTCATTTCCCTTTAAGTCTTCCACTCCCTTATATAATTTTGAAATCAATTTATTTTTCAGTTTTGACTCATATGCTAAAGTAAACATTTTAATGAGTTCTAACCCCTTCCCCCTAGTGGTTCCCCTCATTGTTTGCTCTAAATAATGCCTTAATTGCATGTATCTGTATTGATCCAGATTCGTTAGACTATATTGGTCTTTTATCTCTTGGAAACTTTTAATCTCCTTCTTTCTTAAAAGCTCCCAGAGTATCGTAGGTCCTCTATCCCAGTTTTTAAAACTATTATCTGGTCTGTTTGGTATGAATTCTGAGTCAAATCCAATCCATTTTAATAGTCTACTTTGTATTCTCAAGTCATTTTTCACAATTAATTCAAACCAAATCTTCAATGATACATCCAACCATGGGTTTGTCCCTTCTCTAATATGTTTTCTTAAGTCATTGTCCCCTATTATAGCCTGTATAGGAGTTCCATCTGTTGTGCTGGCTTCAATTTCTTTCCATCTTGCTGAGTAGGAAGGGTCGTATATATTCAACAATATTTTTATTTGTGCGGCTTGATAATAGCTCTTCAGGCAAGGAAGTGCTAGCCCTCCTTTGTTTTTAGGTAATTGCAGTGTTCTGTACCTGATCCTCGGTCTCCGCCCCTGCCAGATATATCTAGAGATCATTTTATCCCAGTCCCTGAATTCATTTTCTGTTACCTCCACTGGTAGACTCTGGAACAGGTACAGAAGCCTTGGCAGCACGTTCATTTTTATCACCTCCGCTCTTTGTGTAATGCTCATATAAGGTATCAGATTCCATCTGCTAATGTCAGATTTAATTCTGTTGAGCAATGGATCGTAGTTGATGGATTTTAATTGTCCTAAGTCTTGAGGTAGGTTAACTCCCAAATATTTTATTGATTTTAAATCCCAACTGATCTTGTACTTGTCCCTAATCGCTTGGTTTGGTCTGTAGTTGAAAGTAATAACCTGAGTTTTCTGTATATTTATTTTGTAGCCCGATAAATGCCCATATTCTGTAAGAGTTGTCATAAGAGCAGGAATTGACTTATTCGGGTTCGTCAAATATATTAATACGTCATCCGCAAATAATGCTATTTTTTGTATCCCACCCCCCATGTCTATCCCTGTTATATTTTCATTTTGTTTTATCCAAGTGCTCAGGGGTTCCAGAAAAATGGCAAAGAGAAGAGGACTCGCTGAACAGCCCTGACGGCAGCCTCGTTCTAATGTGATAATTTTTGAAAGACTCCCATTGATCCGGATCCTAGCTATCGGTTTATTATACAGGGCCTGTATGACCTTTATAAATGTCTCATGGAAACGAAACAGCTCCAACACTGCATATAGGAAACCCCATCTGACGGAATCAAAGGCTTTTTCCGCATCTATTCCCACCACCACAGTCTCTATCTGATTTTTAATTACATGTTGCATTATGTGTAGGGTGCGCCTAATATTGTCTTGTGTCTGTCTTCGTTTTATAAATCCAGTCTGGTCTAAGTGAATTATTTCTGGCAGAATTATTTCTAAACGTCTTGCTAAAATAGCTGTAAACAATCTATAATCTTGATTAAGGACACTAATAGGTCTATAACTGGAACATTCCTTCTCATCCTTGCCCTCCTTCGGTATTACAGAGATAATAGCTTCTCTCCATGAATGGGGAATTTCTCCCTTCTTTAACACCCAGTTAAATGCCTTTCGCAGAAGTGGGATTAATGATACCTTTAGTGTTCTGTACCAATCAGCGGTGTAACCGTCAGCACCCGGTGACTTGTTGGCCTTAAGTTTTGAGATTGCTTTATTTATTTCCTCATCTGTAATTTCGGCAGTCAACGCCTCATTCTGATCTTCTGTTACTTGTGGTAAATTTAAATTGTCTAAGAATTTTTCCATGTGGGATTTATTATAAGTTTTTGGTTGAGCATATAGATTTTTATAGTAAGTTTCAAAGCACTTTTTAATTTCCTCTGTTTTATCCACTATTGTTCTTGTATGTGGGTCCCTTATTTTGTAAATATTGTTTTTTGCCTGCTGTTTTTTCAGTTTATATGCCAACAATTTAGTTGATTTGCCCCCCACTTCATAATATCTTTGTTTTGTGAACAGTAGATTTTTTTGAATCTCCTGCGCATAGATCTCATTTATCTCTGCTCTCTTTTTTTTAATTTCCTGATTTATGTGTCCTTTCAAGTTATCCTTATGCTCACTTTCTAGTTTTTTTAGGTCTGATTTTAGTGTGTCAAGTTTTAACTGTTTTACCTTTTTAATATATGCTGTTTTGGCTATTATCTTCCCTCTCATCACAGCCTTACACGCATCCCACAGCACTGACGGAGATACCTCACCATTATCATTTTCTTCTATATATATCTGAAGTTCCTTCACTATTTCTTCTTTCATGTGTCCTTTTAATATATTTGAATTTAATCTCCAGATTGTTGTTTTTTTCTCGCTCTCCAGACGTAATGTTAAATAAAGGGGGCAGTGGTCTGATAAGTCCATTATTCCTATATCACATTTTTGTACCCTATGCATGTCTTTATTATACATCAAGAAGTAATCAATCCTTGAATATATGTTATGTGGTGACGAGTAATAGGTATAATTCTTGTTCGTGGGATTCAGATCCCTCCATACATCTACAATTCCCAGTTCAGACATCAGATCTTTAATTTTTTTACTTATTGCACTTTTTTGTATTCCTCCTGCTGAGGAATCTAGCTGTTGATTAAGTCTTTGATTCAGATCACCTCCAGTAATCAAAATTCCCTCTGCCTCTGATGTCATCAGGTCAAACAGCTGTCTATAGAATCTCCAATCCGAGCCTGGTGAAGCATAGATATTAAGAAAAGTTACCATCTCTCCCTCTAGTTTCCCCTTAACCATAATAAACTTTCCCTCTTTATCCCCTGTAACAGATATTTTTTCAAATGAAATCCTCCCCGAAATTAAAACAGCAACCCCTCTCCGATGTCCTGATTTATAAGAGGCTGAGAATATTTGGTTATAACCATTCCTCTTAAGCTTTGCATGTTCCTTTTCCGTCAGGTGGGTTTCCTGCAACAATATCACTCCAACTCCCTCTTTTTTCATCTTACTTAGTATCTTACTTCTTTTGATTGGGTTGAGTACACCATTTACATTATATGAGGCTACTTTAATGCAGCCTTGGGGTGTTACCATTTTTCTCTTTTCTCCTGCCTTGTGTCTCTCTCCTCTCCTCCCTTTCATGTTTAACCCTTTTGCTACAGAAACAACAATGAACAATAAACAACGCATAACAGAAGTTTAACAAGGAACAACATACTAAACAAACTTCCTTAAGTGAGGTCTTATTATTGGCCCTCTCTGAGCTCTGATGTTCAGTCCGCTCTGAGGGATGTCCTCTGCTCCTGAAGGGCAGGGGGCCCTCATTAATAAAGTCAGTACTGTTCATAAGTCCACAACAGCTTTAAGTGCTGCCCCGACTCCCATAATTTATGGAGGAAAAGTTTTTCAACCAAAACCCGAACAAGTCACTACAATCTTGAAAAGATAAAGTCTCATGTATCTCACCTCAGTTATCCTGCTAGACTTGGGATATTTCCTGGAAACAGTCTAATCTTCACCTTAGAATGTTGTATTCCGTCAGTTATCCCGGTCTCTCCTGAAGACCTGTAGTTTCTGTTTATACCTCTGCTGTGTCTCCGTTGTCCCGTTACCATTCTTCGCACGGCTCGTCGTCCACATTAGTCGCTTGATGCGCTCTGCCCAGTTCTCCGCCGGTTTCACGACCTCCACCTGGAGCCCTCTGGCCACCATGTCCTTCGTCGCCTCCTCGGCTGTATTGTAGAGGCGCGTCTCTCCCTCGTAAAAGACCCGGAGTTTCGCTGGAAAGGGCGTCTGAAAGCGTATATTCTTTTCTCTTAGTACCTTCTTTGCCTCCATGTATTCTTTGTGTTTTCTCAGAATGTCCGGCGCATAATCGTGGTCTACAAACACCTTTCTCCCCTCGTACATGAAGCCCTTTTTCTGCCACGCTACCTTGATAAGTTCTTCTTTACTCCAATAACTTTGTAACTTCATCACAATGGATCTAGGTGGGGACTCTTTGGGAGGCTGCGAGACTAGCGCCCGGTGGGCTCTTTCAATCTTCAACTCAAATGATGGGGGTAAATCCAACTTCTCCCTGAGGAGGTTTTCGACAAAAGTGGTCATCGATTGAGCGTTTCCCTCTGCTCCTTCCTTCACCCCGTGAATCCGGACATTCTCTCTCCTCGCACGGCCCTCCAAATCCGTCATTTTGGCCTCAACCTGCTTCTGCAGCTCCATGAGCTCCAAAGTGGCTTCCTCTAGATTTTGAGTTCGCTGCTCTGTTTCCACGATCCGCTTTTCGGCGTCATCTATCCTGTTGTTTGTCTTTTTGATATCATCTTTGATTTCTTTCAGGTTTTCAAAGTTCTCACGACGGAACTCTCGTATCTCATGTAAGATTGTTTCCAAGTCTGCCATATTTTTAGCCGGTTGTTGTGTTTCTTCTCCCTCTTGGCTTGGTGGCGTTGCTAGCTTAACTTTCACTCTATCACTTCTTGACTCGGTTGACTGTTCAGCTAGTTCAGCTACCTCGTCTATTAGCTTAGCTGGTTCGTTATCTTGTTCGAGATCAAACACCGCGTTTTTACTCGACTTTCGATTTTTTCCTCTAGTCTTAATCATTGCCCTTACTTTCACACTCCCATAATTTTACTCACTTTCTCAAGATGATAGGTTTATAGGGCCTTTTTAATCTCAGTGTCGGGGAGCTCACATTTTATGCTGCCGCCATGATGGGGTCAGGCCGGAAGTCCCAGCACAAACATTTTCACAAGACTTAATGATTCTGTTAAATTATTTTAATAAAACATTTTTCCTAACAGGGTGGAATGGAACATAACAGGGTGGAAACAAGAAACGTGAAAAATCAGTGACAAACACGTAACATGCAATCAGTTACAAAAATGCAAGAATGTAACACACAACATCCAAAATGAACAAAGGCAGTTGTTGGGATTCTACTTACAAATCTGACTCCAATTCTCTGTCCCCCATGTTGGTTACATTGGTTTTTACCTTGATCGTGAAACAGACCTGAAACAGGATTTAAGAATAGCAATGAATCAATCATTTAATAAACATTAATCAAACTTCCACAGATCTGTGGTTTCCACGGTTACAGAGCATCAGTTTTCCAGGCCCACAGACAGAAAGTCTCCAAACACAGAACCCATCTCTCTGTCTCCCTGTCCTCCAGAGCCCAGACAAACCTTCTTCCTCATCCTTTATAGTCATACATGGGCTGTTGTCTCTTTCTGGCCTCATTCAATAACATTGCACCTCCCCCACCTTACAGCTGTCACCCCCTGTCCTCCTTATATAGAATAAAAGAATAAAACAATAAACCCTCCACACTCCTCAAAACTAAACTAACTCATCTATGTCCCTTTGTCTGTGTTTCACATTCTACCCCTTGAAGCCTGTAAACCTTCAAACACAACTGAGAGCAAATCAGCAAAATACAGAAATCACAACTATTATATAACTGCTGTAACTCCAGTTACTAAACAGTTTCATCGAAACGGTTGCTTCAACCACACCTTGGTGTCACCAAGGTGTGGTTGAAGCAACAGTTTCATCGAAACTTGTGTTTTGCTAGAGGGCCTGTAGAACTGACTGTGAAAGCCTCCAGGCAGATTTCTGTGCCTGTGACCCTGCCTGGCAACAAATGATGACTGAAATTTAATCGGTTAAATGCTTTAATACGAAAATGCATGTGTGGAAGCAGCACAACCAGGGGAAAAGCTATGAAAGGAAACAGGCAGACCATTTGGAATTATTTAATAAGTATTCATGGACAAAATATAATTAACATCAGTCTGTGATTCAGATATTTTTTTAGGCCAGCAGAGAAGGCCTTGCAGGCCCTGACGGCCCACCACTGAGTCTGAATGGATTTAAACTTAAAACAAATTAGTTGCCTCCGATGGACTCACCACCCATCGAGGGAATCATAGGGGCCGGGTGCCTTGTGGATTGGGTGACAGTCGAAGGCAGGGAGCCCGACAGCCCGATCCCCGGACACGGAGTCCAGCTCTTGGGCCATGGAATGTCACTTCGCTGGGGGGGAAGGAGCCAGAGCTGGTGAGGGAGGTTGAGAGATACCGTCTAGATATAGTCGGGCTCACCTCCACACATAGCTTGGGCTCTGGAACCCAACCCCTCGAAAGGGGCTGGACTCTCCACTTCTCTGGCGTGGCCCGCGGTGAGAGGCGGCGGGCTGGTGTGGGCTTACTCATAGCCCCTCAGCTCAGCCGCCATGTGTTGGAGTTCACTCCGGTGAACGAGAGGGTCGCGTCCCTACGCCTTCGGGTTGGGGACAGGTGCCTCACGGTTGTTTCGGCCTACGGGCCGAACAGCAGTGCAGAGTACCCGGCCTTCTTGGAGTCCCTAGGAGGGGTGCTGGATGGTGCTCCGACTGGGGACTCCATTGTTCTCCTGGGCGACTTCAATGCCCACGTGGGCAACGACAGTGAGACCTGGAGGGGGGTGATGGGGAGGAACGGCCTCCCTGATCTGAACCTGAGTGGTGTTCTGTTATTGGACTTCTGTGCTAGTCACAGTTTGTCCATAACAAACACCATGTTCGAACACAGGGATGTCCATAAGTGCACTTGGCACCAGGACACCCTAGGCCGGAGGTCGATGATCGACTTCATTGTCGTATCATCAGACCTCTGGCCGTGTGTTTTGGACACTCGGGTGAAGAGAGGGGCAGAGCTGTCAACCGATCACCACCTGGTGGTGAGTTGGATCCGCTGGCGAAGGAGGAAACCGGACCGACTCGGCAGGCCCAAACGTGTTGTGAGGGTCTGTTGGGAACGTCTGGCAGAGCCTGATGTCAGTGCGGTCTTCAACTCCCACCCCCGGGAGAGCTTCTCCCAGATCCCGGGGGAGGCTGGGGACATTGAGTTCGAGTGGACCATGTTCTCCACCTCCATTGTCGAAGCGGCTGCTCGGAGCTGTGGCCGCAAGGTCTCCGGTGCCTGTCGTGGCGGCAATCCCCGAACCCGGTGGTAGACCCCGGAAGGGATGCCGTCAAGCTGAAGAAGGAGTCTTATCGGGCCTTGTTGGCCCGTGGGACTCCTGAGCCAGCTGATGGGTACCGGAAGGCCAAGCGTGCTGCAGCTCGGGCGGTTGTGGAGGCAAAAACTCAGGTCTGGGTGGAGTTTGGGGAGGCCATGGAGGAGGACTATCGGTCGGCCTCGAGGAAATTCTGGCAAACCATCCGGCGCCTCAGGAGGGGAAAGCAGTACGCCACCAACACTGTTTACAGTGGAAGTGGGGAGCTGCTGACCTCAACTGGGGATGTTGTCGGACGGTGGAAGGAATACTTCGAGGATCTCCTCAATCCCACTGCCACGTCTTCCATAGAAGAAGCAGAGGCTGAGGTCTCAGAGGTGGACCTGTCCATCACCCAAGCTGAAGTCACCGAGGTGGTTGGCAAGCTCCTCGGCGGCAGGGCACCGGGGGTGGATGAGATTCGCCCTGAGTACCTTAAGTCTCTGGATGTGCAGGGACTGTCTTGGTTGACACGTCTCTGTAACATCGCGTGGCGGTCGGAGACAGTACCCCTGGATTGGCAGACCGGGGTGGTGGTTCCCCTTTTTAAGAAAGGGGACCGGAGGATGTGCTCCAACTATAGGGGGATCACACTCCTCAGCCTCCCGGGGAAAGTCTATTCCAGGGTACTGGAGAGGAGGATCCGACCGATAGTCGAACCTCGGATTCAGGAGGAACAATGCAGTTTTTGTCCTGGTTGTGGAACGCTGGACCAGCTCTATACTCTCCATCAGGTGCTCGAGGGTTCATGGGAGTTCGCCCAACCAGTCCACATGTGTTTTGTGGATCTGGAGAAGGCGTTCGACCGTGTCCCTCGTGGTATCCTGTGGGGGGTGCTTCGGGAGTATGGGGTCCGGGGCCCTTTCCTAAGGGCAGTCCGGTCCTTGTATGATCGAAGCAGGAGCCTGGTTCGCATTGCTGGCAGTAAGTCTGACCTGTTCCAGGTGCACGTTGGACTCCGGCAGGGCTGCCCTTTGTCACCGGTTCTGTTCATAATTTTTATGGACAGAATTTCTAGGCGCAGCTAAGGGCTGGAGGGGGTCCGGTTTGGGGACCACAGGATTTCATCTCTGCTTTTTGCAGATGACGTTGTCCTGTTGGCCTCATCGAACCTGGACCTTCAGCGTGCACTGGGGCGGTTTGCAGCCGAGTGTGAAGCGAGCGGGATGAGGATCAGCACCTCCAAATCCGAGGCCATGGTTCTCGACCGGAAAAAGGTGGTCTGCCCTCTCCGGGTCGGTGGGGAGTCTTTGCCCCAAGTGGAGGAGTTTAAGTATCTCAGGGTCTTGTTCACGAGTGAGGGAAGGATGGAGTGTGAGATTGACAGACGGATCAGTGCAGCGTCTGCAGTGATGCAGTCGCTGTATCGGTTGGTTGTGGTAAAGAAGGAGCTGAGCCGAGAGGCGAAGCTCTCGATTTACCGGTCAATCTACGTTCCTACCCTCACCTATGGTCATGAGCTTTGGGTCATGACCGAAAGCACAAGATCCCGGATACAAGCGGTCGAAATGAGTTTCCTCTGCAGGGTGGCTGGGCGCACCCTTAGGGATAGGGGGAGAAGCTCAGTCACCAGGGAGGAGCTCGGAGTAGAGCCGCTGCTCCTCCGCGTCGAGAGGGGCGAGCTGAGGTGGCTCGGGCATCTGTTTCGGATGCCTCCTGGACGTCTCCCTGGGGAGGTGTTCTGGGCATGTCCCACCGGGAGGAGACCTCAGGGAAGACCCAGGACACGTTGGAGAGACTATGTCTCTCGGCTGGCCTGGGAACGCCTCGGGGTCCCCCCGGAAGAGCTGGAAGAGGTGTCTGGGGAGAGGGAAGTCTGGGCACCCCTGCTTAGACTGTTACCCCCGCGACCTGGCCCCGGATAAGCGGAAGATAATGGATGGATGGACAAATTAGTTGACTCTGTTAATTTAAGTAGCAAAAACTATAATGTACTAATTAAATGCAACAAAAAATATTAAATGAAGAAGTAAATTACTTAAGAACAGTAAACCCAACTTTATTCAGTTGAATGAAAGTATAAGCTTTAGTTAATTGAATACGAGTCTACTGTGTGCGTGCGTGTGTGTGTGTGTGTGTGTGTGTGTGTGTGTGCGTGTGTGTGTGTGTGTGCGTTCACTCAGCAGTGTGAGCAGGGTGCATCCTGGGATACAGTTGTGGACTGAATACTCAGCTGATGTGCTCTGTGGAGGTCAAACTCAGTGAACCGAATGTTTCATATTCAAGTGTTTTAAAGATGTGTGAAAAAAAGCACACAGGTATGTGAAGTGCTTTCATGTGGAGTGTTGTCTGAGTATTTATGAACAATGCTCCACCACTTTTCTGCATGTGAGGAAATAACGGAAATATCCGCAATACACAGATTTGTGTACATTTGTAAAGCGCTTTAAGATTCAATAATCTCTGAAGCATATTTCATTCAAGAACCAGAAAAACAAATGGAACGATCCAAGTGGTCACGGAGGAATGGAAATGTTACTGCATTTAAATCCATGTATCATTGATTCTTTTCATATTCAACTGAGAATCCACAATCAGAAAATGAAAAAATGACTCGTTTTTTCATTATTCAATTAAAAATTTAAAAAAAAACTGTTGTTTTTCATGCTTTCAATTGTATGCACAAATTAAAAATCTAAAATAATTAAATAGACCAGATGTGGGGTTTCATATTGACATTTCTGATACCTGATTTGGTCTGACCCAGAAGTTGCTGACTTCTATGTGTGTTGGTTGAAGTGTCTTCTCCTTAGCTTGTCTCCCATGGACCCACTGTATTAGACAAAACAACAATACCTGGAAGATCCGGACCATTTTCTCAGTTGTCATGTCATCCTCCTTCACAGTAACGCGTTTGCTGCCTCTGAATAACACCAAATTCTCAATTATCGCAGAATGCATTCGACAGAATACTAGCAAACCCACGACTGTCCAGAACAACACACCTTTTACATTTAGTTTGCCACACACTTATTAGGAGCATTTTAAGATTATAAAAGAAAAGTGTAAAAATGCCACATCGTACAATATTGTGTTAATGTTCATGTGTGTGTCCTGAAACCTGACAGCATTCTGCATATTTACACCAACAGACCACCACTAAATAGACCACAACACAAAGGACCAACAGGCCTGAAGTCCAGGAGACTCACACAGAACCAACTCATGTGACTCCACACTAATGATGACAGTCATGAAAAACCGGTTCAGTAACAGACGTGTTCATTCATGTGAACTGCCCACAAATAAATTGAACCTGTTTATATTTTTGAACCTAAACTGCAGGTTCAACAGTTGACTGGACAGACAATGCTCTGACTGCTGTTTCTAAACATCCACACTTCCACACATGTATTTAAAGAACCAGAACCAGAACCCTTCTACATGCCGTCTGTGCTCTGTGATAAAACAACACACACTTGAATTTCACCAAAACATCAACAAGGAAACAGTTCATAGGCGGAGCCACATTCCACAGAACAAAGATCATTTCCCATAAATCAAAGTTAAAGTTGTTCTCAGTGTGAGCAGAGCTGCAGACGTGTCTGTGGAACTGTCGAACAAACCTTAAACCCACTTCATCAGATCTGTTTCCAGTCTCAGCAGAGTCTCTACAAACAGAGGTGAGTCCACCTGAGCTGATCTACAGCTTCAACAGCACACTTCAACTGCAAACACACAAATAGAACTGTATTCATTTCACACCAACTCTCCTGAAATGGTTCCTATCACTGAACCACATGGATAAACCAACATTATTCACTCAGGGTCCAACAGTACAGGTAGTCCACGGTTCAGTCCGTACTTTGGTTTTTGTTTGGTTTCAGTGCATGTTTTGTGCGTAGAATGAAAAGGTTTTTTCTACCAAATTATATATTTATTTTGTTTGTCATCAAAAACTGAATTTCACAGTAGGAACAAATTCTATCAGTGTACTGAACAAAATAACTTTCTGTTCTGAACAATAGAACCCTTTCTTATTCCTTTACTTGTACACAGTCATATAAAACACAAACATGCACACATAAGGCCCAAAGGGGGCTTTTTTAAAATAAATAAATTCCTGTTCTGCATACAGATGTCAAAGAAAATGGCGGTATAAAAACACCACAGTTATCTACTGTACATATTTCCTTGTAATGGTGTGTCACAGTATTGTATGTGTCAGAGTCCTGCACCAGGTCAGGTACCTGCCGGAACTTAAAAGTGAGTTACTGTGTGGACGGTGTGTTTAACCATTCCTCTCTCGCAGTGATCTGGAGAGAGCGATCCATGCTTTTATCAGTTCACATCTGGACTATTGTAATGCACTTTATTATTGTCTCACTCAGTCCTCACCCCATCGCTTACAGCTTGTACAAAATGCAGCTGTCCGTTTCTGGACCAACTCCTCCAGATTCAACCATATCAGCCCCATCCTCTCTTCTCTCCACTGGCTCCCAGTCCACCATCGCATTGATTTTAAAATTTGAATGTTTGTTTTTAAAGCTCTAAATGGTCTAGCTCCTCCATATTTATCTGAGATTTTAAGTTCACCGTCCCGGCAGAGCCCTCCCATCGTCCTCTCAGATGGTTTTGGGTGTCCCCAGGTCCCCATAGAAACAATGGGCTGATTGTTCATTTGCTGCTGCTGCACCAAAACTGTGGAACTCGCTGCCTCCTGACTCGTGAGTCCTCACCGACCTGCCCCTGTTCAAGTCCAGATTAAAGACTCACCTGTTTAGACTGGCTTTAACCCTTAGCACTGAGACACTATTAGGTTTGAATCTGTGGTCTCTTATCACTGTGTGTTGTGTCCTATTGCTTTATGCATATTTATGATACTTGATTAACCTGTTTCTATCTTTTAATTTAATCATGCTTTAAGATGTAAAGCACTTTGAGCTTCTTTATGTTGTTGTAAAGTGCTACATAAATAAACTTTGATTTGATTTGATTTGATTAACCACAGGTCAGGTTGTGGGTCTAATGTTCGTTGGTATGGGAGGGTGTGGGTTTGGAAAAGTGGTGGATCTGTGCAGGACTCTGATGTGTGCTGAGTCTAAAGGCAAGGCACTTCTCTGTCCGCTGTCTGTCACCGAGGGGCGGGGCTTCCCTGCACAGAGAGAGAGAGAGACAGAGACAGAGAGAGACAGACAGACTTGTGGGGGTGGGCTTTCTTCTGCCTAAACAGGCACACACACTCAGTACCTGTACAGCAGTATATAAAGCACCAACGCAAAATCCATTGCAAAACCAAAAACCTGCGGTCCATAAGAGCAGATTGTCCCGTTCAGGGTGAACCCAATGGTACACAGTTTTCCTCAGTACCGCTGTATCTCCAGTATTTACACAGATTCTATATTATTACAGCCCATGTCCTTTAGATGGTCTGGACTTTGGTTCTACGTCCCTTCCTGCTTTTGTTTCCACTAACATTTTCTACAGTTACACTTCAATGAACTTCCAGAACATTTCAAAGTCAAAGTATTGGACTGACGTCATGGATTTTTATCACTGCTGTAGAGTCATGTAACTGAGCAGTCACACTTATCTGAAGACCAAAAAGGACTTTTATGAGTCTCCTTATTATAAATGATCACATGATGATAAACATTGATTCTATAATTCAAATATTTCAGTGTTGTATCTGTTCTGTTGGTCCATAGATATGGCTGCTGCCGGTCGTGTCCGATCTGAAGATCATTTCCTGTGTTCCATCTGTCTGGATGTCTTCACTGATCCAGTTGCAATACCTTGTGGAGACACCTTCTGCAAATCCTGCATCTCTGAACACTGGAGGGTTAATGTTCCATATAAGTGTCCCATGTGTAAAGAGGAATTCAACACAAAACCTCAGCTGAAGATCAACACTTTCATCAAAGAGATGGTGGCTCAGTTCAGACATGAAGCTCAACATGAACCAAACATCTACAGCTCAGACCAACAAGCTGCCAAACCAGGAGAAGTTCCCTGTGACATCTGCACTGAACCCAAACTGAAGGCCCTGAAGTCCTGCCTGATGTGTCTGACCTCCTACTGTCAGACTCATCTGGAACCTCATCTGACAGTTCCAGCACTGAAAAGACATCAGCTGATCCACCCTGTGGAGAACCTGGAAGACAGGATGTGTAGGAAACACGACAAACCTCTGGAGGTGTTCTGTAAAACCGACCACACATGTATCTGTCACCACTGCACCTACTCAGACCACAAAGGTCATGATGTTACTCCTCTGAAAGACGAACATGAAGAACAGAAGCCAAAGCTGAAGAAGACAGAGGCTGAAATTAAGCAGATGATCCAGGAGAGACGACTGAAGATCCAGGAGATCCAACGGTCAGTGGAGCTCAGTAAGAACGCTGCAGACAGAGAGACAGCAGAAGGTGTTGGGGTCTTCACTGCTCTGATGGAGTCTGTTCGGAGAGGTCTGGACCAGCTCTTAGAGAAGATCCAAGAAAAGCAGAGGAGCACCGAGAAACAGGCTGAAGACTTCATCAAAGAGCTGGAACAGGAAATCTGTGAGCTGGAGAAGAGAAGCACTGAGGTGAAGCAGCTCTCAGGCTCTGAAGACCACCACCACTTTGTCCAGAGGTTCACATGTGTAAAAGCTGCTCCATCCATGAAGACCTGGACAAAGGTCAGCGTCCGTCCACCATCATATGAGGGGACTGTGGAGAGAGCTGTGTCTGAGCTGGAGGACAAACTCAGAGAAGACATGAAGAAGATGGTGGTTAAAGCTGGGCTGAAGAGAGTCCAACAGTATGAGGTGGATCTGACTCTGGATCCAGATACAGCTTATCCTACACTCATCCTGTCTGATGATGGAAAACAGGTTCATCATGGTGATGAAAAGAAGAACCTTCCAGACAAACCACAGAGATTCACTTTTTACTGCAATGTTTTTGGAATGCAGAGTTTCTCTTCAGGCAGGTTTTACTTCGAGGTTCAGGTCAAAGGAAAGACTGACTGGACTTTAGGAGTGGCCAGAGAGTCCATCAACAGGAAAGGAGAGAATACAGCGACTCCTCAGAACGGATACTGGACCATCAGGTTGAGTAATGGAAAGAAGTATGAAGCTTCTGCTGACTTTTCTGTCCGTTTGTCTGTGAAGTCTGGTCTTCAGAAGGTGGGGGTGTTTGTGGATTATGAGGAGGGTCTGGTCTCCTTTTATGACGTAGGTTCTTCAGTTCTCATCTACTCCTTCATTGGCTGCTGCTTCAATGATAAACTCCTCCCATTCTTCTGTCCATGGCCTAATTATGGAGGTACAAACTCTGCTCCTCTGATCATCACTCCTGTCGACACGGAGTAAGAAATTCATCAGATGTACAGATTTTCTCTGATTTACTGGAGTCACTAAACTTAGTGATGATGTAAACTGTTTGAACGTGTATGAATCTGGATCCAAATGCACTGAAATACTCACATTAGTGCTGATAATAATCCTGGTTTGACACATTCTGATGTCTGTGATTTAATCCAATGATAATGATGGTGTTTTAATGTGAACTTGAATTCAAATGTTGGGATTGTGAATGTGTTTCCAAGATGTGATTGATTTTATACATTTAAATGATAGAAGTGTTCAAGAGAATTCAATATTCAATAATAACAGTAAAGATTCTGTTCATCAGCTTTAATAAATACAGTCATATACTGTCTACATTTGAAATAAGAAAAAAAAATTAAATATTAAATATTTGCTGAGTTGTTTTCTATTTGTTCGTAGACAAACACATGTAATTATTGTAAACACTGTAATTATTTTCACATCTGCTCAGAGGTTAGACCATAATATTTAAGACCAAATATATTGCAGTGATTCATCATGTATTCAAATATGTTCTGATTAAATTTACTGAAGTTGAAATCCAATCAGTCCATTTGATAAATCACAAACCTTCAACTTATTTGGATGATTCTGCTCAAATATCTGAACTATGTATTTACATGTAAACTATGAAGAAACAGATGGAAATATTCATATTATTTCCTCTGTTAAATGCAAAACTTCAATAAATATATTAAACTGTAAACAGATTTGTCTTGTGTTTCTTCTTTTTTTATCTAAAACTGCAATAGTCTAATAAATAATATGTAGTAAATAGTATAAATATTCTAGAAAATGATGTAAAAATGCAGAGTTTCTCTGTCATAAACCAACCAAAGCCCCTGCAGCCTGATAAAACTGATCTATGAATAAATCCAGGTTGACTGTGAATCTGCTTCAACAGATCATCATGTGTCCTTTAGTCCAGATCACCCAGCCCTCAGAGAAGAAAAGCACAAACTAGTAACATCTGAATAGTTTATACATGTGAGATCTGTGAAAAAGGGTCTTTTTCAGTCCAATCTGTCATTAACTGAACATAAACCCAGTGTGTCCATCCACTGTCATTGATCCAACTCCATGGGTTTTACTGGTGAATCAATGTTGTAGAAGATGATGGTGTTTCCACGGTAACTATGGAGCCTCTGAACGTCCAAATGGGTCATATCTGATGACCATGAAAAGATGAAGAACTGTATTTTACACCAATTATTGACATGGATTGATAGGATTAGTGGATCAGCAGGTATTAAACAGTTTAGATCAGTCGATGGTTCTGGTTAAAGGTGGATTTTTAGGCGTTAAAGCATTTATAGTTCAATACAAACTAACAAACAAGCGAAAATAACGCCTAAATTATCCTTAAATAATTTATTTGTATAAACGCCATTTGTAAAATTTTAACCTCCTGAGACCCAGGAAAGTACAAGTTTGGGCTTTTTTTTAATTAAATAATTGCATATATTGGAAACATCATGATGCAACAGGTTTTTTTAGATTTTTTTTTTAATTTTTATTTTTAATGAATGTCCTTTGCAGTGCACAGTTTTTTGGGGGGCGTTTTTTGTATAAAGCTGTGAAACTCTTGGACAGAAAACCCAAAGCTGGGTCTTAAGATGTGAATGTACTTGTCATATTGAATGTCATTTGTCCAAAATAAACTGGGATGTTGTAGTAAGTGCTATATAATTAGGATTTGAATGATTTGCATTACCAGGTGGCTTTGCTATAGGCTAGTTTAGCAATGAAAGTTAAGAAAATTCAGAAGCTTTCCACGATCGGCTAGCACAAGAGAATGATTTAACTGATGCACAGAATGCATGAGTTGCAAGTAAAAGTGGTACCATGTATTGACAAAATAATATTTCCTATACAAAACAAATTAAGGTTTGACTAACCAGTTATGTTATTGTGTCCTTTTGTTTAGAAAACAACTGTTTATAAGCTCTTAATTTAGGTGCACCTTAAAGAGTTTCAATCTGATGGATCTGTTTTCTGTTCATCCATATGAAATAACTTTCACACAGGTTTACGATCAGTTCCAATTCAATAAAGGGAAACAAACCAAGTCAGATGTCCAAAAATCCAGGAAAAGTAGTCCATTGTAGTCGAAACAAAAAAGGTAAGAGTCCAAAATTACATAAGGGAATTGGGCTGGGCTGTCTGTGTGTGTGTGTGTGTGTGTGTGTGTGTGTGTGTGTGTGTGTGTGTGTGTGTGTGTGTGTGTGTGTAGGCTCTGGCCTACTATGCTGGTAGATCAGTTCAGTTCATCAGATCCAAGTTCTTTTAGCTCACCATCGGGGTTTCCAACCATGGGAAAAAACCTGGCCTGGATAACACAAGGCCGACTTTAATTACATTCGTTCTTTGATAAGGTTAGTCAAACCAAACACATTCAAATAAATCACAAATAAATCACAAATCTACAGCTGCATCAAGTTTTGACATCAAATTAATAATTCAAAGTTATTAAAAGTGCATAATTTCACTTCAAATATACAAAACTTAATCAATATTCTTAGTGCATGGTCACTTTTGTCCATAGTGAACATTAAACAGGTTTTATCGATTACGGATAGCACTTCCGGTTTAGCGGATAGCACTTCCGGTTTAACATGCTAATGCTAGCAGCTACGAAGCTAAGCGCTAACCAGCGACCGCTAAATAGCGACCGCGGCACAGTTAAATACACCAAGTACATGCATTTTACAGACATATATACACGTTAGGCAACATATAGCAGAGGCAATCAGAGCAGAGCACCGTGAAAAACAAAGAACAATAGCTACAGGCTAACGACAACAACAATACAACTCACATTCAGGAGTTGGGTTCACTTCTCCTTTCTTTTCCCTCTCTCGTCCTCAGTAGACCTCTATAACTGTAGCAGAAAACACATGTATACATTAAACTGTCCAAGAATATAAATGTGGGGCAGATAAGTGGTTAAACAGGTGGGTATTTACCAGCTCTCTTACTGGACATTTGCTGTCCACACCACAGCTCACACTACCGCCTTCTCTGTCTTACTCCTTCTACCCTGGCTGCGTTCTGTTCTGTTCATGTTATTATATTGATAATGCACTGTACTTTTCATGTTCCTATTGTATTCTGTATAACACTAAATAAATACATATGTTAATCCCCCCCCAACTTTATTAATTAAAGTCTGGTCATACATTCAAACAAATTCCATAGAAATTTTTTTATTTTTTATTTTTTTTAGACTGAGCAACAACAAACTTATTTGAACAGTATTTGTAAAAAAAAAAAAAAAAAAAAAAAAAACATTATAAAAATAAATTAAAATAAAATAAATAACAAAATAAAGTCAGAGGTCTAATCAGAAATCAATACATTTAAATTTTCATACACAATCAGTTCTTGTTTGGTTTTTACATGTTTCAGTGTTTTGAAGTTTATTTCATTTATATAAATTAAGAACAGTGGGTGGTTCTTCATTGATCTACATCTGTGCATAAATTATTTATCTATAATAATTAAAGTGTTGTACATAATTTCTCGTTTTTTTGTTTTTCATTATAATCCTGAATTTAATGTCTTTATACTCCAGTTTGGGTGATTGAGTGTCCTTCTCAGATGTCCATTCTTGAAATGCTGTTCAAAATGTCCTGGTGTATGAGCCGTCTAAAATTCACAGAAAACACAGTTATTTTTCTCAATATTAAATCTTTGTCTCATAAAGTCATTACAAGGATAAATATCATTAGTGTTTTAAAATGAGTTTCTTTCTCTTTCGGGGGTATGGGTAGAGTCAGTATTTGGTTCTAATCCTGATTATAATTTCTTTAGGAAAATCTTTTAATACATTTTTCTGTTTTAATGGTAAAGGGAAAAGATTACATGTGAGGGCACCACGCATGAATTTGTTTGTACATTTTTCTCCCATAAAATTAATATCATCTATGAAGAGTGATGAGACCCTGGTATTCTGTTGTCATAAAATAACATTCCTTTGACCATGTTGGCCATGCCTTGTGGAATGGCTTTGATCACCACTGAGTCATGTTTTTTATTGGACTATATTAAATTTGTGAACAAAAACATCATATTCCAGAAAATTCCCTTTGGAATCCATTAGATGCAGAATGGACCAGATCCCTGCCTCCACCCAGTCTTTATAAAGCAAAGATTTTCTTCAGGACCAGATCCATCTATTATTCCATTTAGGAACAGAATGTGGAGTAAAGTTAGGATGAGAAATTAGTTTCCCATACAGGAGGACCTGTGGATGGAACTTGGACCACTTCACTGGTAGCTTGGTAATACAAAAATCACATCTTAACAGAAAATCTATTCCACCACATCTCTCAAATATTTTAGAAGGAATATGAAACCAAAAAACATCCACATTTTTAAAAAACTGTTGCAGCCATTTGAGTTTGATCATGTCATTCATTGCTTCATAGTCAGTCACATTTAGACCTCCTTCATCTAATGATTTGACCACATCCCCTTTTCTCAAATAAGGATGTTTATTTTTTCCTAAATAAAATTCAAATTTATTTAATTAATTTCATTAAATGATCAGGGATGGGTAAAGAGAAAGCTGGATATGTAAATCTACAAAGTGCTTCAATTTTAGTGATCTAAATCCTACCAAAAATTGATCTCTTTGTAACCAGGAGTTGAACATAGATTTACTTTTCTTTATGACAGACATTGACACAAGCACATGGAGAAGCCAAAAGCAGCACCACTGATTCAAGTCTTTTAACAAATTTATTATCAGACGAACTAGTAACAGACAAGGAACAGACGGTGGGTTGGTCGAGGCAGGTGGGGGTCATGAACCGGGGAATCCAGACAGATCCAGAGGGGGCAGGCTGAGCCGTGGTCAGAGGACGGAAGGTGGGTCGATATCCAGGACAGAGATGAACAGGCTTGGTCAGGCGAAGGCGGGTCGACACCAGGGGCTGAGGACAGGCAGGCGTAGTCAGACGAGCGGGGGTTCAGGGAATCTGGACAGGTTCTGGATCAGAGGTTCAGACAGGGAACGCTGTGTAGTTGTAACTGGGTTGAACAATCTGGTGAAATACACATGGACAGGCAGAGGTTAAATAGGCCCAGGCCTAATGAACAGCAGCTGGGAGAGAGAGAGAGAGAGAGAGAGAGAGAGAGAGAGAGAGAGAGAGAGAGAGAGAGAGAGAGAGAGAGAGAGAGAGAGAGAGAGAGAGAGAGAGAGAGAGAGAGAGAGAGAGAGAGAGAGAGAGAGAGAGAGAGAGAGCAGTGCAAGTAGACATGTGACAGACATGATATTTAATTCTTTTCTAGTTTTATAATCCTTTGTAATGGTCACTCCGAAATATTTCACTTCATTTTTCACTGGAATTCCATCCAAGTCACTTGGTTGATAATCATGTATTGAAATTAACTCACATTTTTTAAAGTTTAAATAGAATCTAGATGCTTTAGAAAAATCACCTATTTTATCAATTACCACAGGGATCTGCTCTGCCCTCTAGAGGAAGAGTGTGGTGTCATCAGCTCGCTGAGTTATGGTCAAATGATGACCCATTATATTTAAAGGCAGGGCCGTGCAGAGAGCCATAAAGGGGCAGGGGCTCAAACTTCCAAAAGGGCACATGAAAACGAATAACCACCAATTACAAAGTTCACATTTAGCAACAAGCAACATTATGAATCCACAGCAAGTGAAAGATGGACCAAATGGTCCAGATCCATGTTCTCAGTCCTGGGTGTGTCCTCCTGAGCCCTAACACAGGCTGTGCACCTTCTGCTCATACTCTGGATTCACCTCCTCATCCTATCTGGGGGATGTTGTCCCACTCTTCCTGAAGGGCTTGGATGAACATCTGGCGGTTTCCAGGTGTGGACGCCGAGCATACACGGATCTACAAGAATATCCCACAGATGTTCAATGGGACTGTGATCTGTGACGTGCTGTGGATTCATAATGTTGTTTGTTGCTAAATGTGAACTTTGTTGAACTCCCCTTTGTCATATTTTACATTCTCCTCTGGATACTCATCCACTGTTTTGTTGTTTGTTGTATTTTGTTTGTTAATTAAATGTTTTTTTTAAGAACAAGAAAGAATTTGTTTTCATATTTAATAAAATGGTGTGAAATGGCATCACATAGAATATGGGATAAGATTCTTTTGACGTTCAGTTTCTATAGAAGTGCAAATACAGATGTAATGTGTAGAAGTTTGTGTGTGTTCATACTCTGCACAAATCTAAATCTGACCAGGTGTATTTTTCTCATTTCTAGTCCAAATATCTCATCACACTTAAAATAAGACAAAATCACATAAAGAGGAACTTTTCAGTGAGATAGAAGAACTTGGTTTTAGACAATAGATCTGGAAAATCTGATTTCAAGAAATCTTAGTAAGATAATTTTCACTTGTTCCATTGGCAGATTTTTTTTGCTTAATTCAAGATTTTTTTTTTTTTCTCAATTCATCAAAGAAATCTGCCAATGGAACAAGTGAAAATTATCTTGGTAAGATTTCTTGAAATCAGATCTTCCAGATCTATTGTCTAAAAATAAGTTCTTTTCTCTCCCTTACAAGTTCCTCTGTAGGTGATTCTGTCTTATTTTAAGTGTGATGAGATATTTGGACGAGTAAATGAGAATAATACACTTGGTAAGATTTGGATTTTTGCAGTGTAAGTCCAAGACAAATTCTTCAAAACAGATATTAAATTATGTATAAAAGCATGACAGTGAATGTTAAGAACTAGAAATACCTTCATTTTACATCTGCTTTTACACCTACTTTTACAGTGAAACATTGAATATTTAGTTTCTTTTCATTCTAGGACATATTTATGATGATATTTAGGTTTTCCACAGTTCAGAAAGAACCATGTAGAGGAAGTGTTAACCCAAGCCAAACCATTTAAAGGTCCCATATTATGCAAATCTGACTTTGTGACAGTTTTCTTACAGTAGTGTGTGTTGCAGTTCCTCATTATGAGGTTGGAATTTGAAAACTGTCTGTTTCCTCCTGCCTTGCTACACCACAGTTTGTGAAAATGCTCAAACGGCCCAGTTTGAGTTGGGTCCGCTTATGACGACATAAGCGGATTTAACTCCTCCCCCTGACTGTGCCCCCACCCTGTCAAAGCGAGCCCCACCCTGGCAAAGTAGCTCTTGGACAACAAACATGGTGAAGGCGAGGCACGCAAGTTGTGGTGTTGTTGGCTGCACACACCAACACCATAGTTTAGTTTTGCTCCCCACTTCTGAGCCTCTCCGTAAAAAGTGTCTGGATTCTATCTGTGATGGTCATGGACCAAACAACATTCCCAAACGCTTGTATGTGTGTGCCCGGCATTTCACGGACGAGTGTTTTTCGAACATGGGCCCATACAGCTCCGGCTTAGCACAAAGACTCCGAACCAAGAAGGACGCAGTACCAACGCTTCGTGACCCAAGTATAAGTGTGGGAGATGTAAGTTCTGATCATTTTTTTGTATCTTTACTGCATAACCCTACATTACGGATAAGCTGGGGGTTGTTGATGTGTACGTCTAACGTTAGCATGGCAGCTAACATAGCTCGGTTACTGCTGCTAACGTTTGCGTCCCCGTTAACATGCAAGAGCTGATAATATCCAGAGACATTCAACAGAACTACTGTGGACACGGGCCTTTTGTGGTTAGCATCAGTACAGTTAGCATCAGGCTTGTTAGCAGCTGCCTGCATTAGTGGGGGCAGGCGGCTTTCCGTGTCAGGTCCACGAACCCGACACAACACCGCCATTTTGCGTCGGGGCTCAATCACGCTTCAAGGCAAAGAAAGCCAGTGTTTGGAAAGACGTTCTGTCTGAGACATGTGTATTGTAGACGAGAGAGCCATGGCTTCACAGTCAACATTAGCGCGTAGTACCGCTAGCGTAAGCCGCGTCCTCTCCCAGAGAGGGGAGGGGGAGTGGGCGTGGACAGATGCGTTCATTTGCATACCCGGAAGCAGGCCCAGAAACAGCCTGTTCTGAGGAGGGCTGGTGAGAGTGACTTTTTCGACCGCTGAAACTCCGAACAAAGGATGATTTTGGGGCGAACAAACTTAAATACTATGTTTTTGGGCTTCTGAGACCTATATGACGTGACTGAAAAATAGCATAATACGGGACCTTTAACATTACATGATAATAATAAAGTTTATACTGTAGTATTTCTAGCTGTATCATTTAATATTGAGCAGGTTGATGGGAATATTTGTGGAGGTTTGTGGTCATTTCAAATAAGATTCACTCCAGATGTTTGAGGCGAACACAGATATTACGAGAATCGATCCAGCAGTTTATGAAACAAAACCAGAAATGTCAAAGTGTTGGCACTGATGAAAGAGTCGGGGATTTTACATGAGTTTTATGACTCTTGTACACCAAAAGGGATTTAGGAATTGGATGAGAAGAAGACTTGGATGTGTTTTCTTTTTATGCAATTTTATATCGGTTTAGCAGAATTTAATTATGTCAGCACATTTTAAATTGGAAAAGAACATTCTGAACCCATGCTGGTTGAAAGCCTGTTCTGTGTTTTAGGCTTTATTTGGAGATCATGTCTGATCAGAAGTCTGGGGTTCTCTGTTCTGTCCCCCTCCCCCCCCCCCCCTTTGGAGGACCATAAACCTCCAGTCCCCCTCAACCCCAACAACATTATAACACTGGTGCAATTATAACTTTTATTCAAAGAAACATGAATATTGTACCAATACTTTTTGCTTTTCCTTGAATAATTTGCTGTTCAAATTAAAAATTACTTAGATTTTTGTTTGAATAATACAAATCAACTCAACCAGACTGCTCTGAGACAGTATTTATCCAAATAAAAATAGGAAATAAGTAATTATCTACAACTATGACAATAAAGTTCCATTTTTTAGTCCAACAAACACATGTTGGTTCCACAGATGAACATGTGACCAGTATCAGTGGGTCAGTGAGTCCGTTTCCATTGGACATCTGAGAACATTCAAGTCCAAACTGTCCAAACTGGCCCAAAACACAAACATGTCCCATGTGTCTTTTCCAGTCCAATCCTTGTCCATGTCCAAACCTAAACTCTTTGTCTTGTCCAGTGTTTCTCAGCCTTTTTGAGCCACGGCACATATTTTACATTAGAAACATCCTGAGGCACACCACCAAACTAAAATGTCACAGAAGTATATTTATGCAAATGGAATATCTGTGTTTCCTTCCTCAGTGTGAAACCTGGGCCTGTTTAGTTGAACACAAAGATGACATTTGAACAGGAGCACAGCCACACAGGGACCTGTGACAGACAGACAGACACACAGACAGACAGGCAGACTGTCTGCTCCAACACTTTAATGACAGACAGCAAAGTCATTCAGCAGGACAAACAAATGACTGGACCACACTCACACACATACACACACACACACACACACACGCATACACACACACACATACACACACACACACACAGGTTTATCCCATCACTTACTAGAAATTCCAGGCGACCCCACATGGGGTCCTGACCCCAAGGTTGAAAACACTGGTTTAACACCAGCTGATCCATTAATTCTATCAATACATGTCAATAATTAATGTCAATACGTCAGTGTTCATCCTCAGATACAGACCCATGTGACGTTCAGGTGACTGCATCACACAGCACATGGTGATGCATTCACTGACTGCTGCATTCCTCCTCCTCTTCCTCCTCTTCTTCTTCCTCCTCTTCTTCCTCCTCCTCCTTTTCCTCTTCTTCCTCACCTCTGGGGTGAATACCTGTTAGTCATCCAGACACCAGCCAATCAGCAGCCAGGGGAGGGTCTTCAGTGATTGACAGGTGTGATGCTGTTCTTCTCAGCGACCCTGAACACGTTTGACAAACTGCTTCCTGTGTGCAGCTGCGTGGCCGACTGCCGCAGCGTGAAATGAGCTTTAATTAGCCTCAGCTCGTACACTTCGGACACTTTGTTTCACTTCAGCGACGCCGGCGTCGACGTGACGCTGTTAAAGGTGAACGGCTCCAAACATCTGCGTGGAGACAGACGCATCAGAACCCACCTCAAATATGACCATCTGGGCTTTTCATCACTTTACTGAGGAATAACTCATCCTGATTCATTAAGGATGAAACTGTTCAGAAGCTACAGCTGTAGGAGAGCAGACAGGCTCATCATGAACACATTCACAAACCACAGCGTCCACGCACACGCCTTCACTGATGATGAACTCCAGATTTCACTGCATCCTGTTCAGTTACATCTGACAGCTTCAGGTTTTTCCTGCTTTTATGAGTCGTGTTCAATGGAAACACATAAAGCAGGAAAGTCTGCAGTCACATCATGTATCTACTGTCATCAGTGGACAGAGGTCAGGATGTGTCATCTGACCATCACTGGTTTGGCCTTTTGACCATATTTGTACAAAGAGGGTGGGACGAAGGGCGGGGTCAAAGGTACAGAGTCACAGTTATTTTACAGTCCAATGAACCCAGTGGTTCAACCTGTTTTGACCCGTGACCCCATTTTTACCTCACAAATTTCTGGTGACCCCAGACATTCAAAACGGAGATTTTTTTTTTTTGCTAAAATTAATTTGTTTTTGATCCTGTAATAGTTTGCAATACTATGTTGCAAATAAAAGTTAATTTTAGAGGACATTTAGTCTATATAATGTATATTATTGTGGACAGAGGCAGTAAATCCAGGTGTAGATTACTGCACAAAGGGAGAATGGGATTTTCCTTGGTCAGGATCTGTCCAGTCAGTCCAGCTGTGATTTACAAGGAGGACAATTAATACTGAACAAACAAGAACTGAAACTATGAATTATGAAAGAGCTGCAGCATCTGAAACTGACCACAGTGAACATTTGACAGATAAACAGAACCACAGTGCTGCAGTTTCACACTCAGTTTGTCATGTCTGTTATGGATTGGGATTGTCTTTGTCAACTCAGCATATATTTTTTTATGAGTAAGTTTTTTTTTTTTTTTTATTTAATTTTATTTATTCATTTTTTTTTATCAATTACTAGAAATTTCAGGTGACCCCATTTGAATTCCAGGTGACCCCAAGGTTGAAAAACACTGTATTAACCCATAAAGACCCAGAACTGCTTTTATGTCAGTTCCCAAATGATTATTTCTCTATATTTAACCGTATCATAAGTGTTTTATCCCCAATTATTTTAATATTATCCTTTTATTTTGAGTTTCCTCAGTAAAAATCCTGTATTTTCTTATATTTAATTCACTGATCATGCAGACGTTCATTAACCTTTTGAGGCCCAGGAAATGTCAGCAAAGTACCAGCTTTTTTTGTTCTTTATTAAATCAGTCTCTATATTGGACACATCCTGATGCAACAGTTTTTTCAGATGCAGTTTTTAAATTTTTTATGGAATGTCCTTTTTGGTGGACAGTTTTCTTATCTTTTTTTTTTTTTTTTTGTATAAAGTTGTGAAACTCTTGTCCACAAATGTGGACAGAAAACCCAGAGCTGAGTCTGAGGAGGTTAAAGCTCAGAGTAAATTCAAAGGTTCTTTTAATCAGAAACAGAGAAAACTGAAGAAAAAGTGTCTTTTTCACTTCAATCTGTCTTTAACTGAACATAAACCCAGTGTGTCCATCCACTGGCACTGATCCAACTCCATGGATGACGGTGTTTCCACGGTAACTATGGAGCCTCTGAACGTCCAAATATGATCATATCTGATGACCATGAAAAGATGAAGAACTGTATTTGACACAAATTATTGACATGGATGGATAGAATTAATGGATCAGCAGGAATTAAACAGTTTAGATCAGGAGATGGTTTAGGTTAAAGGTGGACGTTTGGGTCTGTAAGGGTTAAAGGTGGACGTTTGGGTCTGTAAGGGTTAAAGGTGGACGTTTGGGTCTTTAAGGGTTAAAGGTGGACGTTTGGGTCTGTAAGGGTTAAAGGTGGACGTTTGGGTCTGTAAGGGTTAAAGGTGGACGTTTGGGTCTGTAAGGGTTAAAGGTGGACGTTTGAGTCTTTAAGGGTTAAAGGTGGACGTTTGGGTCTTTAAGGGTTAAAGGTGGACGTTTGGGTCTTTAAGGGTTAAAGGTGGACGTTTGGGTCTGTAAGGGTTAAAGGTGGACGTTTGGGTCTGTAAGGGTTAAAGGTGGACGTTTGGGTCTGTAAGGGTTAAAGGTGGACGTTTGGGTCTGTAAGGGTTAAAGGTGGACGTTTGGGCCTTTAAGGGTTAAAGGTGGACGTTTGGGTCTGTAAGGGTTAAAGGTGGACGTTTGGGTCTGTAAGGGTTAAAGGTGGACGTTTGGGTCTGTAAGGGTTAAAGGGGGACGTTTGGGTCTGTAAGGGTTAAAGGTGGACGTTTGGGTCTTTAAGGGTTAAAGGTGGACGTTTGGGTCTGTAAGGGTTAAAGGTGGACGTTTGGGTCTGTAAGGGTTAAAGGTGGACGTTTGGGCCTTTAAGGGTTAAAGGTGGACGTTTGGGTCTGTAAGGGTTAAAGGTGAACGTTTGGGTTTTTAAGGGTTAAAGGTGGACGTTTGAGTCTTTAAGGGTTAAAGGTGGACGTTTGGGTTTTTAAGGGTTAAAGGTGGACGTTTGGGTCTGTAAGGGTTAAAGGTGGACGTTTGGGTCTTTAAGGGTTAAAGGTGGACGTTTGGGTCTGTAAGGGTTAAAGGTGGACGTTTGGGTCTTTAAGGGTTAAAGGTGGACGTTTGGGTCTGTAAGGGTTAAAGGTGGATGTTTGGGTCTTTAAGGGTTAAAGGTGGACGTTTGGGTCTGTAAAGGGTTAAAGGTGGATGTTTGGGTCTTTAAGGGTTAAAGGTGGACGTTTGGGTCTGTAAGGGTTAAAGGTGGACGTTTGGGTCTTTAAGGGTTAAAGGTGGACGTTTGGGTCTTTAAGGGTTAAAGGTGGACGTTTGAGTCTTTAAGGGTTAAAGGTGGACGTTTGGGTCTTTAAGGGTTAAAGGTGGACGTTTGGGTCTTTAAGGGTTAAAGGTGGACGTTTGGGTCTGTAAGGGTTAAAGGTGAACGTTTGGGTCTGTAAGGGTTAAAGGTGGACGTTTGGGTCTTTAAGGGTTAAAGGTGGACATTTGGGTGTTTAAGGGTTAAAGGTGGACGTTTGGGTCTGTAAAGGGTTAAAGGTGGACGTTTGGGTCTGTAAGGGTTAAAGGTGGACGTTTGGGTCTGTAAAGGGTCAAAGGTGAACGTTTGGGTCTGTAAGGGTTAAAGGTGGACGTTTGGGTGTTTAAGGGTTAAAGGTGGACATTTGGGTCTTTAAGGGTGGACGTTTGAGTCTTTAAGGGTTAAAGGTGGACATGTGGGTCTGGAAGGGTTAACCCTTTCAGAGCCAACTGTCCCCCTTTAACCTAAACCAGGTCCTGATCTATAGGCTTCCGTCCCTGGTGGGGGGTCAGTACCAGTGGATGGACACACTGGGTTTCTATCAGCACTGGTTTCCGTCCTTCCACCTCCTCTACCTCCATCATTTAACACCACAGCTGTCTGTAAAACCAGGTCAGGTCTAGGCCTTTTGGGTTTTTGTTTTTCACCCCTGCCCCCCCAGTCCACTCAGTGTGGGTGCGGCCCTGGTTCAGATCCCCTGCTCTGTGTTCACCTGTTCTGTTTGTTTTTCGTATATTGGACACAGATGCAGATTCAGACCAAACTGCTTTCACTGAACCATCACGGCTCATAGTTGGATTCTTTGTGGACAGTTTGGGAGGATTTCTCTGCTTTCATTTCCTTCTGCTGCTGGAAATAAGACATGGATGGTCTTCTAGCTCCACCCAGTGGTGAATATGAGTGGAGCGTTCCCCTTTGGACTGGTCTGTTTGTGCTAAATGTACAGTTTCTCTGACAGTTCCAGTCTTTTCTGTTCTACATGTGTGGGACTGTCTGTCTGTTTTCTTAACTCAGGTTTGTCAGACTCATTCTGGTTCAGTTCCATATTCAGCCCAGTTTGATCTGCAGTGGGCCAGACCAGTAAAATAATGACTTAATAACCTAGAAATAATGACAAGTCCAAGTTTTTCATTTTGTTTTAGTACAAAAAAACCCAACAACAACCAAGTTATGAAAATATTTACATTTTACAAAAGAGATGTGAATAACCTGAAAAAAACAGAAATTTCATTTGAAAAATTAGTGCAATTTTAACACTATTCTGCCTGGACTTCTTATTTCTACATGTACATTTATACACAGTGTTCCATAAACATTTGGGAACAGGCAGAATATTGTTTAAATTCTGGAGTTTGAACTAAAATTTGAACAGTTTCTCCAATATTCCATCTGTTATTCTGAACACAACTGCAGATCCCAGTGGATCCATAAATGCACCAAACATTTAGGAACAGGCAGAATATTGTTACAACTGCACATTTCAGGTTGTTCATCTTTGTTTTTATTTGCATTTTATTGTGAAAGAATAGTTTTGTAAATGTAAATATTTTCACAGTGTAATCTTATTTTTCACATAGAAAATGTGCAGTTGTCATTATTTCTGGGTTTATTGTGTTGTTCTTTTTCCTGTAGATCACATTGGTCTGTATGTGGAACCTGAACCAAAAGGACTTGCACAACCTGGACTGTTCAGGTTCATTTATGCACTTTCATCCTGCAGGGCTGGAATGGAACCTTTTGGCGGGGGGGGGGGGGGGCAGATTTGGCCCCCGGGCCGCATGTCTAACACCTGTGTATTAACTGTTTTCTTGTCATTTGTTGCTGTTTTTCTAGTCAGTATTACTACGGTTACTTATCGCTTAAATACAATAGAATCAGTGTTTATTGTCAGTGTTACAGAAACAATTCAAATCAGTTTATCAGCTCTGTTCAGTTTAGCAGCAGATTCTTCAAATGCAAAAAGAAAGAATAAAAAAACATACTGAAAATGTACAAAACTATAAAAAAAATAATGAAAATAGACAAAAGGAGAAGACATACAGGGTGGGGAAGCAAAATGTACACTGAACATTTAGTTGTTTTTTCTCAGCAGACACTACGTCAGTTGTTTTGAACCCAAACATATACTGATGTCATAATCATACCTAACACTATTATCCATACCTTTTCACAAACTTTTGTCCATATGAGTAATCAGGAAAGCAAACGTCAAAGAGTGTGTGATTTGCTGAATGCACTCGTCACACCAAAGGAGATTTCAAAAATAGTTGGAGTGTCCATAAAGACTGTTTATAATGGAAAGAAGAGAATGACTATGAGCAAAACTATTACCAGAAAGTCTGGAAGATACTATTAAAGAAGAATGGGAGAAGTTGTCACCTGAATATTTGAGGAACACTTGTGCAAGTTTCAGGAAGCGTGTGAAGGCAGTTATTGAGAAAGAAGGAGGACACATAGAATAAAAACATTTTCTATTATGGACATTTTCTTGTGGCAAATACATTCTCATGACTTTCAATAAACTCATTGGTCATACACTGTCTTTCAATCCCTGCCTCAAAATATTGTACATGTTGCTTCCCCACCCTGTACATTCAGCATATAAAGGATATATATGTATTTACTTATATACACTTCCAAACATTCCATTTTAAATGCATTTCCATGTCTATTCTGTGGTTTTTACTTGGTATTTTTATTTCACTGTTTTTAATTTTACAGCTGCTTTTATGTCTTTTTAATCTGTTCTTGTGTTTCAGTCTGTTAGTTTGATTTTTATTCTTCTGTACGACACTGTTATAATTGCACAGCTGTTTTATGTTTTTAATCTATTCTTTTTTTTTTCATTTTTAGTTTTTCCTCTGTAAGTCGCTTTGGAAACAAGCATGTGTCAAATGCGTAAATGTAAATATATGTGGTCAAATTAAAAACAAGGTGCATGAGTCCTCTGTTGTTTAGTGTGTTATGGTTTCTGTTAAACCCTGTTGTGTTTCATTATGGTCTGATGGTGGCGCTGTTCTGATTCAATTCTGGATGAGCTTCGTACTTTCACTTTACAAACGTACTTAGATTTACTTCAATGATTTTAGATTCACGGTTTTTTGAAGAAGACTGGAAAAACTTTATGAAAATATGAGGATATTATAATAAAAACAACAGTGAGTTTCACGAATATAAACTGTATCATTGACATAAATTCAACAGTTATTCAAAATCAGATAAAGATAGTTTTAGCAAATATTAAGTTGAATTAAACATGATCATTTATTTATTGATTTATCGGCTGAATGTGTATTCATTTCAACACACAAAAATACTTTTGTACATTTTTTTAATGAAAGAGACAACCGTTGTGAACCGTGAAACCGTTGTGTGTAAATGCAGCGAACACGGATCCGACCGCCGCTGCAGCTCTGGTTTCCTGTAAATGCGTCCCATCTAATTCCACTCACATCCACGCTGAAATAAGCAGTGAGAGGCAGAGAGGCGGTCTGATATTTTATTGTGATGGGGAGTCATAAAAATGGAGCAAAACTCAAATAAAGGATACAAAAAGACAGTGGATTTACAAAGGGTGTGGAGAGAACCAAGCATACGCAGCCTTTGGACAGAACGATGGAACCAGTTGGCACAGAACAGAAAAGAACGGGTTCAGGGAGGCTTCGCTTTTGGCTTCCAAATAAAATAAAATAAAAAAAAAAAAAAGAAAGGAGAAACATCTTCATAACAAGATCCTTCATTAAAATGGCGACGACTCATGCTTTTTAAATCACAGAGTTTTAGATTTCAGTAGCTTCATAACGACGCGGATGCACATGTAACAGTTTCTATTCTCACTTCATTCCTGTCTTTTTTTCGGTAATTTTTTTCAAACAGAATTCATGTTTACAGAATACATGTTTTTTTTTGTTTTTTTTTCCTTTTAATGTTTTTTTTTTTTTGGTGTTTTTTGTTAAAACAAACTTCAACTCCCAGAACCACACTTTGGGATTCATGTTTGTCTTGAGATTATTTTCATACTAAAATATATTATTGTATCAATTCAAACTACAGTAATGTACACTACAATGTGTAATAAATAACCGTAAAAGAAAATATAAAAATAAGACACATAAATATAAAAAAGTCTTCTAAAAACTAAACAGGTACATTTTTTTTTTAATCTGTGAAAAGGGTTCTAATACTGCCATTGTTGAAAAAAAAAAAAAAACATACAGAGGACACACATGACCAAAGGAACAGACTGGTATTCCAAACACTGACCAGTAAAACCAACTGGAAACACTGGGGCGACGCCGCCTTCACTCATGTTTGTGACCTCCAGTGCACGGCAGCGCCACACCGTCATGAACTGAGGGAAAACAAGTGCACGAATCTGGTACAAAAATAAAAATAAATCAGTCAAATTGGACCAAATCTTTGTCCTTTGTGTATTTTGGACTTTTTCCTATGACGTTCTGCACCACAATCTGCAGGTTTCACATCAGACACTTGTATTTTTAAGCACACGTCCTTATCCTCAGATCAGAACTGTCTAACTTTGTCCACAAATGGACAAAAGTATGTGGACACGTTGAATCCAGGTGTTTCTTTTCTAACGGGTCTGGGATCCAAAACAAATAGGACTAATGTCAGAATAGAGTTTGATATTATGGGATAAATAGCATTAATATAGATGTTTTTATGCTGTAGACATGATGTGTCCACATATTTATGTCCATATAGTTTAGAAACATCAACATTTCACTAAAGTTTAATGGTAGATTTTTCTTCCTCAGTCAGATGTGATGACAGTAGATGGTTAAATGAGGAAGAAAATTAGTATTTACAGTCAGAGCAGGAAAAATATGATAGACATTTAGAGGAAGAACATTTAAAATCAGAGTCATGGATAAAAAAAAAAAATTACTGTTTTGGATCCCAGACCCCTGTTAGAAAAGAAACACCTGGATTCAACGTGTCCACATACTTTTGTCCATTTGTGTCTGACTTCAACAGTTCTGATCTGAGGATAAGGACATGTAAAAGTCCAACTATTCCATCTGGAGACACACACAGAGAATCTGAGCGTTTCCAGATCCATCGGTTAAATTCACATCTGAGATCAGTCTGAATCTAGTCCAAACAAAAACAGGACATCTGCATCTGTACGTCGAAGATTTTAGCAGCTTTTTGGCGACAAGGCCTAAAAAATAATGCTCCTCATCAGCAAGAACTGATAAAGTGTAACAGGATCATTTTATAGCGATAAACGTCGATTAAAGGTTCAATCTGTGATATTCAGTGACATCTAGTGGTCAATTACAGACTGCAGACAAACGTCCACCTTCTCAGCGACAGCCGCTGAAAAACAAAAAGCCCTCGAAAAACATCTGCGGCAAAAAAAAAGAAAAAGTCTGTTTTTCACAAAAGGGTTTGGAATGAATCCATTTGTCTGCATCATGTGGACAGATGGTTCAGATATACACGACATTAGGCACAAAAAAAAAAGTCTCCTCTGAGCTGAACACAGATATACGAGGGCATTGTCATTTTCATGCGTTTTTACATAATTACAAATAGAATATTTTATCTTTACAATCCCATCCTCTTCAGTCCCTGAAAATCACACACTGGACCTTTAATCGATCAGTTCTGCTTTAACATTTACCTTTTTTTTTTTTTTTGCTAAAACACCGTCTCTTTCTGGTTCCTACTTCTCCGTTGTACATGTTTTTCAGTTTTGTTTGTATCTTCTAATCTTAAATAAATGTTTTCTGTTCTGGTGCTCCCGTTCACACCAAAGACTCACAACGAGACCACATGAAAACTCTAAAAGTCCATCTACAACCATCCACAAAGTTCACATCGACGCCGTTACGTGAGACGACAGAATCTGGAGGATCTTCAAACGCGATAATGAAGCGGAAGTCGTTTGTCTGCTACTGTTTCTAGTGTCGAGGAAAAGGCCGAAAACCTGAACAGGAGGGTGCAGATGGAGCAGTGGGGTCATTTCTAGGAGTCTGTAGACGTACGGAGACGGGCTTTGACCGAAAAAACCAGACGCTCAAACAGAAGCGTCTGAAACCTGCCACGTTTCCCTGCGTCTGAACAGGTCGAACCCTTTCATGCATCAGTTATGAGAACTTTAGGCGAGAGTTTTTTCTTGAGTGATTTTTTTTCTTTTTATGCGTGAAAAAAACAATGCAATTGAACTTTTTTTACAACTCTGTTTTTCATGGAGTTCCAAACATGTCCGCTCAGCTGGACACCGTGGGTTTCATTTTAGAAGCGAAGACACATGTATTTAACCCTTTCATGCACGAATTCTGAGATTTTTTCTGACTATTTTTATTCATCTTTAGGCATGAAAAAAAAACCAAACAAAAAAAAACAAACAAAAAAAAAAAAACTGACTGAAATTTTTTTATGAATCTATGATGAAGTTCCAAAAATGTCCGCTCAGCTGGACACCATGGGTTTCATTTTTGAAGCGACATACTGTGTGAAAACTATGAAAGAAAAACATTTTTAACCCTTTCATGCACAGTGGTCACTCCAGTGGTCACTCCAGTGGACAGTTCTTCTCGTATTTTCATGGCTTTTGTTGTTTTAGTTTCGTCTCATCCAACCCAACTCCATCTCATACACTGACATTCATCCCATGACTGTAACTTTACTGTTCTTTATAAACCTGATCTGCAGAAATAGGTTTTAGTGTAAATCAATAGTTAACTGTTATTAGACTGTAATTTAAAAGTTTTTGTAATCAAATTTTTTTTTTTTTTTTTTTTGCATATTATCTCCATGAAGTAATAACCAGTATTAGAGTATGTTAATATCTTAGAAAACATAATTAGCTGCATGAAAAATGGTTTTATTTCATAGTTTTCACTTTCTGATGATGGGTTTTAAATACATGTTTTTTTTGCCTCAAAAATTAAACCCATGGTGTCCAGCTGAGTGGACATTTTTGTAACTCCATGAAAAATAGGTTCATTAAAAAAAAAAAAAAAAAAAAAAATTCAATTGCATTGTTTTTTTTCATGCCTAAAAAGGAATAAAAGCACTCAGAAAAAAAAAATCTCAACGGAAATTCTCATAATTCATGAATGAAAGGGTTAATGCTGCTAGTCTGATATTTTCTCCCATTTTAACATATTCTAATACTAGTTATTACACTCAGATAATATGCAAAAAAACATGTTTTTGTTTAAAAAAACCCTGTTAGTTACAGTCTAATAACAATTAGCAGTTGATTTATGCTCAAATATGTCACTGCAGATCAGGTTTATGAAGAACAGCATAGTTACAGTAATGGCATGAATGACAGTGTATTATGGGATGGTGCAGAAGCGTCCACTGTGTCGGCTGATGTGGAACTAAAACAACGAAACCATGAAAATACAAGAGAACAGCTGGAGAAGAACTGACCACTGGGGTGACCACTGGGGTGACCACTGGAGTGACCACTGTGCATGAAAGGGTTAAAACTCATCATCAGAACGTGATCTACTGTGTGAAAAATACGGAAAAAAAACACTTTTAATGCCACTAATACCATTTTCTCACATTTTAACAACTCTAATACTAGTTGTTACTCAATTCATGGAGATAATATGCAAAAAAAAAAACAAAAAAAAAAAAATTGTTTAAGGAATCTGTTAATTACGGTCTAATAGCCGAATAATTAGCAGCTGATTTCCACTCAAACATGTTACTGCAGATGAGGTTTATCTAGAACAGGGATCTGCCAGCTTTACAATCAAAAGAGTCGTTTTTGACTCAAAAAAGAAGAAAAAATGTGACTGGAGCCATAAAAACATATTTAAACACATGCACATTTTACCATGAGGGGGCTGTTCTTCTGTAGCCCATTTGTGATTAGTTTATTATTTAAGTATTTAACTTCCACTACAATAACGCAGTGTTTGGTGCATTTATGAAATTATACGACTACATTAGAGAAAACATTCAAGATTTGTACAATTTTCTAATGATATACACAATTTCCAAACAAAACTGCATTGTGTAATAGATAAAAAGCTGGACTTTCATGTATGTGGTCTGACTTTTCAACAGCCAAACCACTAACAAATGCAAACGGAGTATCTTGTATTAAATTTGGCACAAAATAATGTAGTATAATACAATATGCTGTCAAAAATTTATTTTTTTCCTGTGTATAGCCTGCACATTTTTGCAGATGAACATTGTTTGAATTGATTTCGGCCTATAATAATGTTAAAAAGTAATAGTTCATTCAGTTCATTTCCAAATGCTCCTTATGTTTTTTAACAAGGGGACCAGAGAGAGAAACTAAAGAGCCACATTCGGCCCAGGAGCCACGGGTTGTACACCCCTGATCTAGAACAACAAAGTTACAGCACCGGTCTGAATGTCAGTGTTTGGGATGATGCAGAAGTGTCCACTGTGTCGGCTGATCTGGAACTAACACAACAAAACCCATGAATAAATAGAACAGCTGCAGTATAACTGTCCACTGTAGTGACCACTGTGCATGAAAGGGTTAAACCTGGTCGTGAATCTTTGGTTTGAACTGGACACCAAACAGTTAACGTCATCCAAGTCATTCTGGACGTTTTACAGCCAATCCAAAAATTATCTGTAAGTTTATTTATCACTAAAAACACAACGTTCACTAAAATTTGTGGTGGTTCCAATACTTTAAAAAGGCCGAAAAAAAAAAAAAAAAAAGAACACTCTAATTGGACTGGAAGTTTGGTTCCAACGCTACTGACTGAGCACCGTTCAGAGCAAAAACGAACAAACATTAGTAACAGGAGTCTGGTGGAAGGAACACAGGGACATAAACACTGGCTACATGTGACACCAACATATGAGAACACTGTTCAATGGCACTTTTAACAGCACACAGGTCTTGCATAAGGCTGGAGGCATTGGGGTGGAGCAGGAAACAGGCCCGTTCCGTCACGTATGACTTCATTTCTACGCTAAAAATAACACTGACCGACGACTAACGCTGACCAAAAGGAGAAGCTGTGGAAGTGAAGAGCGCTTGTGTTTTCAACCTCGGCTACGACGCTCACGTGCGGAGTCGTCGCCGCCTCCGGACTCCGACCGTTCAGGCGTCATCATAGAGCGACGCACAAATGAGTCTGAACACCCACCGGTGGAGTTCGCATTCTGGTTCCCCGAAAAAAAAGTGAACCCCCACCGCCAACGTTAGCTTAAAAGACTGTTTTAGGTAAACATGCTCCAAAAGCACATCAGCGCTGGCAGGTATCTGCTGCAAATACAGATGGTGTTCAGCGGTGGCAGCGGGCCATGTGTGTCTGCTGTTTACAAAGACCAGACCACCCCCACCTCTGAACTACAACTGAAGTCAAGTGACTAAATATGAACCAAATTTAGCTTGCTAGTGGTTAGCATGTTAGCTGTTTAGTAGCAAAAAGCAGACACAGATTAGAGCAGGGCTGTCAAACTCATGTTAGTTCAGATCCACATCCAGCCTCGTCTGATCTAAAGTGGGCCGGACCAGGAAAATAACATAAACAACAGGATAAGAACTCAGAAATGATGTCAGCTCCAAAGATTTTTCAATGTTTGAGTGAAACAAGTCAAATTCTGTAATGAAAATGTTGACATCCATGAACTGTACTTGAACACATATGAACAAATTGAAAGTTCTTAAGAAAAATAAGTGAAATTTTAACAATATTACGCCTTAGTTTATCATTTACACATGTGCCTCAGCTTACAGAACACAGTGGATCTACAAATACACAAAACATTTAGTAAGAGGCAGAATATTGGTACAATTCCACAGACTTCTATTAAGACATTTCAGGTTGTTTACAGTTTTTGTAAAAGGCTACGATGAAGCCAATAATGTAATAACGGCCGATAACGTAATAAAAGTCCTGAACTGATAACGCAATAGATTTTGGCCAGTAATATTATAACTTATTATGTTGACTCAGTTATTACATTTGCAAAGAATTCTTTTTTTGTACCAGGCCAATAACATAATAACCAGCCAATAACTTATAATCCTGGTGTTTCTGTTCTAACAGGTCTGGGATCCAAAACAAATAGGACTAATGTCAGGATAGAGTTTGATATTATGGGAAAAATAGCATTAATATTGATGTTTTTATGCTGTAGACATGTGTCCACATATTTATGTCCATATAGTTTAGAAATATCAATATTTTCTTACAGTTTAATGTTAGATTTTTCTTCCTCAGTCAGATGTGATGACAGTAGATGGTTAAATGAGGAAGAAAATTATTATTTACAGTCAGAGCAGGAAAAATATGATAGACATTTAGAGGAAGAACATTTAAAATCAGAGTCATGGATAAAAAAAAAAAAAACTACATTAATGTTGAGAGAAATAAAGTCCAAACCATCTGAGTCATTTTAGAAACAAAGAGAACAATTTAAACCAAACTAACAAATGCACTGATATGTATCCCATCATATAAAACTATATTCTGACATTAGTCATTATTAGTTCCTTTTCCATTGATCCTCAAACTGCGTGAATAAAACTTACCCATAAAAATTTGCCTAATGGAAAAAAACAACAATTTTGTCAAAACTCTCGTTTTTCGATGAAAAGGTTTTGCTCTTGGTTTATCACACAAAACTGCAACAGAAAAAGATATAAGTTATAACATTATCGGCCAAAAGTTATTATGTTATCGGTTCAGGACTTTTATTATGTTACTGGCCTATTACATTTTAAAAATGGCAAATGTATTATGTTATCAGCTATTATTACATTATTGGCTTCAACAGTCTAGTCTGTAAAGGAAGGCATTTTTGTGTGATTTAAATTTTTTATAAATACTAGGTGAAAAAAGTAGCAGTTGTCATTATTTCTAGGTTATTATGATAGTATTTAACTGGTCTGACCCACTTTAGATTGAACTGACCTAAAATGATTTGAACAGCCTTGATTGTTCATATCTTCAGTGTTTTTTTACATTTCACTCCTTCACCCCAGGGGCCAGACTGGACCCTCTGCAGGGCCGGTTTTGGCCCCCGGACCACATGTTTGACACCTGTGGATTAGTGGGAAAACTTTAAAACAGTTTAAAAGTATCTGTGTTACAGTTTGAGGATATAAGATATGAGACCCTTTGGTTCTTCATGATGGAACTTCTTTTCTACTAGGTGACTGAACTATTAGTGCGTTTCCAGTCTGGTGATGACCAGAACGGTGGAAAAAAATAAGTGGGATGAGCATCAGGTTTCTGATAATTTGAAACAGTTCCAGGGTGGGCGTGTCTACACCAGCTCAGGTGTTTCTGTGGCAGACAGAGTAAATGAACCAACGGGTGTTTACCTGAGCCCAGACAGGACGACAACACCGACATTAAAGAACATCAGGAAAAACAAATATTCATCCACTCACCAATTCATCTACACATTCCTTTTTTTTAAGGAAAGTGTTGCATTTAATGTTCGGTGCTTAATGTTAGCTGATGAATACTCAGACAAATCTGTGCCTTTTCTGAGACTAATCTGATATTGTATAGTTTAGACCACAGGTGTTAAACATGCGGCCCAGGGGCCAAATCCAGCCCACCAAAGGGTCCAGTCCGGCCCTGGGATGAATATGTGAAATGCAAAAATTACACTGAAGATATTAACAATCCTTTTAGTTCAGGTTCCACATTCAGACCAATTCAAACTCAAGTGGGCAGGAGCAGTAAAATACAATTATAATAATCTATAAATACTCACAACTCTAAATTTGTCTCTTTGTAAATGTAAATATTTTCATGCATTTACACTAAAATAAAGTATAATTTCACAAAAAATGTGAATAACCTGAACAAATATGAACAACCTGAAATGTCTTAAGTTTTTTGTTTTTTTTTAAATTTTAACAATATTCTGTCTGTTATTAAATGTTTTGTGTGTTTGTAGATCCACTGTGATCTGTAAGTTATAATGTACATGTGAAAATGATAAACTGAAGCAGAATATTGTTAAAATTACACTTATTTTTTCAGTTTGTTCATGTTATTCACATTGTTTGAAAGGATAGTTTGTAGATGTAAACATTTTCATTGTTTAATTTGACTCACTCTAAAACAGGGCTGTCAAACTCATTTTAGTTCAGTTCTACATTCAGCTAAATTTAATCTGCAGTGGGCCGGACCAGTAAAAGAATAACAGAATAATATAGAAATAATGTCAACTCTGAACTTTTATCTGTGTTTTTCAGTGAAAAAAGTAAAATTACATTGTGAAAATGTTTACATCTACAAACTATCCTTTCAAAAGATGTGAATAACATAAACAAACTGAAAAAATAAGTGTAATTCTAACAATATTCTGCTTCAGTTTGTCATTTTCATGTGTTCATTATAACTTACAGATCACAGTGTATCTACAAACACACAAAACATTTAATAACAGACAGAATATTGTTAAAATTTTATGTACTTCTCTTAAAACACAGGTGACAAACATGTGGCCCGGGGGCCAAATCCGGCCCACCAAAGGGTCCAGCCTGGCCCTGGGATGAATTTGTGAAATACAAAAATTACACTGAAGAAATTAATCCTTTTAGTTCAGGTTCCACATTAAGAACAATTCAATCTCAAATGGGCAGGACCAGTCAAATATGATCATAATAACATAGAAATAATGACAACTCCAAATTTTTCTCTTTGTAAATGTAAATATTTTCATGTATTTACAGTAAAATAAAGTATAATTTCACAAAAAATGTGAAGAACCTGAAATGTCATAAGTACATGCAATTTTAACAATATTCTTCCTGATATTAAATGTTTTGTGTATTTATTGATTCACTGTGATCTGTAAATTATAATGAACACGTGTAAATGACAAACTGAAGCAGAATATTGTTAAAATTACACTCATTTTTTCAGTTTGTTCATGTTATTCACATTGTTTGAAAGGACAGTTTGTAGATGTAAACATTTTCATTGTTAAATCTGACTCACTCTAAAACAGAGAAAATTTTGGAGTTGACATTAATATATTATTATGTTATTATTTTACTGGTTCGGCCCATTTCAGGTCAAATTTAGCTGAATGTGGAACTGAACTGAGTTTGACAGCCCTGGTTTAGACTGTGACGGACGTAACGTACGCCTCATAAACCACAATACTGGGTTCACGAATGCATGAGTGTCATTGACGTTGGCCGTGGAAATCATGTAAAATAATCCAAAGGCCAAAGGGGAAATCATGTTGGTTTTCAAAGGAACCAGGAGATGCTAATGTCAGACTACACCTTCAAAAATAAAAAACAAACAAAAAAACCCCACCATCTCTGCAGCGCTCTATTAGGTTTCAAAACACAAGTGTCATATGCTGGCTTTGAGGTTGTGACTCTACCTTCCCTGATTGGACAAATTTGGTTATGGCGTACAGAAGCCACGTTCTCATCCCCGATTCCCCGTCCCGCCCACGACCCCCCCCCACCCCCCCACCCCAAGAATACTTTGTTTTCCTTAAGGCTAACAGTCAAACTGAAAACAAAAGTAATGCTAGCTAGCAAAGACTAACATAACACTAACACGAAACAACATCTGGCTAGCTAGTATATAACACTGACGGGCATACGATGCATGAGGCATGTATCCATAGGTAAACCAGGAATACTGTAGTGCAGAGGTTTTTGTTCGTAGAACTCAATAAAATACTGATTTTAGGAAACTTCATTGGCAATAAAAAGGTATAGAAATCTGTCTCATCTTTACAGGTTAAAATGTTTTAAACAAGAACAAGATTAGTAACACTGACAAAATAAAAGCAGACGAACGCTAAAACAACCTGGGATGTTTTCAGTAACAAGTCGAACAAGTTGAAGGGTGAGTTCTGCTTTAAAATCTGTACTTCTATAAACAATTTAACACTGATATTTCATTTCCACAAGAAGAAAAAAAAAAAGTCACTGGGGTTTTTTTTTCTCTTTCTTTTTTTTCCAAGTTCAGGCACACCTGGGTTTTTGTACACAGTAGTGGACCGATAAGATCAGGCAACCGCCGCCACGTGGGCTGATGGCCACATGCGGTTTTGTCTTAACTTACTCGTAGAAATCCTTCCTCTATTTGGCGTTTTCCATCTCTTCCTGTGAGGGTGGGGCGCCCTCCGACCCCTCCCTGATGCTTTTGTCCGTATTTGCTTCACAGTCTCGCGCCTCCTCTGGATCCGCCCCTCCCCCTCCCTCCTTTTCCTCGCCCCCCTCCTCCATCTCGTCGTCCTCGGGGTCTACATGATCATCCCCGAGCTCGATCTCCAACACCTCGCACACCGTGTCATCCTCCGCCTGCCCTCTCGTCATCATCATCTCCTCCTCCGCCACCTCTTCCTCCTCCTCCTCCTCCTCTTCATCGTCGTCGTCGTCATCAAAATTCCCCTCGTATATCTCGCATTCTCCGTCGTCCACCTGGACCACCCGGATGTCGTCCATGCACATGGCCTCGTCGTCCTCCTCGTCCTCGCTCTCCCTCTCGTCCGAGTCCAGCTGGGAGGGCGGCGTGGTGGTCCGGCTGTCCGACTGCGGTCCGGCGCCGGGGCTGCCGAGGAGGTCCGACTGGGCCCTGCCGCGGGGCTCGGAGGCGGAGCCGGGGCCCGAGCTCAGCCCGTCCTTCTTGCAGTAGGAGTAGCGGTGGTTCATGTGCTGCGAGTACGAGCCCGAGTGGGAGAAACGCTTGCCGCATTTGTCGCACTGGTACGGCTTCTCTCCGGAGTGCAGCCTGGAGTGTTCGATCAGGTGGTGTTTGTGTTTGAAGGCCTTCTTACAGACGCTGCATTCATGGGGACGCTTTCCTGCAGAGAAAGCACACAGGTTACCCAATCCAATCTAATGTTATTTGTAAAGCATTTTAAAACAACCGCAGCGGACCAAAGGGCTGTACAGAAGAATAACTGAAACCAAAACAGAAGAATAAAATGCAGAAGAGATTTGAAGACACAGAAACTGTACAAAAAAGAAAAAAGTGCCGTACAGAAGAATACATAAAACCCAAATAACAGAATAAAATACAAGAATAGTTTAAAAAGCCATACAATTAAAAACAACAAAATAAGTACATAAGTAAAACAGATAAAAAGTTGAGGCTGAAACATGTTCTGGAGCCAGATCTCACTCAACTTTCACAAATACAGTTTAGTTACTAACACACTTTTAGGTCCTGTCACAACTGTACAGAAGACATTTTTAGACATGTCAGTGTCTAGGACTCCGATGACTGGATTGGATTTATTCTGTACTCTGCTGGAGAGCAGAACTGATTTAATTTATGATAACTTAATGTTGTTCAAAAAGAAAACAAGTTTCAGCAACTACATATGTATTTTTGAGCCATTTCTGTCCTCCCTGCAGTATTCTCTACATAAAACACAGCAGACATACATGTGTTTTCAGACCAGGGTTTCATAAGTATAGAGGGAATGAGGGTACGACTGCATTCTTGTAAATTGTGATATTTTTCCACCTGTTTTTAAATTATGTCATTATTCTTGTAATATTATGGCTTTATTGTCGGAATATGACGGCTTTAATCTCATAAACGAATAACATTTTTGTTGAATTATGAGGTTTTTTTATAACTACGACTTTATTCTCATAACATTGTGATTCTTTTAGTATTCAACTTTATTCTCATAAAATTACAGGTTTTATATCAATATTTTATGACTTTATTCTCATAGTGACCAGTGTTTTTCTTTTCTTCTGTGGTCCTAATACTCCGTCGTAGCTTTATTCTCCAGTTCCTCCGTATTTGTAAAACTAGGTTGTCCTCAGTTTCAGTTAGTTTACTAATCATGTAGGAGCACAAGGCTCACAATCACAAAATGAAGACAAAAACCAGGAAAGATCTGATCATGAAACCAAGAGCTGCACTAAGAAGGACCGTTAGCCAAAACAATAGGTCATTTCAGGTCTGATTGGACCCAAAAATACAGCATCAATGAATGTTAGCTGACACCAAACAGGATCCACAGATCTAGGTTTGGTTTCCTGGATTTGTGGATCCATCTCCTCTTTTCTTTGTCTTTCGGAGTCTGTAAAACGACAGCTCCCACTGCTTTAAGAACCTGAAAATACAATCAATCTCACAACAGCTCTGCCCCATTCTTTATTCAATATTGTTCTTCAGTTTAGACAGGATTGAAGCCAACGCTGTCACTCATCTCCCTCTTTCTGACACTCAGTGGGTGACTTCCGCTAGTGGTGACGTCACGTGCAGACCCTCCATTTACAGTTTTATTCAGCCTTTAGCGTTGACTATGGGATGCATTCACTAGATTATCATTTTACACAATGGCACAACATTTACCTCCGTCATGTTTTGACTTTTTCTGAACCTAGACCAGACCGACTGAATCCACCTGTCTTCTGTCTGGACTCATCAGACCATGTGACCTTTATCCATTAAACAGTCTGTTCTTTATGCTTCTGTCAAACTGATGGATGTTTCAAAAATGAGAAGCTCCTCACTGCATCCACTACAGACCCTGTTACAGCTGAAACATATTAAATCACTGCAGTAATTAGCTAATACAGGGGGGGGGTCAAACACACGGCCCGACAAATGGTCCGATCCAGCCTGTGGGATAAATTTCAGAAGTGCAAAAATTACACTGAAAATATTAATAGTCAGTAGTGTTGAGGGGCCACATACAGCTCAATGTGATAATAGGTAAAATAATATAATAACCAATAAATCATGATATCTCCAAATGTTGTCCTTGGTTTAATGTGAATAAAGTCAAATTACATTATGAAAATATTTACATTTACAAATTCTGTCACAATAAGATGTGACTAACCTGAACAAATATGAGAAACCTGAAATTTTAGTGCAATTTTAACAACATTCTGCCTCTTACAAATGTTTCCTGCATGTCAAGGATTCAAGGATCTTTATTGTAATGCCAGAGCACGTTTACACATGAGATGGCACGACGTTTGGTAGTGGAGATCCCAGATTTAGCCCAATAAAATCTATATATCAATATGAGAAACATGAAAAAGACTTTTGTATATGCATTTGTAGATCCACTGTGATCTGTAAATTGTGTTAATAATATTGGCTGTGACATAATATTGTTGAAATGGCACTTTTTTTTTTGCAGGGTGTACATGGTTGTTCAGGTTATTCACATTTTCATAAAGTACATTGAACTTTCACGCTAAAAAGAAAATTTTGGATGATTATTTGTAGGTTTTGATGTCTGTTATTTTACTGGTCTGACCCACTTCAGACCCCTTTGGGCTGAATGTGGAACCTGAACTAACATGAGTAGGACAGCCCTGGTCTAATGGAATGATCCTAGTTATTGGTGGAGACTTTTTGGACCAGGTTTGTGTTTTAGTCTTTAAGAGGTGGTGATTACACTGAAGCTCTAAACCAGGGGTCTCAAACATGCGTCCCGGGGCCAAACGCAGCCCCGCCAAAGGTTCCAATCCGGCCCCTGGGATGAATTTACAAAGTGTAAAAACTCCACAGTCCAGGCTGTGGAACTCATTTTAGTTCAGGTTCCACATACAGACCAATCTGATCTACAGTCAAATAATAACAGCAGAAGAACTGACATAAAAGAATGACTGCAGATTTTCTTCTTGGTTTGATGTGAAAAAAATATTACACTATGCCTGTAAATAATGACAACTTCAAATATTTGTCTTTGTTTTAGGTCAAAAAATAACATTAAATTATGAAAATATTAACATTTACAAACTCTCCTGTAACAATAAAATGTGAATAACCTGAACAAATATGAACAACCTGAAATGTTTGAAGAAAATTCAGCACAATTTGAACTCTTTTCTGCCTGTTACTCAGTGTTTAGTGTTTTTGTAGATCTGATCCATAATGCACATAGAGAAATGATAAGTTGAGGCAGAAGATTGTTACAATTGCACTTATTTTTCTTATGAAATGTCACTTTTTTCAGGTTATTCACATCTTTTTTGTTATAAAAGTAAGTATTTTCATAATGTAATGGGGGGGGGGGGTGTTTGCACTAAAACACAGACAAAAATTTGTAGTTGTCATTATTTATAGGTTATTCTGTTATTATTTTACTGGTTCAGTCCACTGCAGATCAAATCGGGCTGAAGGTGGCCCCTGAAAGAAAATGAGTTTGAGAGCCCTGATCTACACCAGCATAACATATGTTGTACTTCAAGTTGTTTTTCATGTAATAGACTGAGCCAACTCTCCAGCAGAGCAACAGAACAGGTGCATGTGAGTTGGTGACTATGGTATGTGTTTAGGTGGATGATGTCATTGCTGAACAAAGACTGCTCAGATAACTTCAGATGGATAAATAATAGCACATTCCAGCTGGAGGGAAAATATCAGAGGAACCTCATGTCTATAAAAACTGATGTCACACTGATACTACTGCTCACACAACCAGGTGTCAGGAAAAAAAAAAAATTATATATATTTTTTTACAGCCATTTTTTGTGCTTCAGTTAAAAATTCATGTTTACATTTAGATTTGATTTCTTATTGACAATCTATGTATATTATATAAATGTTGAGTAATAATAGCATCAGTCTTGACATCACTGCAGTTGCGATCCGTGCCGCTGGTACTTCGCAGAAGTAAAAGTGAAACTTAAGGCTCATTTCGCTTTTCTCTATCTCCTGAATCTTCGCACACTTTCATTTGAGTGGGCAGGATGTTTGTCTTGTTCTATTATATATTAGACTGATATAGAAAAAGTCTGGTGATGATTTTTTTGTATGAAATTTATGGTGTGGTGGCAAGGATTAGTGAAAACACTAGTAGTAGACACTCATGCTAGGTCTGGGAACCCCTAGTCTGGGGGGAGGAGCAGAGGATACCACGCTCTGCAGTGTTTTGAGTGTGATTGCAGTACCAGTTTTGTCCACAATCCTACATACAGCACCTTTAATTGTCCTCCTTGTAAAACCATAGCTGGACTGACTGTACATATCCTGACCAAGGAAAATCACATTCTCCCTTTGTGCAGTAGTCTACACCTGGATTTACTGCCTCCGTCCATTATAATATACATTATATAGACTAAATGTCCTCTAAAATTAACCTGGATTTGAAACATAGTATAGCAAACTATTACATGATCAAAAACAAGTTAATTTTAGCAAAAAAAAAAAAAAAGTCATTTTTGAATGTCTGGGGTCACCAGACATGTGTGACATTAAAATGGGGTCAGGAGCCTAAAAAGGTTGGAACCCCTGCCCTAGTGTGTGCTCAGCCTTTATCATGAATACATACCGGTGTGTTCATATTTGTGTCGGAGCAGGGAGCTGCCCTTCTGGAAGACCTTGGAGCACAGATCACACGGGTAGACGCCGTTTTCCAGCCGTCGCTTCTTCAGCGCAGCCCCGTCCGAGTCGTTCTGTTCCTCGGCGGCGGAGGCGCCGTCGGAGCTGCTCTCCTGCTTCTTCTCCAACTGTGAACGGAACGTCAGCATGTCAGAACTACAGCTGCAGCTACTGATTATTTTTGTAATCCATTAATCTATCCATTACGTTGTTCGATAGTGATTATTTGAATAGATGGAAAAAAATAGTAAAAATGTGAAACAGATGTGTGAAAATGAAAAACAAGACGAACCAGATGAAACAACAACCACAAAATATAAAAGTAAAAGGACATAGAAAAGTCTGGTTTAGACCAGCTCTATATGTAAAGTGTTATGAGATAACTTTTGTTATGATTTGGCGCTATATAAATAAAAGTTGATTGATTGATTAAAAAAATATCTATATAGAAATAACAACAGTATAAAAGTATATATAAAAATATAGATAACAACTGACTAACTTATACCAACTGAATATGGAACTAACATCCAACTGAAACAAACACACACTCAGATTTAGAATGTTTGTGCTAAAGCTTTAAAGTTTAAAGCAGTAAGTGATGGTTTTAATGGAGAAAAGTCAACATATAGACATATTTTCTGCCTTTTTTTCCATCGTCTTCTCTGTTTGTGTTGATCCTGGCGTCATGTGCGTCACAATAAGCGTCCGTGTGAAACACAACAGTGGAACCAATGTTTAACAGCAGAGAAATGAAGGAAATGACGCTTCAGTTCAGGAAAACTGTAATGGAATACTTTCTTTTTTTCCTAAATCAATTTGGCAAATTCAGCTCCAGTCAGAACACAACACAGGTCATTTCTGTGACTCAGTTCTCCACAGTCAACATCAGAAATGTTAACACACAGGTGTAACAGATATCATGTGTCTTCTGGCCCAAAAAAATTCCAGATATTTCAGTCATACAGACAGATACTGTTAGGTACAGTGTTTGGATGAAGTTAAGGCTCTTCAAACATTAAATCAAACCTATTTAACTTCATTCTAAGGTTTTTTATTGTTGTTGTTGTTGTACCTTGTTTTGATTTACTAACAAAGTTCTGCTCCGTCTTGGTCTTTCTCGGTGGTTTTATCATAACAGAATAATTCAGTCATTTAAATATATTGTTACACCTCCACAGAGTACCTTACTTATTTGGGGTTAAAAGCTTAGACCTCTACCAAATATAGCACTGAAGTATCATCACTAACTCCTCAAAACTGATGATCTCACCTCATTCTAACTGTGATGTGGAAATTAAAGGAGTAATATTTTTCTTTTTTAAATGTTCTTCTTCCTTTTCCCACATTTCCCTGTGGTCTCCATAAACTGTAAATGCTCTGCTTGGCTCTGAATTCTTCATTCATTCAACTCCACAGGTCCATCTTCAACCCTATTTCTGATTAATGACACCAGAAAGGTGGTTTGGAGCGCTGGCCCTTTAAATGCACAGGAGACACTTCAGGCCCCGCCCCCTCCAGGTTGGCTGTGCTGCTCTGTCCTGTTCAACCGACAACTGAACATTTGAGGTAATGCGCTCCAAGTTTGGACATATTTTCAGTCTGGACTACAACCGCTGATGACGACAAACAATTATGGAGAAATACTGAAGAAATGTTGGACTGAAGTCTGGACCTGATTTGAGCAAATGTGGAGACGGAACCAGTTAGAGACACAACTAATTAAGAAGGAATTCAAATGAAAGAAAACAAACAAAATAATGAAAAAATTGAACAAAACTGAACAGAAATCAACAAATAATGAAAAAAAGGAAACAAAACCGAATGAAAATCAAGCAAAAATAATGAAAAAAAAAAAAAAAAAAAAAAAAATCAACAAACCCCATATGTGCAAATGTCGTAACTAGTTATAGACAGAACTAATTAAACAGGAATTAAAACAGGTTGAAAAAAAAAACACTCAATTTTTACCAGAGTTAATATATAGATAGTTTTGAAGCAGCTGGAGGGTTCAAATTCAAACAGTATGAACTATTAGGGTCCAAACACAAATAAAAGAACCACAGACTAAGAACAGTGGATTTAGACAAATATGAGCCCTTTAAAATTAAATTCACTGAAGAACCAAAGAAGAAAAAAAACACCAAAAACAATCATATAGTTGCAGTTTCGTGACCACGTCAGACTCCTAGTCTTTGCAAAATCCTCTTTTCTGTGACTGTAACTCTGAACTGTGTGTTCGTGGTGCTGTGCATTGTGGGTAATTTCATGGAGCAGAGCCCTGGTTAATCAGTCACACCTGTTCTTCACCTGTTTGAACGCCTGCTGCGTAAACATCTGTGACACTAAAGGAAACCTTTGAGTAGGACCTTCTGATCAGACTGTGATACCAGTAGGCCAGGTGGCAGTGGAAGGATAAAGGTTTCAAAGAGAGCAGATCAAAAGTACTTAAAAGTAGACTTTAAACGAATATTTTAGTTGGCAGGATTGACTGTTTGCTGACCTGTAAATGACTGATCAGTTGGTAAAAAAGTAAACAGATGAGGTAAGAGTCAAAGCCATCTTCTTCCTCCTTACACACAGCTTTAAGTCTGCAGTTCTGGAAGAGCACGCAACTACCTTCATTTAGCAGAAACCAGTAAAATCAAATAGATTTACTAAGAAAAAGGAGTCTCGGTAGATTTTATTCTTTTCTTCGTGAGCCCATGACCAACGTCAGCACCCTCACATGGGACCAAGGTTATTATTGTTAACAAAAATTAACGAAATGACCAAAACTAGAATTGTAAAAAAATTTTCATTACCTGAAATAAATAAAAACTATAATTAAAAGAAAAAAAACATAACTAACTGAAACTGTATTGTGTGTTTACAAAACTAACTAAAACGTATAAAAAATATGGAAAAAAAATTCCCTTCATTTTCGTCTTTGTCAATGTCAGATTGATACGAAAGCAATTTATTTCGCTCTAGCAATTTTAGCTAGCAGCACCATACGACACTTTTTGGTCCGTCACTTGTGTTCACTTGTGGTTTCCAGTCGTCTTCTGGTCCCCACTCTACCTGGAAACATGGAGACTAAAGTTGGGAGAAAGCAGCAGAGTCCTGTCTGGGATTTATTTGAATACGACGACAGAAGAAGAGAAAAGAGACGACTGAACTACAACTAAACTAAAACTAAACATTTAGAAAAAAATGAAAACTAATAAAAACTATCAAACCTGCTCTAAAAATGAATTAAAATGAACTGAATTGGACAAAAAAAAACAGTCAAAACTAAATAAAACTAAACTATAATGAAAAATCCAAAACTATTGGAACCTTGCATGGGACACACTTCAATTTTGGTTACAAACAAGATTTCAACAGTAACATCTAAAAAATATTTATATGTTATAGTTGACACGTAGGGCTACATTTTTCATAATGGTGTCAAAGCGGTGGGGCTTGTCCCACATTGTCAATTTTAAGGTCAAAATATAAATCAAAAGGTCATCCACCTCAAACATACCCAAATGTACAAAAGAACGCCCTTTACAGAAGTACCTTTCTTTTTAAAATTGCAACAGTGTTTGCTGAGTTACAGCAATTTGGAATTAGGCTACCAAGGCTTTTTTTTTTTCACAAAAAAGTGAAAAAGTAAAATCACCATATCTTAAAAACTGTTGATTCGATGAAGTTAAAATGAGAAATTTTGGCTTTCCTGGCCATGAATCACCTATAACCTCCTCAGACCCAGCTATGGGTTTTCTGTCCACATTTATGGACAAGAGTTTCACAAGTTTATCCCAAAAAAAAAAAAAAAAAGAAAACTGTCCACCACAAAGGACATTCCATAAAAAATTTAAAAACTGCATCTGAAAAAAACTGTTGCATCAGGATGTTTCCTAATATGGGCACTGATTTAATAAAAAACAAAAAAAGCTGGTACTTTGCTGACATTTCCTGGGTCTCAGGAGGATATACAATACAATTTCATAAAAATCGGAGGGGGTGAGGTTTAAAAATGCCATTTAATTGGGTGATCTGAGATGGACTGAGCCGACATGTATAAGTGTGCCCTTGTGTCGGATGTGAACCCTAAGGCTGAGTCTGAGTAAAGCTTCCATTTGAGCCATGCTTCAACTGAAATAGTTCAGGCTGTGTTTCAGACACACTGACACAGGTATAGTGTGGGTGTGAGTGCATGCAGCATATCTGAACGGCTTTCTCTGCATTTTATTAATCATATTATGTCAATACATTCAACTTGAGATAATTACTGTACTTTCCAGACTATAAGCCGCTACTTTTTTCTCATTTTGAATCCTGCGGCTTATACAGCCATGCAGCTCGAGTATAGATTTATACAGGCTACCGGCCTCCAGGGGGCGCTTTAGCAGGACGTGCAAAAGTGAGACAGACAGGTGGAAGAGGTGAAGAAGAGGAGGAGTTTTAACAATCTAACTTTGAACAATCATTTTGCACGTCATGCACAAACTCTCATCATGGAAAACACACAAAGAAATGCATGTTTTGCAGATTTTAAGTTAAAAGCAATCGATGTGTCTGTAAAGAAGGAAATAGAGCCACAGCACAGAAGTGCCATTGAGCAACAACAGAGGAGAGACATAGAAGGAGTGTGACGGAGCCTTTCTGAGGATGTTCAGCTGAAGAACACTGAAGAAGACGACTGCAGTGGTTTAATGAGCAGAAGGAAGATGAAGAGACAGATCAGTGACTGTTCTGGGTTTATGAACCAGCCTGTTCCTGACGTTTACTGCCGTGTTCCAGACACTGTTTGGAAAAAAGCAGTTCAGGTATGGAAATAAATATTGAAATAATCTGTCCGTTTACCTTCTTTCTTTGTAAATATCACATGTTACATTGTGGACATCTGCGGCTTATATTCAGGTGCGACTTATAGCCTGGAAAGTACAGTAGGTTTATTTTTAAGCTTGTATAAGTGCTTTGAGTGTATCTGTATTATAAAAGCCAAGTGGCCTCTGTGTGTGTGTGTGTGTGTGTGTGTGTGTGGATTCACACTACCTCTGCACAGAGCTGACTGCTGCAGTTTGTCATACTTCTGTATTTTTGGTCAATGAACAGACTAGTGAAAACAGCAAGTTGATAGGATCAGTATTTTGGGAGATATTAGTAATTTTTCATACAATATCCTTACAATCACGTCACTATGGCCAGAATGCTTTGGCGGTGACTGCTGCACAAATACAAGTACAGCATGCACGAATACACAACAGCATAAAAACTACCACATCTAGAACAGAGTTAAAGTATAAATGAGCTGAAAATGTGAACAGTTAATATATACTGACATCTAATATTCAATGGGAAATAAATAATCAAACTGATCTCTCAGCAGCTGCCGATGTTAAAACCTGTTTGTTTGGTTTGTAAGATAGTGCTATAACATAGATTTTCAATCGGTGCAGCGGCTGAAATGGCTCTGAAGTGTCTGAGTGGATGTAGTCTTTGGGTGCCCACTATTTGAATACATTTGTGTATCGGACTGCTATTGAACTGTCCGCTAAAATAAACACATGGACCTAGGGATGGAACGATTATCCATGTAACGATAAACTGTGGTAAAATTCCTGAAGGTTAGTATTACCATTTAAATTCTAATTATCATGATAACCTTGTTTGATTACTGCACTTTGAAAACTCACGTTACTGCTCATTTCCTGAAGAAGCAGCTGTATGCCAGTTTACAAAGTTTGACCTCTGAAAACATTTTTGTTTTTTTTTTACGTAATACTCTGAGCTCTTAATGGCCCAGTTCTTCAGAGAACACCTCCTGTCCTAGCACTTTCAAACATTCCATTTGAAATGTTTTATGTTTATTCTCTTGTTTAACTTGGTAGTTTTATTTCACTGTTTTTAATTTTACAGCTGTTTTTATGTCTTCAATCTGTTCTTGTATTTTATTTTTCTTTTCTTTTTGGTTTTCCCCTGTAAGTCACTTCGAAAAAAGCGTCTGCCAAATGCATAAATGTAGATGTAATATAACTTGGTTAAATTATTTCAGTGTGTGTATAAGTACTTTTTGAACATTTTGAGCACAGTTTCAACAATATCGCAATAATGATAATGATAACGATTACCGGTGTAACAACAAACCTTGGTAAAATTGCCAATGGTTAGTATTACCATTAAAATTCTAATTATCATGATAACCATGTTTGATTACTGCACTTTTCCGTAGAAAACACCTTTGTAAAGATCTGCTTTTATGTCAAATATTTGAGTATAGTTTTAATTTATTACAATCTTAATTTTCTATACTTTTCTATACCTTTGCAAAGGTTCGTTAAGCAGCTTTGTGTTATTTATGAAATTATATACATTTTTCAAATTGGATTTTATATATTTTTGTTTTTTGTCCTTTTATGTTGATATAGTAGGTTAAAGTGAAAAAAATAACAGATGATATAGATGAAGTTGTGCTGAAAAACAAACAAACATACATGGGTACAGTAAACATTTGTTTATATACTATATAAAGGCAAAATCAAAAGTACTGAAAAACGGCCAAAATAGGCTCAGACCACTAAGGGTTAATATTTGAATGTTTCTGCAACAGAAGGAACATTGTGCCAATTATTTTATTTGGGATTTTTTTGTTGTTTTTGTTTTTTTTTGGTCTTTTTTCAAAATACAACTTGGTTAAATTATTTCAGTGTGTGTTAGTACTTTTTGAACATTTTGAGCACAATTTCAACAATACCGCGATAATAATGATAATAATGATAACCATGATGATTTTGGTCACATATAACCGTGATATGAAATTTTCATATGGTTCCATCCCTACGTGGACCCGTTTCCTGGTCGTCACTAGTTACTGTTTGGAGGAAATGCTCAGTACTGACCTTATGGCCATTGAGTACAACAGTCTTGGCTCCTGTGGCACTGCCGGCTGTAGTGGCGTAGGTGTAGGTGAGCTGAGGGATGAGGATGGTGCGTTTGGTGGTGCTGTTGATGGCGCTCAGGCAGCCCACGGTTCCCTGACCGGCGATGGCCACCAGGGTGGGCAGCTGCGCAGCCGTGACGATGTTGACGGGGGCTCCGGCGCTCTGAGGCGTGGTGACGTAGATGGTCCTGCCCTCCACCTGCTCCTTCCTCAGACAGGTGAGGTTCAGAGGCTGCTCCTGCTGTTTGGTGGGGGGTGGGGTTTTTTTGCTGGCCAACGCTGCTGCGATATGCTTGGGAAGGGACAGGTCCAGAGGCTCTGCTTGGGACACTTCAATGTCCTCTGGTTCACTTTTAATAATGACCAGGTCCCCGTTGAGACTTAGTGGCGGAGAAGTGCTCTGAGATTCTGAGGAGGCTTCGGCCGGAGCGTCCTGGTTGGCGCCTTCCTCCATCTCCTCAGGTTGAGTCGAGACAACTTCAGGGCTGGATTTTGTGGTTTCGGCCTGTTTGGAAACACTGTTGCAGAGCTTGCCGACATTCTTTCCAGAGTTCATCTTGGCAAACCACTTCTGAACCACATCCACCGGAATACTGACAGATTCGGAGATCTTTTTCAGCTCCTCCTCGCTGGGGTTGGCGTTGGAGGCGAAGTACGTCTTCAGGAGCGACAGGAGGTCGTCCACAGGTGGCTCTTCCAGAGTCACTCCTGCTTCGCTTAACAAAGCAGCAAATGACGGGTCCAGGGCCGCCGAGTCCACCGCCTCCCCATTGGCGGCTTTACGATGCTGGAGGAGGTGCAGCGCCTCCAGGTTGTCGGGACAGTCGTCGCAGAGTAAACAAGTACTGGCGCTATTGGCTTTTGGCATCTGGGCTAGTTTAGGCTCTGGAGTCGGACCTGTTTCTGCCGGTTTGGCTGCCGCCGGCTCCACGTCTGAGACAGGCACCGATTCTGGCTCGGCCTTGACGATGGTGAGGTCCACCTCTGTGGCCGAGGCTTCTTCTGGTTTGTTGGGAGTGGGGGTGGAGGCAGGGGTGGTAGCAGCAGCAGCAGCAGCGGGGACGACGGCAGGGGCGGGAGGAGGGTTGTTCTTGACGATAAGCGATGCGGGCTGGGTGGCGGCAGTGGTACCGGTGGCTGCGGGGCTGATGCTGTAGTTGATGATGATCTTTGTGGTGCCGTCGTGGTCCACAAAGGCTGGCAGGCTGATGATCTGCTGCTGGGGTTGCTGGACTACAATTCCCTGCTTCCCTTGTGCAACCACCCCATTGGCCGTCCCCAACACCTGCCTGAGCACGTTCCCATCCATGGCCACCTTCAGCACATTCTGCAGGTCATTCAGATTGATGCTGATGGGGGACATGAGGCCCACCGTGGGCACCACCATGGCTACGCCCTGGGGCAGGGTGGCGGCCTGGGCTACGACCGGCTGCGTCGATCCTCCGTTCACCACTCCGTTGGCGCTGGCTGACGTCGCCGGCGCCGCCATGGCCGCGGGCTTGCACTCGACTTCCACAGGTTCAGATTTGATCTGGGTGACGGGGAGCTGCTCCTGAAGCGGTTTGCTCTCAGGTTTCTCTTTTAGGATCATGCGTGCGGGAGCGATTACAACAGGTGCAGTCTGAGAAGAGGGCGCCGGGGATTTTATCGTTGCTCGAGTGACACCGTTGGGCGGTGCAGCCCCCACACACTTCTTACTGCTGATGTGGGAGCTGTACGAGCCTGAGTGGGAGAACCGCTTCTTGCAGTTGGAGCATTCATACGGTTTCTCACCTGAGAAGAAACAAAGAGAAAGAGCAACTACAGTGAACAAAGAAGCTTCAACATCAATCAATTATACTGTGTACGATGTAGTTAGTAAACCTCAGTATCAAACCTGTGTCTTCTCTGTATAATGCAGTAGAGATGGAACTTTTGGCTCTTTGAAGGGAGCCGTTCAATCAGGAGCCGTTCAAAAGACTGGCGCTTTTATGTTTTTTGCATTATTTTGAAACACCAATGTTTTAATGACTAAATAGGCTACATGTGATGATTGACATTACATTTTAAAGGTGTTTAATTGGCACTAGAGCCCGACCGATTAATCGGCTGGCCAATTAATCGGGCCAATTATAGTGTATCACCAATTAATCAACATCGGCCAATATGTAGCTGATGTAGCCAATATATTAACTTTTTTTTTGCTGCGCAGAGATTCTGTCGCTCGCTGCTCCTGTGTGTGTGCTTCCCGGAGAATAAGAGGAACTTTAAAGCGAGTTAGTTTTACTTTCACTCCTGCCCGCTATCACCCCCCCACACACAATCATGGAGCTACACCCCCTCCCCTGGCGAAAATCACGGACTGCTACCGCGTGCGCTGACAGCAGGCCTGGGTGTTAATAGTGTAGGGGAGACTGGGGACAGTTGTAACACGGATCAGTTGTAACTCTCGCTATTGCTCCAATCAGGAACCACTTAGGACTCACCTAACTCACTGTGCACATGCTCAGTTCAGTCCTTAGTCCACATAAGAAGTTGTAGTGCCGTGAGGCAGACACATCAAAATTTGTGAGTGAAAACATAATTGTGTGCTCAGTCATGTTTTTTGCTCTAATTATTTTTGTGATTGCACAGTTTGCATTTAAAAGTTGTGTCAATTATATTTGTGAGATAAAGATTTATGCAACTGTTAATCCACCTGTCCACAATTATCTAATATCAGATTATTATATCCTGTGTAGATCAGTGTTCTTATTTCATATATCGGCCAATATATCGGTTATCGGCCAATATCGGATATCGGCCGATATATTGGATATCGGCCGATATATTGGATATCGGCTTTTTTTAACCCCCAATATCAGTATCGGCCCCAAAAATCCCATATCGCTCGGGCTCTAATTGGCACAGCAGTAAATATTATCTTACTGTAAAAAAGAACAGTTAGTTCAAATGTGTGGGCTAAACCCATGACAGAGAGGTGACATTAGGCAAATGCTGGAATTTGACAAAAAACATCACGGCAATACTTTCACGGTCCGACTGAACAATACCTGACGGAGAAGGCGCTGATGCGACAGCTGAAGAAACCGACGACACACTTGCACAATCATTGTCACTTTCAACTGTAGAACTCATATCATCTGTGACTGTGACATTTCATCTGAGCTGTTCCACCAGTACAGTCGGTGCCGAGTTTTCAAATGGCGCTGCAAATTATTCGTTGATCCAGACTTGAAAGAGATACTTTTTTTGCAAATATTGCAAGTTGCATGTGCATCTTTTCTTTCTGAAAAGTGCATCCAAATCCTCCTCCTTTTTCTTTGGCTCATTACTCACAGGCGCTCACTCACTCACTCACTCTCAAACTTTTCTCCACCTCCTCCAGTCTTCCAGCTCCGCCTCCTCCAGTATGCTCACCTCACGCTTCAAACTGTTGTTTTTTGCTAACTTCTTGCCATGAGACATGCACAGTGTGCCAGCACTCTTTTTTTTTCTGCTGGAGCATTCTCCTCCTGCCCAATGCCCCCCCAGTGACGCTAAATTGACAGGCAATCCGACACTCCCTCCTTAAAAATTTTTTTAAAAATTAAAAAAAATTAACGGCTCTTTACAAAGACTCAGTTCCCATCGTTCATTTCAAAGAGCCGTTCAAAAGATTCGATTCGTTCCTGAACGTCACATCACTATAATGCAGTGTTTTTCAACCTTAGGGTCGGGACCCCACGTGGGGTCACCTGGAATTCAAATGGGGTCGCCTGAAATTTCTAGTAATTAATAAAAAAAAAAAAACAACTAAAAAAAACTTACTAATAACAAAATCTATGGTGAGTTGACAGAGACAATCCCATTCCATAAAAGACATGACAAACTGAAGCTGAAACTGCAGCACTGTGGTTCTGTTTCTGTGTCAAATGTTCATTGTGGTCAGTTTCAGATGCTGCAGCTCTTTCATAATTCTGTTTCAGTTCTTGTTTGTTCAGTATTAATTGTCCTTGTAAATCACAGCTGGACTGACTGTACATATCCTGTCCAAGGAAAATCACATTCTCCCTTTGTGCAGTAATCTACAGCTGGATTTACTGCCTCCGTCCACAATAATAGACATTATATAGACTAAATGTCCTCTAAAATTACTGAGTATTTGCAACATAGTATAGAAAACTATTACATGATCAAAAACAAATAATTTTAGCACAAAAAAATGTCTCTGTTTTGAAAGTTTGGGGGCGCCATAAATTTGTGATGTTAAATTGGGGTCACGAGCCAAAAAAGGTTGGGAACCACCGGTGTAATGTGTGATGATGTCAGTTATTTACAATGATCTGATCACTATTTAAATCTCTGTAAGGTTAGTCTTTAGTCGATCAGCTCCTATTAATACTAGTTTTTAATACTTCTCAGGAATGACTTTCCTCAGTTTTCCATTGAATTTAAACAGGCATTACAAATGACAGCAGCTTTGGTCCGTGGAAATACTCTGTTACATATTTATTCCTGTACAAATAAGCAATCAATAAATGAATACAGGATGAGTCTGTTCTATATTTATCCTCCAAACCTAAAGACAACACTGTTATGCCTCTGGAATGATACCTTAACTTTACCCAGCTGCCAATGCTGATCACACTTATTTACATTTTAAAAGAATTTTTTTTTTTCTTTAAAATGTATTTTTTCTAAGGCTGCATGATAACGCCGAACATTTTTAATTTCAGTCACACAGTCATCATTATCATCATTATTATAATTATTATAATTATTATTTCCTTTAACCTGAGGAAATCCTAGAGTTATGACATGTATTTTCCAAGACTGACATCTACTTTTAATTGCCCAGGGGCAACAGATGGAAACTTGCAGTTAAATCTGTTTTGAACAGATCTTTTCTCTTTAAGATGAACTAAACTAATGACCTATTTTTACTCCAGACCTGGAAAAAGCCTCAATTTTAATCACTTTCCTTTGAACGTATTCATTTATCAACATACACCGGTAAATAAAGCAGAACAGAGCACTGAAGGCCAGTCACTGTGGATCACTGTCCTACTGAAGGTCAGAGTCAGTGGAACATCTGGACAGAAAACACATCCCCTTACATCCAGTGTTGGTGTGTGTTCAGTCATTTGGTTAAATAACAGTTGGTCTGAAGGCGGCTGACTCCCACTCTTATTCTTCAGTGGTGTTAGAGTTTGAACTCTGTTGCTTGTTTTAAGTATTTATATGACAAATGTATGATGTGGTATTTGTAAGGTTTATATAGTGTCAACACCAAAGGGTTTGTATCTAGGCCTGGGTAGCATGGCCAATGTCCTTAATCGATTCGATTTTGATTCATAAGGTTCTGAATCGATTAATTGCGATTCAATTCAGTATTAGATTGATTCAGATTCCTTTAGTGATACCAAAGTACAATTTTGAGTTGTAACTTGATTATTTGACATCTGCAGCCATGCAACACAGAATCAATACTGATATTAGAAAGGAAATAAATCTGACATTTCATCAGTAAACAGATGAATCTGCTCTGAAATGATGAACAGACTCAAACATGTCCATGTTTCTCCAGTGGATCAGAACAGACTTCTTCTTCTTCATCTTTATTCTGTTTTATACCTGCTGTTTCCAGCCTTAAGGCTCATTACTGTCACCCTGGGGCATCGACACCAGTTTGGCCCCCCTGAAACAGACTCATGTTGGGCCCTTGGTACAACAAACTCACAGGAGGGGGAGGGTGGGCGGAGCTTCGTGATTTTCGGTTTACTATTCGTCTAACTCCACCCTCAGCCACAGGTGATCCAAGTTAATAGTTCTAGAATGACCAGTTTCTGCGAACCACCTCCACCAGCCAGTTCCTCCACATTGCAGGTTCGAGTTAGAGGCCTGGAGGACCTCCCACAGAGGGGTTTTCCCCACCCTTCCTCCCACTGAGGGGTTTTCCCCACCCTTCCTCCGCGTTCCTCCCACGCCAGAACTGTCGCAAGCACGACCAAGACTCCGTCTCCGCGAGGGGCTCGCGAGACGGAGCCGGCTGTGCTTCCGTGTCGGCGGTTTCCGGGTCATTTACTCGCAGTCCTGCTCTGAAAAATCGATCTCGTCCACCGTGAATCGATTATGCAAAACTAAAAAGAAATTGATCCAAAATCGACTAAATTGATTTTTTTTTACCCAACCCTATTTGTTTCCTGTCAACACTTCCACCCTTGGCTTCCCGTGTCTTTAAATTTCACTCTTGTTTTTATATTGAATGTTTTTGTCATGATTTTTAACTTCAATCAATGAAAAAATAATAATCCATAATACATCAGGGCAAAGTCAAGGGAAGATTAATATCTAGTCAAAAAATTTCAATTACAATAATCTATACCAAACTTATATTTTTGGGGTAGGTAATCACTTATATTTTCAGGAAAATGTATTTTTGAAATGAGAAAAAAATTGTGAAAGAAAAAATTTTGAGGAGTTTTCTGAGTGTGAATGTTTGGAAAGTGACAAAGTTTTGTGCCGTCATTCTGGGTTCATTTTATAAACTCTCATAAATAAACTAAATTTATTCCAAATACAGTGATATTTGACGATTATATTATTTATGTCCTACTCTAAACATAGTGTTTACAATTAATTAATGCATATATTTATGCAAAATACATTTGAATAATGTTATTATTTGTATGTTGTAAATATTGTAAAAAAAACAACTACTTGATATTGATAATTGAAATAAAAAATGTTTAATTTCATATTTCCTTTTGTTGTCCATCTATGACGCTGACATTTGTCTCAACTCTTTCTATATAGGTTCGATCAAATATGTTTTTCCTCTATAACCAATTATTGGGTTGTAAAATAGAGGGTTTAAGGTTTACACTGAATACATTTGAGGATGAAAATGTCAGAGGAACTTCACTTTGGAGAACTTTGGAATTCTGTCAAAAACTAGACGTTAATTTTTTGTTCACCTGTGATGCAGTAGTTTTTGATATTTTTCAGTTAAAATATTTGAAACTAAATGTTTCCCTTTGAGTCTGTTTCAGATGGCATTTAGACCTTTACAATTCTGTGGAATATTTGTCTGAAACTTGCCTGGTTCAAAAGTTATGAATCAAAAAGTAGTGGGCGGTCCATCTGGGACACCCTTGACCTTTATTATGCTTGCTGAATACATTTCAATAAACTTAAATCTAACACGGAATAAAAAAAACAAAAAACAAAAAAAACAAAAAAATCACAAAATCCTCTAATAATAAAACAGTTGAACAAACATCTTCTTACACATGTATAGATTTGAACCTATAACCAACTCCAACCAGAGGTACTAGGTTACTAGTTTACCAGTTTCAGACAGTAACTTAAACTGGTCGTGGGCTGAAATGGGAAACAGAAGATGGCGGTTGCCGTGGTAACAACTCACCGCTGTGAATGCGCAGGTGCTCCTTCAGGTGGTGCTTGTACTTGAACGCCTTCGAGCATTCGGTACACTTGAACTTCCGGGTTCCTCCGGTCCCTACTGTTCCTCCAGACGCCGGCGAAACATGACGCTGTAACAGAAAAGCAACAAGGACGGAGAACACGGATGAGACACGGAGGAGACACGACTCATGTGGTCCAGATCCAGCAGAACCTTGGAGACTACTGGTGGGAGAAAAGATGGTCTCCACACTATACTGTGATATTTCATTTCATGATATTGTATCGATATTAAAAAGTACTGTATCACTATTTTTAGGTATTTATTCAAATGGACGTATGGTGGAGGTTCATGTTTTTTTTGTTTTTTTTTAACTCTTTTTATTGAAATTAGAACAATGACAACATAAAAAAGTCTTATATTGTATCCAATAAATGTGTGTCTGAACAAGAATTACACCTGCACTCACATGTACACATACACACACACACAAAAAAACAAAAACAAAAGGGAGGAGGAGGTCTGTCTACTTATTAAACATAAAAGTAATCTATAAAGGGTTGCCAAATTGAATAAAATAACTTTACATGATCTTTTAGTGAAAATCGGATTTTCTCCAAATGTAAGTGTTGCATAATGTCTTTCATCAGAGCCTGATGAGTTGGAGGATTTTTGTTCTTCCACTTTAACAGAGTTAGGCGTCTGGCCAGTAGTGTCAAACTTCGAAACCACACTGTTTAGTCCTAAGGTCCACTCCTGTTGGTTCCACACTGAACATTATTGTTCCTGGGTCTGGAGGGATCTGTCTCTTAAAAATCTTAGACAAGGTCTGTAAAGTTTCAGTCCAATAGGTGGCGATGTTGGGGCATGTCCAAAATGTGTGCGCCAGTGAAGCCGAGCTCCGGCCACAACGATCGCAAAGGGGGTTCACTCTAGGCAACATCCTGGACATCTTCAGTTCAGACAGATGCAACCTGTGCAACATTTAAACTGCAGCAGTCCATGTCTACAACAGATGAGGTTCATGTTTTTGTTCTTCATTTTATTTCTATATTCACATGGGAATTTTGCTCTGTTTGTACTAAAAAAGTAGTATTGTGATATTGCAGGTCATGCATGCAGTTTTTTTAAACTGATAACACTGTTTTATTAAATAATGGTTATTTCAATCATTCTAAAAGCACTTTTTACTGACTGAGAGGCAGATGTTAGTGCCTTTGTTGGGATCACACAAAAATAATGTTATGAGGCTGGATGATTCAGGGACTGAACATTATGCATTCTTTTCACAACAAACAGAATATGAACACTTGAGTAGGATTTTAAACTGTAATGTCTGTAAAACATAATTTTATTGATCAATTTGTGTGTGTTTTGTACTAGTAATTTTATTTTTATTTATGTGTAAAAATTCATTTTTAGTTTTTACAGAGGAAAGTTTTGTGATATAGTATTAAATCCTGTTCTGGTCAAATAAAAATCAGATTAGTATTTGTGCATATTTCTGGTATAATTAATTTTTTCCAGGAAATAATCTCTTAGAAGAAGAAACAGAACAAACAAAAAAAATATTGCCTTGTTAACAGAATCGTAATATAACACAATATATCGTATCGTGGTCCTTGTATTGTGATTTGTATCGTATCGCCAGATTCTTGCCAATACACAGCCCTAACCTGTTCAATAGTGTCTGTGTTTAAACTAAATAACTGATCTCCATATTTAATACATGTATGAATAGGTCTGAGTAAGTACTTTTACATGACACAATTTACAGATATAAAATTTGGGGTAAAAACACTTAAATCCCTGCTGTGTGACACAGGGACTCAAAACTAACATTTTTCTTAAAATTTTATTCAAATGTCCAAAACATTTCATCATAAATGGATCCTGAATGAAACATAGGGCTTTAGCTCTGATGTTAAACTACAATTATGATCAATATTGGATCAAAATGTTAAAATGATCAGTTTTGATGAACACAAATATGTGACACAGGGACAGCAGTTTGGACCTTTGTTCAGTGTCACAATAAAAGACTGACCTGAACACTGAAGTACACTGAGCCTCATCAGTTCTTCACAGAGGCCGTGTGTGTGTGTGTGTGTGTGTGTGTGTGTGTGTGTGTGTGTGTGTGTGTGTGTGACTGCTGTGGCCTTGGAATGTGAAGAAGAGACGGTTTCAGAGTGAAATCTGATCCCAAAGCCTGAACACCTTAATCTGTGCTTCCCAATCCCCCCTCAGGCTTCACTGGCAGAGGTCACTCAAACACACATGATCATGTATCCACCATCATGAGAAATCACCAAACAACTCTTAAATCTAAGAGTACTTTTGGACAAACTACACTTTCAGTCATTGGAACTGAATATTGGAACAGTTTACCGCTCAACATAAGAGACTCACAGTCATATACCTCCTTCAAATCACAACTTGAACATTGGCTGAAGGAAAACCAAACCTGTGACCATCAGTAGACTGTCCTCACTGTGTTGTTCTGTGTGTTTTATGATGTTTTGCAATTTTGTCAACTGTCTTTTTATGATGTGTTTTATGATGTTTTGCCTTTTTGCCAACTGTCTTTGTTGTCACCTGCCTAGGGACTACAGATGGAAATAGCACTGCTGCAACAATCTGGCATATTTACAGCTGCAAGTGTTGTAGATGTTCAATAATATGCACTGTCCCTAATAAATAAATAAATAAATAAATAAATAAATAAACTAGAAGAGAACTCGGAGAGCGCAGACCTCTGCCAAGGCAGATCAGTGCCCCCCCCCCCCCCCCCCCCCCGGATCACCACCAACATTTAATCATTTGTTCCTTGTGCCAGTATCAACATTACCTGAAATTTCATCCAAATCCGTCCATAACTTTATGAGTTATCTTGCACACAGACAGACCGACCGACCAACGGCAGCAAAAACAGAACCTCCTTGGCGGACGTAATAAATAAAATAAGTAATGTCCAGTAAGACCTCACCACTTTTCACCAGGCAGTGTCACTAGTGAGCACTGAGTTCAATAAAATAGAATCTTTTAGCAGCAGAATTGTTTGTAAAACCTGCCTCGCACACGCTCTGTTTCACCACTAACAGTATAAACAGTTCACCTTTTTGGAGACGGACGACTGCGGAGAGCAAACTCTGATCAGGCAGAGGTTAAATACCACGAAGGCAGGCAGGCAAACAAGTCCACAGAAGGAAAGAAGGAAGTCCAAAAAAACCCACCAGGTGAGGTGGGGGGTCAGAGACGAACAGGTGATAGGAAAGACGGCAGAAGCAGCACAAAGGCCGTCTGAGGGACAGCGTGTGCACTGCAGGATATATACTGAAAAAAAGGACAGGTGTGCAGGAGGGGCGTGGCGAATCAGGTGATCAGAGCACACAGGGAGGGGGGGGGTAACTGGAGGCCATGTGGGAGGGGCCATGTGAGTGGAAAAGTACTGGCAAGATGAAGCCAAGCACTTAGTTTTTATTGGCTGCTCAGTATTCATGGATGGATATGAGGTGGTCCAGACGGTAATGGAAGTGGAGTCTAATCAATCCAGTCTAAAAAGCTCCGACCTTTCAGATGACACACTCAAACTCCACTAACATTTATATTCTGCTCACTTTTCCTAAAGGTCAGAGGTAGTAAAGGAACACCGATTATTGACTAGACATGTTTACTTTTTTGTATCCCTCTACATGTGAACTAGGGATGGAACCATATGAAAATTTCATATCACAGTTATTGTGACCAAAATTATCACGGTTATCATTATTATCACGGTATTGTTGAAATTGTGCTCAAAATGTTCAAAAAGTACTAATACACACACTGAAATAATTTAACCAAGTTGTATTTTGAAAAAAACAACAAACAAACGAATAAAATAATAAGCACAATGTACTTCCTCTTGGCAGAAACATTCAAATGTTAACCCTTAGTGGTCTGAGTCTATTGTGTCCGTTTTTCAGATCTTCTGATTTTGCCGGTATAACAATAAACTGCGGTAAAATTGCAGACGGTTAGTATTACTGTTTAAATTCTAATTATCATGATAACTGTGTTTGATTAATGCACTTTTCCGGAGAAAACACCTATGTAACGTTATGCTTTTATGTCAAATATTTGAGTATAGTTTTAATTTATTACAATTTTAATTATACATACCTAATATTTGGAACCAATATTCACTTTTAAAGTCTGTGAAAAGGTTCGTTAAGCATCTGTGTGTTACTTATGCAATGAATTATATACATTTTTCAGATCGGATTTTATATATTCTTTTGTGTTTTCTGGCCTTTTGTGTTTCATAGTAGGTTAAAGTAAAAAAAAAAAAAAAAAATAGACAGATGATATAGATGAAGTTGTGCTGAGAAAAAAGATCCCAAACATGGGTATAGTAAACATTTGTTTATATAGTATATAAAGGCAAAATCAAAAGGACTGAAAAATGGATAAAATAGACTCAGACCACTACGGGTTAATATTTGAATGTTTCTGCAACAGGAAGTACATTGTGCCTATAATTTTTTTTTTTTTTTTTCAAAATACAACTTGGTTAAATTATTTCAGTGTGTGTATTAGTGCTTTTTGAACATTTTGAGCACAATTTCAACAATACCACAATAATAATGATAACAGTGTTAATTTTGGTCACAATAACCGTGATATGAAACTTTCATATCGTTACATCCCTGGGTGCAATAAACATTTTGTGAAAAAATCATGCCAGAGAATCGTGATCTCAATTCTAAGCAAAAAAATCATGATTCACATTTTTTCCAGAATCATGCAGCCTTATTTCATACAGTATGATTTTATAGCTAGTTGTGTATGGCTAACCATTAAGCCTATTATTATTTAGAAGGGGGGCAGGAAATATCAGATTTTCTTCATCCTGCTCCTTTTCAAGCATGGGTGTGTACATGTTTGTTTACTAGATGATTACTGAATGTCTGCTGATGAAATGCACATCCATGAACGAAATAAATAAATGAAATGAATAAATGTACCTGAAAACTCACCAAACTTTACACATTTATCAGAGTTGATGGGAGTTTTTTTATCGACTGCGGGGCTTGAGAATAGCTAAAACAAAACGGCTCGACAGCAGAAAATAAAAATGACACATTCCATCTCATCTGTCATCAAACATCTGACTTTTCATTGACAGCTGTAGCCGTGGTAACAGCTCCTCCACCGGCCTCTTCCAGCGCATGAACTGGAACGTCTGCTGCATTTCAATGAAGGGAAAGTCAGATGAAATGTCACATGAGCGCTCAGGCTGAACTCACTTTGCAAAAAATCAGATTTGTTTTCCATTTAGGACCGCAGATCAAAACTGTCGAACTCAGACACAAATGGACAAAAGTCTGTGGACACATTGAATCCAGGGGTTTCTTTTTTAACAGGGGTCTGGGATCCAAAACAATAATGACTAATGTCAGAATAGAGCTTTATATTATGGGATACATTTCATTGCATTGGTTAGTTTAGTTGAAATTGTTATATTTGTTTCCAAAATGACTCAGAGATGGTTTTAACTTAATTTCTCTCAACACTGATTTTGTTTTTGTTTTTTTTATCCATGACTGATTTTAAATGTTCTTCCTCTAAATTTCTATAACATTTTTCCTGCTCTGACTGTAAATAATAATTTTCCACCACAATTAACCATCTTCTTTCTTCACATCTGACCGAGGAAGAAAAATTTACAATTAAAGTTTAAGGAAATATTGATGTTTATCACAGGGTTTCTGCAGGTATCAGCAAATCTAATTTAATGCCTTTTTTAATACCACTGTAAACAAATTTACTGCCCATGTCCAACTGCAGATACACTTTTATATATAGTTTTATGCTGGTTTTAACGTCCACAGGCTTTAACCAGGTTTGAACAGTTCCTCCTCCAATCACTTCTGCTGAAACTTGCATTTTCCCATTTTTCCCACATTTGCTAATATTCCCTCTGCTTTTTGCTGCAGCATGAACACACTCACAGCATGTTACATTCCAAGCATCGGTGTTGTGACTTGGTTTACCGGCCATAAACAATTGTCAATTAAAGGGTTCTACATGTCAATCATAACACTAAACTTCATATTAAAATTAATAAATGTTTATATAATCAAAATAAATCATGAATAACAATGTTTTTCTATCAAGTGTATTTAATTTTTTAATACCTCTGGACATAGAATTTAATGCTTTTTAATCCCATTTAAGGCCTTAATTTTCACAAAATCTATTTACTGACTTTTAATGCTTTTTAATGACCTGCAGAAACCCTGTATAAACTATATGGACATAAATATTGGGACACATCATGTCTACAGCTGTTAGATGTCCTGTTCATGAGGATCGGACAGAGAAACATCAGTATTAATTATCAATATGATATTTATCCCAAAATAAAACTTAATTCTGACATTAGTCATTGTTTTGTATCCCAGACCCCTGTTAGAAAAGAAACCCCTGGATTCAACGTGTCCACAGACTTTTGTCTATATAGTGGATGAATTAGGCAGTTCTGATGATATGAGGATAATGAGGATAATGATATGAAAGTGTCCCGGGTCTGACTTGACAAAATAAGTTTTGTGCTGTTCAGACTGTCATAAAAAAATCAGATGAGTCACATATGAGTAAAAAATATATATATATCAGATTTAAGCCACTTCTGCCTGCAGTGTGAATGTAGTCAAACTTGTTTTGGTCTCCCCCTGGTGGCAGGATGCAGTACAGGTCCCACCGCCTCCATGTTATTCATCTAAAAACCAAAATAAAAACTCAAAGTACCTGTGATATGTATGTGATCTACAGCTGTAGTGACCAGTCCCTGAGTCTGCTGAACAAACTTTGACTATTAACTCCAGCATGAGCGTTCTCATGAGTGTGTGATGTTTACACAATACGAGGAAACTCCACGGACATGTACACTACCAGTCCAATGTTTGGACTCACCTTCTCATTTAAATGGTATTAGATGGAACACAGTTGGATACCAAGTGCTCAGCATCACTGGGAACTCCTTCAAGACTTTTGGAAAATATTTCAGGTGACTACCTCATGAAGCTCATCCAGAGAATGACCAGAATGTGCAAAGCAGTAATAAAAGCAAAATGAGGGTATTTTGAAGAATCTAAAATATAAAACATGCTTCAAGTTATGTCACACTTTTTTAACTGCATAATTCCATATGTGTTCATTCATAGTTTTGATGCCTTCAGTGAGAATCTACAATGGAAACAGTCACAAAAGTAAAGAAAAACCAGGTGAGTCCAAACTTCTGACTGGTAGTGTACATGTTGACAACGTTTGAAATGAACGTACTTATTTACGTAGGTAAAGTGAACATAAATAGGCCTTTATGTGACAAAGGTCGTCCAACAGACAGACTGTCCTCTGTATGTGGTCAAACAGTAACATAATGACTGACTCTGCTTAAACCTGCAGACTGAAACTGAAGGTTTACAGTAAAGGAATAAAAGTAAAAAACAAATACTACAACAACTAGAGAGAATGATATGGAGTGAATTACTGATAATAGAAATAACAAACAGCCTGTAGTAATAGTTTTTTCTACATACTCGAAGTGCTTACACTGAATCCATTGTTCATTCACTCATATCCCAGTGAGTGCCACTGGGACTCGAACCATCAACCCTGTAGTTATTGGACACACTGCTCTACCTCCTGATCCACATCCATGTGTCTGTGATGTGGGTCAGGTGGAACACAGACCTTCAGACTCATCAACAGGACTGTGTATCGGCAAGAATCTGGCGATATGATACAAGTCACAATACTAGGGTCACGATACAATATATCATGATTAGTGCTAATCGCATGGATTTCTGCGATTATTCGCAATTGATCACATAGTTATGGGGCGGGGGGTTTGCTGGCATCAACAGCGAAGTACTCCGGTGATAAAAATAATTACACATGTCAGTGCTTCCAAACCACTGTGTTCTTCTCAACCCCACCATCTGAAGACATTTAAAATGAAAATGTCCATGGAACAGACTGATACTTTCCTCCATGTTTATGTCCACACCAGTTTATTTACGGTTGTGAGTGAATGACAGGAGTCTTAGTCCCACTAATCAGTACTAATACTAATAATAAGCCCAATAATATGTGATGTTCAGTTGTTCAAAGCAAGCAAAGGGGGCCCTGAAGTGGTCAGAATAAGTTGCACTAACGTATGTTTTGTCCTTGCGGTGTTCCCGTAGTGAGTTTGGACATAAGAAGGAACTAACAGACATGTTTCTTTCACTCTGTTTGTATGGCCTGACAAATGTTTGCCTGTGAGTATTTTATGTTCAGTTGTTGTAAGAATGAATAGTATCAAATATCTCTGATGTGAACCCTTGTTGCTGGATAAAAAGACGTTGTAAATCTTAAATTAATCTGTAAATGCTAATCGTTAGCGTGTCTATGGATTTTCCCATTCGAGTTAGCATCGAGCTAAATTGACTGCTAATACAACAATCACATGGTAAATAAGTAAAGGTTAGTTCAGAGGCTGGCATATTAGACCTAAACACAACCAATGAATTTACATAAACTTAACATGAGCCTGCATAAAGAGTTAGTAACCCATCTGTGACTGCTAGCATAAATGAATTAGCTTAAACATGCTAATAACACACTGTAATAAACACATCCAAAATAACGTCATAAACATGTTTCTAACGGCACGTTTACATGTGAAATTATTTAGCAAACAACAGAATGATTGATACATACAGGCGTTGCTTCTGCAGGAGTTACACAAAGTTTGATTCAGCATTACTTGTACAGTTCGCTCTTCTCTCCTCTCAGCCGGCACGAACACACAGCACCGGCGTGTGGAGCGCCAAAATAAAAGCATGAGTTTCAAAATAAGAGTCCGCATGTATACATGAACTAAGACTTGCTTGAAAGGCAGAACAATAAGAAAACGGCATTAACTAGAGTTTAAAAAAATTGTCGGCGTTTTTTAATGAATGCGTTAACACAGTAATAACGCGTTAACTTGCCCAGCCCTAATCATGATATATCATGATACTGTTAGAAAGGCACTTTTTTGTTTGTTTCTTTTTTTAAATGATTACTTCCTTGAAGAATTGAATTACAGCAGAAATCTGCACAAATACTAAACACATTTTTATTTCATCCCAACAGGATCTAATGTTAAATCATAAAATGTTCCTGTGTTCAAACTGAAATGATGTTTTACAGACATTACAGTTTCAGATCCTGTTCAAATGTTCATATTCTGTTAGATCAGAACTACAGTGATAAAAGTGAAGAAAGAAAAAACACCCAGAACTTTTCTGAGCATTTCATTCTCATGCTCTTGGTCCATTCTGGTGCACTTTGGGAGAAAAAACCTGTAAAGAATTAAGGTTCAAAATGAATGAAAAAATACATCTCACACAGGAATATGGTCAAATATTTTATCAAATCTTGATATCTGTACTTAAACATTCTGTTCCACTAATTCTCTTACTCATGTCCTTCAAACATTGTCATGGGTAGATTCTGGACAGATTCAGTATCTGTGGTAAAAACATTGGTCTCTTAGAAACATGAGAAAAGAGGCTCATCAAGAATATTAATTACCCAATACAGAAGACAAAGAAACAACGTATGCCTGTCCACAGCACGGCCGGGTGCTGAAATACTAGAATCTACTGAATGACTTCACTGAGTATCAAACCTGGTTTGCTTGTCTTCTGGACGTACTGCGACAGAAAATCTCCATTTCTCTCAGTTTCCTGGAGTCAGGACCACTAGAACCTCTTTTGGATTCCTGCCTCACACTTCAGTTCATCCCCACGCTGAAGGACCAGGAATTCTGACAGGATTTCACTGAATATTTAGACCAAATACATTGGCGGTAAAATACTCAAAGCGAATCCGCCATCTTGTCTCCAGAGCAGGGATTAAAGCAAAAATTTTTCATCTGACTGAAAATTTTCTTCTGGTCAAAATCATTGGCCACTATTAAAAATGATGCAATACAATACTACTATAGCGTACAAGTTTATATAGTCAAATTTGGCAATACTGTAAAACCCACTGAATGGGAGAGTGTACAGGTGTAGAAGATTAGTAACATGGATAGAAAAAATGTCATGAGTGGTATTGGTGGGGGTCTGGGGGTCCTCCCCCAGAAACTTTTTAAAGCTTCAGGTCAATTTTGGTGTTCTGTGGTTAATTTTAAAGGGTATGAAAACCTTTGAAGCAAGTGAAAATAATAATTACTAATTGCAGTTCCATCGTCTCCCTTCTCATCAAGCCACGCCCACCTCCATCTATTTTTCACGCATCTCTCAATAGTTCCCACTTCAGCTCCTTCCTCTACAAACGTGTCCATGATGTCGTATATGCTAGCCAAAATAATCTGTACGTCGTCAAACCTGCGTCCACACCCCTCTCCCGCCAATATCATGTTCTCTTTTGATTAGAAGAAATTACGTCAGCTGAAACAGAAATTCTATTCCGTTCCAGATCCTCTCTGAGGGGATTTAAAATACAGTGGCTTTGCAAATACCAAGGGTGTTACTCATTCATTCAATTTTATCTTTGTACTGTACCACACAGATAGAAATAAGATGCTAAACGGGTCAAAATAAAGCACTTATGCAGTCGGGCGCGTAACCGTGTAAGGCGCCGGCGCGCACAGCCGCACGCACGGGAAGGGCACATACACACACACACACACACACACACACACACACACACACACATACACACACACACACACAAACACACACACTAGTCATATACCGGCAAGAGGAGATAAGCTATGAACCCAGACATGAAGGTCCATGTAGATCAGTTGTGTCTTCTTCCCTCTTCGCTGTGGTTCTTTCAGAATGAAAGCTACTTGTTAGCACTAAACTAAAGTTAGTCTGGAGGCTGAACTTCGGTAAAGCTGAACTTGTCCATGTGTTTCTGAGGCACAGAATGAGCAGCGTTTCCTTCCAAAGAGAAAAAATAGTCATCAATCTCTCCTCCCGACATAAAAATAAAGAAGTCATCTTATTATCATCACTGTTAAACCTATCAGCCCCCTGTGCGTGGCGTGCCTGTGTTCAACACCTGCAGATTCAGGACAGCAGACCCAGGACAGGATCGCGGTGCCGACTGGACTCCGGGAAACACGTAAGGAAGTTACTTCAATATGACTTTTTCCCCCCCTCAATTTTTCCATTTGACGGAAATCCGTCGTGGTGACGGAGAACTTTAATCCCTGCTCCCGAGACGCAAAACGGACCACGTGTCATTAACGGACCAATCAGAGCAGTCGATACAAGTTCCACGTTGTAAACGAGCATCTCATTGGTCAAGACAAATGGAGAAGAAAGCAATATGGCCGTGCCCATGAGATGGATCCAAATAAACATAATTTATACTTTTCGAAGTGATTTATGCGTAATTTTCCAGCCGAAATGTTGACAAACCAGACGGAAATGATCCGGACACGTTTAATTTACTGGAACATATGCTCAGTTTTCGGAAAAAAAACCCAAAAAACGGATTTCCGGCAAAAAACGGAACACTTTCATCACTGGAACTAACATCAGAACATTATTTTTGTGTGATCCCAACAAAGGAACTAACATTTTTTAATAAAAAAGTATTAAATAATAGATAAAAGAAAAACAAAAATGAACCTCCACCATATCTGCATTTGAACAAATACTTGAAAATATCGATACAGTACTTTTAGACATCAGTACAGTATAGTACTGTACTGTACTGTATAGTATCAATACAGTATAAATGAAATATTGCGATATATTGCAGAACCAATATTTTCTAACACCCCTACTAATCCGACCCCTGTGCATACCAGGCCTGGGCTGGTCCTGGTCTTGGTCCTGGTCTTGGGTACCTGATCTCTGGTGCCCCGGTGGTGGCTCATGTGCTTCTCCAGCTGTGAGCGGTAGGTGAAGGTGTAGCTGCAGTGGGAGCAGCTGTAGTTGTCCTCGCTGGTCTCGTGGCGATACTTGATGTGCTCCTTCAGAGAGGCGTTGCGTTTGTAGCCCCGGGAGCAGTAGGGGCAAGTGTGCAACTGGGAGAAGGAGTCTGGGGTTCCTGAGGCAGAGGAGACACACATATGAAGGACATTTATGCGATGACGATTCAGTTCGGACATTCTTTATGTAAACCAGGGCTCTCAAACTCATTTTCTTTCAGGTTCCACATTCAGCCTGATTTGATCTCCAGTGGGCCGGACCAGTAAAATAATAACAAAATAACCTATAAATAATGACAAATCCAAATATTTGTCTCTGTTTTAGTGCAAAAACCCCCCATTAAATTATGAAAATACTGACTTTTATAAACTATCCAAACAAAAAAGATGTGAATAACCTGAAAAAAATGAAATTTCTTAAGAAAAATAAGTGCAATTTTAACAATATTCTGCCTCAACTTATTATTTCTACATATGCATTCTGGATCAGAGCTACAAAGACGCTAAACACTGAGAAACAGGCAGAAAATTGTTCAAATTGTGCTTAATTTTCTTTACACATTTCAGGTTATTCATATTTGTTCAGGTTATTCACATTTTTTTGTTACAGGATAGTTTGTAAATGTCAATATTTTCATAATTTAATGTTATTTTTTGCACTAAAACAAAGAAAAAAATTTTAAGATGTTAATTTAAGATTTATTGCTTAATTCAAGATTTTTTCCTTAATTCAAGCTATTTTTTTTTTTTTTGCTTAATTCAATTCAAGACTGTGGAATTTTTGACTTTCCAAAAACATCCCAGGGGCCAGATTGGAACCTTTGGTGGGCTGCTTTTGGCCCCTGGGCCGCATGTTTGAGACCCCTGATATAAATAATACAACCTCTAAGAACTGAGGGTAAAAAAACCAAAAAAAACCAAAAACTGAAAACACATCTTTACAAACCTACAGTAAACTATAATTATATACAAATGCAGTTTTCTTTTATTCCAGCAGATGGCAGCATGTCATGTGACCTGTGTTAACCAATCCATCCATACATGACATTATGGGCTGGGCAATAAAACAGTAATCAGAGCTATAGTGACATGATTTTACATTATGATTTCACATTATTACATGATATAATAATAATAATAATAATAATAATAATAATAATACATTTTATTTGTAATGCACCATATAATTTTTATCTAAAAACCTCAAAGTGCTACAGGCAGGGTACAATAAATACCATTAAAGGGGAAGTTAAAAAATAAGAAATAGATATGATATGAAATAGATATAATTCTTCTGTCATAAAGATTTTTTTTGGAGGTCACTGGTTATGAAAAATGTGATATAAGTTTGAGATTTCAGGGTTTTCCTTAAATTGTCTGATGGTTTAGATCACAGGTGTCAAACATGTGGCCAAGGGGCCAAATCCGGTCCGCCAAAGGGTCCAGTCTGGCCCCTAGGATGAATTTGTGAAATACAAAAATTACACTGAAGATATTAACAATCAAAGATGTTAAAATAATTTTAGGTCATTTCAATCTAAAGTGGATCAGACCAGTAAAATACTATCATAATAACCTATAAACAATGAAAACTATAAATTTGTCTCTGTTTTAGTGTAAAAAAGGTGAAATTACACAAAAATGTTTACATTTACAGACTAGCCTTTTACAAAAAATGTGAATATCTGAAATGTCTTAAGAGAAGTATGTGGAATTTTAATAATATTCTCCCTGTTATTTAACATTTTGTGTATTTGTAGATCCACTGTGATCTGTAAGTTGTGATTCACATGTATAAATGCTAATCTTAAGTGTAATATTGTTAACATTGAACTTATTTTACTAAAGAATTTTCAGGTGTTCTTATTTGTTCATGTTATGTTCAAGTAGAATTTGTAGATGTAAACGTTTTCATTACGGAATAAATTTTTTTCACTGAAAAGTTCTTATCCTATTTTTACCTCCGCCAAGGAGGTTATGTTTTTGCCAGGGTTTGTTTGTCTGTTTGTCTGTCCGTTAGTGTGCAACATAACTCAAAAAGTTATGGACAGATTTTGATGAAATTTTCAGGGTTTGTTGGAAATGGGATAAGGAAGAAATTATTAACTTTTGGGGGTGATCGGGGGTGGGGGGGCCCACGGGGGGGCCCACTGATCAGCCTTGGCGGAGGTCTGCGCTCTCCGAGTGCTTCTAGTTTATATTATTTTACTGGTCCGGCCCATTTCATATCATATTAGGCTGAATGTGGAACTGAGCTAAAATGAGTTTGACACCCCTGGTTTAGATGCTGTTTGGGCTCCAGCCATTTGTGGAACATTTACAGGTGAGGCCAGAAACTAAAAAGATTAGAATTTAACATATTGCTGGACTTATTGTTGCCTATTGTTTAAACATCTAAAAGGCATAAAAACAAAGCTGGCACACATTAGATGTAGGAAAAGTCACGTTAGATCACAGGTGTCAAACATGCGGCCCGGGGACCAAATCTGGCCCGCCAAAGGATCCAGTCTAGGATGAATTAGTGAAATACAAAAATTACACTGAAGATATTAACAATCGAGGATGTCAAAATCATTTTAATTCAGATTCCACATACAGACCAATTAGATCTCAAGTGGGTCAGAACCAGTAAAATAGAATCATATTAAACCTATAAATAATGAAAACAGCAAATTTTCTTATTGTTTTAGTATAAAAAAGTAAAATTACATGAAAATGTTTATATTAAAAAAATTGTTATTTTACAAAAAATGTGAATAACCTGAAATGTCTTAAGATATGTAAATGCAATTTTACCAATATTCTGTTATTAAATGTTTTGTGTATTTGTAATTGTAATGTCAGTTGTAACACATGTGTAAGGGATAAACTGATAATCTGAGGCAGAATATCGTTAAAATTGCAGTTGTTTTTCTTAAGACGTTTCCAGTTGTTCATGTTATTCAGATTTTTGTAGATGTAAACATTATCAAAATGTCATTTTACTTTTTTTTACTGTTATTATTTTACTGGTCTGGCCCACTTCAGATCATATTGGGCTAAATGTGGATCTGAACTAAAACCAGTTTGACACCCCTGTGTTAGATGATCAGGTGGAGCCCAAAAAAGCTTCAGTAAGTGTCATGATATAACTGTAGAGAAAACCTTGGATAACACTGATTTTAACATTGTCTAATAAAAAATAAACCTTTTCTTTAAATAAAAATGCATTTTTGTTCCATATTCAGATGTTATACCATCATTAAAATGATATTTGTTTATAATGCACAACCTGTCCATCTACAAACATCACTCAGGACCAAAAATCAGCCATTAAATTCAAAACTAACAATCTTTTTGATACTTGTTATGAATAATTAAAACAATCATCTAATATCAGTCATTTTATCATAATTGCATTTTGGCCCATATCATCTAAAAGTCCTAACACTGAACACTGAAACTAAAAACTAAACTGACAAACACACTTATTACACTAACTACAACTAAACAGAAAACTAAAATTCAATGTGAAATAAATTCAAACACATGTATTCACACCCTTTTAGAACTCTTGCTCTGTATCAGCTGGTGTCATTTAAGTCTAGCTTTAATGAAACGTTTGCCATCACATGTTGTTCCAAACTGATCAAACAGCCCAGTGACTGAATGTGGACGTTAACAGGAGCTGTGCTGTTACCGTTCTCATCAGCGCCTCCTGTCTCAGCAGGACTCTGCTCATCCTCAGGGGCTTCTGGGTAAATGATGGCTGTGTCCCCCTGTTGGAGAATCTCCTCCACTAGAGCATCATTCACCGCCTCCTCTTCTTCTTCTGATGCACACTCTTCCTTCACTGAAACAGACACACACATATATATATATATACCATTAGAACAGGATGATAAATGCGGTTTGGAGCCGTCTGTTCTGTCAAAGTTAGCTTGAGGTCCTTCACACTAACAGTCAACACTATATACTCATTTCAGTTCAGTTCCACATTCAGCCCAGTATGGTTTCAAGTGGAATGGACCAGTAAAATATTAACAGTGACAAAACTAAAATTAAATTATAACAATGTTTACAAATACAACAAGGAAAGCACTCAGAGAGCCCAGACCTTCTGCCAAGACAGATCTGACCCCCCCCACCCCCACCCCCCACCCCAACTTCAACCAAAACCATCTACTGCATCTACTGATCTAAACTGTTTAAAATCTGTTGATCCACTAACCCTATCAATACATGTCAGTGATTGCTGTAAAATACAGTTTGTCATCTTTTCATGGTCATCAGATATGACCCATTTGGACGTTCAGAGGCTCCGTAGTTACCGTGGAAACACCATCATCCTCTACAGTACTGATTCACCAGTAAAACCCATGGAGTTGGATCAATGACAGTGGATGGACACACTGGGTTTATGTTCAGTTAATGACAGATTTTGGTGAAAAAGTCATTTTTTCTACAGTTTTCTCTGTTTCTGATATAATAACCATCAAATTTAATCTGAGCTTTTATGAACATTTACATGATCAGGGAATTAAATATTGAACATTACCTGAAAAACCACAAAATACAGACGATAATGTCATAATAAATGGTGATAAATCATTTAAGAAAAGTTAAATATAAAGACTAGAAAATACGCAGACGTCCGCCGAGGCAGACCCCCCCCATCCCCGATCACCACCAAAATGTAATCATTTCTTCCTTGTACCAGTATCAACATTCCCTGAAAATTTCATGAGAATCCGTCCATAACTTTTTGAGTTTTCTTGCTAACAAACAAACAAACAGACAGGCAAACACACAAAGCAAAGTGATCACAACAGGTAATAAAAAAATCTGAATAACATGAAGAACTGGAAGCATCTTAAGAAAAACAAGTGTAATTTTAACAATATTATGCCTCAGTTTATCAGTTTTTCATTTACACATGAGTTACAACTTACATTACAATTACAAATACACAAAACATTTAATAAAGGGCAGAATATTGGTAAAATTGCATTTACTTATCTTAAGACATTTTGGGTTATTCTCATTTTTTGTTAAATAATAGTTTGTTGATATAAACATTTTCATGTAATTTTCCTTTTTTTTAAATGCTAAAACAAAGAGAAAATTTGCTGTTTTCATTATTTATAGGTTTAATATGATAGTATTTTACTGGTCTGACCCACTTGAGATCTAATTGGTCTGTATGTGGAATCTGAATTAAATCATTTTGACATCCTTGATTGTTAATATCTTCAGTGTAATTTTTGCATTTCACAAATTCATCCTATGGGCCAGACTGAACCCTTTGGCGGGCTGGATTTGGCCCCCGGGTCGTATGTTTAACACCTGTGCTATATACCTTTGTTTGTATCTTGGGCATGATCAAATCTATATCAGAAATTCAACCGACATAGAAATATCTGTTCTGGATTGGCTTTCTGTACAGTTCATACCCTCCCTCATAATATTCCTCCTTGTAAACGCCTGTATTTGGTGTTGTTTTGCAGATTCACCACTAGAGAGCGCCATAATACAATATAATTTTCATGTCGACGCTACAAATTTCTTCCTTTTTTTCCCAGACATTTCCTAAACAACATTTCCTGTTGCCTTCCTAGATCTGTAGTTTAATAACAAGAAGAAGTGTTGATTCTTCATCATTTGTTCGTCTCTGTGCCGTTCGTACAGAACTGAGCCAAAGGGCATTCATCTACTCTGCTCCTAGAACATGGAATATGTTGCTAAAAGACTGGAACTTGACTGATCTCCTTGAATGCTTTTAAATCCAAACTCAAAGGGCTACAGACTAACTCGATGACTTGCACTTGTTTTTCATAGTTTGACTTGTCCTGTAAATTATTGTGTGTTGTATTTCATGCTGCCAGGACTCCCTTGAAAAAGAGGTTCTTAATCTCAATGGGATCTTTTTTCCTGGTTAAATAAAGGTTAGGTAAAAAAATAAAAATAAAATTTAAAAAAATTCCAAAACAAACCAAATGGTGTCAACTGAGTAGGGATGTAATAATTACCGGTATAACGATAAACCGCGGTAAAATCGCAGATGGTTAGTATTACCGTTTAAATTCTAAATATCATGATAACCGTGTTTGTTCAGCGCACTTTTCCGGAGAAAACGCCTATGTAAAGATCTGCTTTTATGTCAAATATTTGAGTATAGTTTTAATTTATTACAATTTTAATTTTACATACCTAATATTTGGAACCAATATTCACTTTTAAAGTCTTTGAAAAGGTTCGTAAAGCATCTTTGTGTTATTTATGCAATAAAGTACATACATTTTTCAAATCGAATTTTATATATTGTTTTGTGTTTTCTGGCCTTTTATGTTGATATTGTAGGTTAAAGTGAAAAAAATAACAGGCAGATGATATAGATAAAGTTGTGCTGAAAAAACAGATCCCAAACATGGGTACAGTAAACATTTGTTTATATAGTATATAAAGGCAAAATCAGAAGGACTGAAAAACAGCCAAAATAGACTCAGACCACTAAGGGTTAATATTGGAATATTTCTGCAACAGAAAGTACATTGTGCCTATAAATTTTTTTTTTTTTTTTCAAAATACAACTTGGTTAAATTATTTCAGTGTGTGTATTAATACTTTTTGAACATTTTCAGCACAATTTCAACAATACTGATAATCGTGATAATTTTGGTCACAATAACCGTGATATGAAATGTTCATATCGTTACATCCCTACAACTGAACCTTTTAACCTCTTGTCACAGGTACATATGGGTGATGGTTAGACCAGAACAAGTCCAAGGTGAATATGCACAAATTTGCACAAAAAGAACCTTCTGCAGGGTCTATGTTTCACATGTGGCTGAAACGCAACTTAAACATATATTTAATGCATAATCCTAAAGTTCACTGTGTTTGTAAACACTCACATCATCTACACAGGATGGAATGACCATTTTATACGTTAGAGTTAAATAATTGAAAAGACAGAGAATTGTAGATGACGGACTTTTCCTTCTGCATTGAATACTCTACACACCTCTAAGGGAGCCCATAATGTACTTCAGAAATAAAAATAGTAAAATGTCTCTTTCATACTGAAAGATTAGTGAACTGAAAACACTCCATTAATGATGCTTTGTTTTTTCTAAAAGCTTATTTCACAGTTGTGATTAAGGAGTTTTACAACTATACAAGTGAAAACGCCTTCCTTGCAGCTTGTTCCACTCATGTTTGAAGTACAGAATTACATAATGACTGTGGATTTCAGTTCATGTAACAGCTGTAATGGATGGATGGATGGATGGATGGTTGAGTATGTAGGTGGATGGAACTTCAGCAACAGCAGAAGTTACAGAAAACTTCAGGCATGCGTTCCCACTAAAAACGTAAAGTGCCATGAGAACAAACCCAGAGGTGAAACTGTCGGATGTTTCCATAGAGATCAATCATTTTAAATGAAGGCAAAGGCCACGCCTCTTCCTGCTGAGCCTGGTCAGGGACAGGTGGAGCTGAAACCACAGAGCCAGTCATAAAAAAGAGGAGGAGGAGGTGGAGGAAGAGGAGCAGGAGGAGGAAGTGGTAGAGGAGGAGGAAGAAGAGGAGGAGGAAGAGGTAGAGGAGAAGGAAGTGGTAGAGGAGGAGGAAGAGGAGGAAGAGGAGGAAGAGAAGGAGGAGGAGGAGCAGGAGGAGGAAGTGGTAGAGGAGGAAGAGAAGGAGGAGGAAGAGAAGGAGGAGAAAGTGGTAGAGGAGGAAGAGAAGGAGGAGGAGGAGGAGGAGGAGGAGGAGGAAGAGAAGGAGGAGGAGGTGGAAGACGAGGAGGAAGAGGAGCAGGAGGAGGAAGTGGTAGAGGAGGAGGAAGAAGAGGAGGAAGAGGTAGAGGAGAAGGAAGTGGTAGAGGAGGAGGAAGAGGAGGAAGAGAAGGAGGAGGAGGTGGAAGAGGAGGAGGAGCAGGAGGAGGAAGTGGTAGAGGAGAAAGTGGTAGAGGAGGAAGAGAAGGAGGAGGAAGAGGAGGAAGAGAAGGAGGAGGAGGGGGAGAAGGAGGAGAAGAAGGAAGTGGTAGAGGAGGAGGAGGAGAAAGAGGAGGAGGAAGAGGAGGAGGTGGAGGAGGAGAAGGAAGAGGGGAGAAGTAGGAGGAAGAGGAGGAAGAGAAGGAGGAAGAGGGGGAGAAGGAGGAGAAGAAGCACGTGGTAGAGGAGGAGGAAGAGGGAGAGAAGGAGGAGGAAGAGGAGGAGGTGGAAGTAGGAGGAGGTGTCGTAGAAGTGTGTGTGTCAGACCTCCTTCTAAACTCACTCCTCTGTGTTTCCCATGATCTCATCCTGCAGCCTTCCAAAGCTCTTCCTGCTGAAACCCACTCTACCTTCCATGGTTCTGTCTCCACCTTTGTCTGTCTACATCCTCCTCCTCCTTCTTCTTCTTCTTCTTCTTCTTTTTTTTTAATCCTTCTTCTTCTTAATGTCTCCCATACTTCTCTTCTCCCCCCCACCCTTCCATCTCTCTTTCCTCCACCTCTCCTTTCTCCCTTTATCTCTTCTCAAACTTCTGCGTTGTTCCCTTTCAGAGTTTATTCCTTAGTTGTATTAAAGAAGTTGTTGTCGTTATTACGTTCAACTCAGCAGGTGAGAGAGCGGTCAGTCCAAACCCATGTGACAGACAGAGGTCAAAGGTCAGAAGGAGCCCCAGAAAAAACATACTGTCTTATTACTGTCGTATTTGAAGAGAGAAAACGGAAAGAAGATAAAGAAAGCATCTGTTTTACCCTTTAAGACACCTACAGATGGGCTGAGATTGGAAAGGACAGTAGTATCCGATTACTAACAGAAGTAGTGTCCTATTAGTAATAGAAGTAGTATCCTATTAGTAATAGGTATCCTATTAGTAATAGAAGTAGTATTAGTAATAGAAGTAGTATCCTATTAGTCAGGATACTACTCAGTATCCTCAGAAGTCAGATTTGTTGCAGTGAATTAATCTTAAACATGACTTCAGTCTGATCAGTATTTTTGTGATGCTAACATTAATGCGTCTGCTTCTCTATGTTACTCATTTGAAAGTCGATAAAGCCAGTATTCGATTACAGCAGTTGTCAGTGGAAGGCTGTTGTCTGAATGGTGGACATGTGTGGGACTGAGCCCAGCCCCAGGTCTGACTGACTGTCAAGTAAAAAAAAAGGAGAACCTGATAAAGATATTCAACTCAAACTGGCAGACATAACTTTGACACTTCCCTGTCCACTTCCCTGTCCACTTTTCTGTCCACTTTTCTGTCCACTTCCCTGTCCACTTTCTTGTCCACTTCCCTGTCCACTTTCTTGTCCACTTCCCTGTCCACTTTCTTGTCCACTTTTCTGTCCACTTCCCTGTCCACTTTCTTGTCCACTTTCTTGTCCACTTCCCTGTCCACTTCCCTGTCCACTTCCCTGTCCACTTTCTTGTCCACTTCCCTGTCCACTTTCTTGTCCACTTTTCTGTCCACTTTGTCCACTTCCCTGTCCACTTTCTTGTCCACTTCCTTGTCCACTTTCTTGTCCACTTCCCTGTCCACTTCCCTGTCCACTTTTCTGTCCACTTTTCTGTCCACTTCCCTGTCCACTTTCTTGTCCACTTCCCTGTCCACTTTCTTGTCCACTTTGTCCACTTCCCTGTCCACTTTGTCCATTTCCCTGTCCACTTTCCTGTCCACTTTCTTGTCCACTTTCCTGTCCACTTTCTTGTCCACTTCCCTGTCCACTTTCCTGTCCACTTCCCTGTCCACTTTCTTGTCCACTTCCCTGTCCACTTTTCTGTCCACTTTCCTGTCCACTTCCCTGTCCACTTTCTTGTCCACTTCCCTGTCCACTTCCCTGTCCACTTTCTTGTCCACTTTCCTGTCCACTTTCCTGTCCACTTCCCTGTCCACTTCCCTGTCCACTTTCCTGTCCACTTCCCTGTCCACTTTCTTGTCCACTTCCCTGTCCACTTTCTTGTCCACTTTCCTGTCCACTTCCCTGTCCACTTTCTTGTCCACTTCCCTGTCCACTTCCCTGTCCACTTTCTTGTCCACTTTCCTGTCCACTTCCCTGTCCACTTTCTTGTCCACTTCCCTGTCCACTTCCCTGTCCACTTTCTTGTCCACTTTCCTGTCCACTTCCCTGTCCACTTTCCTGTCCACTTTCTTGTCCACTTCCCTGTCCACTTCCCTGTCCACTTTCTTGTCCACTTCCCTGTCCACTTTTCTGGGCCTTTCTTTGCCTTTCTTCCAGCTTCACTTCCCTCTTTTGGTCTCCTCTGTTTCTCCCTTCATTCTCTCCTCTGTTTCTCCCTTCATTCTCTCCTCTGTTTCTCCCTTCATTCTCTCCTCCTTCCCCTCCATCACTCCCTGTTCTGACCCCTCCTTCCCCTCTCGCTGATACACCTCTCTGCATATTTTCCCACCGCACTCTACAATTACACTTAATGCCTGTGAAAAAAAGCCACGCAGTAATAACAACCAGGACCCTGCGACGCACACACATGTGGAATATCACAATGGAATGAAAACAGGAAATCATGTGGTGCATTCACACACAGACACACTCGTGCACACACATACGTTGACAAAACATATTCATGAACGCAGGCATCTGCTAAACACACACACACACACACACACACACACACACACACACACACACACAGTACTGCACTCCTGTACGTTGCCAGAACCTGTCATTGTGAGTCCGGGCTGAATTTATAAGGCAGGATGGATCGGCGCTGCAGTGCGGCCCAGACTGCAGGGGGAGTAGCACACACTAATCTCCCACCAGAGGACCCTTTCAACAACCAGCTGCTCTCCCCTGCTTTCTCGTCTCGCCTCAGACGAGGGGAGGAAAGACAGGAGTAAAAGTCAAGACGATCCAAAAATATCACACAAAGCCTTTGAAGGGTTCCCACCGCAGCTGAAACATTTCAGGACTTTTCCATGACTTCCTTCCAACATGGCTGCACCCACAAAAAGGTCCTGCTTTTGGGTTTGTTCATGTTTTTCTGTAGGATGGTACACACTGGTTCCTGCTGCAGGTGCAGAGGAAAAACAACAGGTACCACCACGAATGAACAACTTTATGAAACCAGCGTCCAGACCAAGGTTCTAAGAGTTTGGATTTTTCATTATAGTTTAGTTTTCTTTAGTTTTGACTTTTTTTCTCTAATTCAGTTGGTTTTAATTCGTTTTTAGAGCAGGTTTGCTAGTTTTTATTAGTTTTTGTTATATTCTAAATGCTTAGTTTTAGTTTAGTTTTAGTTTTTTTATATCTTTTCTCTTCTTCTCTGTCGTCGTATTCAAATAAATCCCAGACAGGACTCTGCTGCTTTAGTCTCCATGTTTCCAGGTAGAGTGGGGACCAGAAGACGACTGGAAACCACAAGTGAACACAAGTGACGGACCCTTAAATATTGTATGGTGCCAGCAGCTAAAATTGCTTGACAGAAAAAAATCAATTTCGTATCAATCCGACACTGACAAAGACAAAAACAAAGGGAATTTTATCCATAAGACTACATCTGTTTAGTGCTGTTCTAAATGCATCCACTGGTGCCATCAGTATACGACTACACAGAAGAAGAACCGTAGCCCTTTACTTTGCAAACCTTTACAATTCATGACCTTGTCTTTACACTAGCCATGCTATTAAATGTCATTTCAGCTCCTTGTTCAAAGTGAACACATACAGTTGTATTTGGTAGCTGTAAGGCATCTACACACACTGTATGAACTGTACTGTACATGCTGCCCTTTGTCACAACTTACTCATCTTCTAAGTAAACAAAGTGCTGCGATAGTGACAGAAACACAGTTAAAATATAAAGACCATCCTCATCTACAGAGGTAGTTCCAAACTCAGCCTCCAAGTGTCAGTCTGTGAGCCAACAAACAGGTCAATAAAGGTGTCAAGCCTTCAACGACCACATCTGATCAGCTGTAGGGGGTGTATTCTGACCTAAACACTCAGCACAAGGATGGTGGAAACACTAAAAAACACAGCGTTCAGTTACAAAAAATAAATAAACGATAGAACCATCGAAGCAAAGCTGGAGTTTTCACTTTGCTGAGATGCTATTTAACTACCGTATTTTTCAGACTATAAGGCGCTACTTTTTCTTTATGCTTACACAACGATGCAGCTCAAGTATAGATTTTCACGGGCTAACGGCCTCCAGGGGGCGCTCTAGCAGGAAGTGCACAAGCGAGACAGACAGGTGGAGGAGGTGATGAAGAGGACAAGTTTTAAGCTTAACTTTTAACAATCATTTTGCGTGTCGTGCACAAACCCTCATCATGGAAAACACACGAAGAAATGCATACGATGCAGCTTTGAAGTGAAAAGCAATCGATGTGTCTGTGAAGAAGGAAACAGAGCTGCAGCACGGAAGAGACAATGAGAGAGACAACGGAAGAGAGACGTGGAAGGAGTGTGACGGAGCCTTTGTGAAGATGTTCAACTGAAGAACACTGAAGAAGACGACTGCAGTGGTTCAATGAGCAGAAGGAAGATGAAGATACAGATCAATTACTGTTCTGGGTTTTTGAACCTGCTGTGTTCCAGGCACTGTTTGGAAAAAAGCAGTTAAGGTATGGAAATAAATATTTAAATCATCTTTCTGTTTACCATCTTTCTGTGTAAGTATCTCATGTTACAACGTGGACACCAGTGGCTTATAGCCCGGAAAGTACGGTATCTGGTCGACTTCATTCTGTTGGTAGTTGACGCTCTATTTGTAACACATTCTACCTTTACAAATACTTGTGTAACACTAAAGTTGGATCTTCTCCAGTTCCTGCTGGTTCTGTCTCTCCCTCCTACCCCCCCCGTCTACAGTTGTTTTTCCAACCACCAGCTCCACCTGCTTCACTCACCTGGGCCTCATCAATCACCCACAGTACATAAACCACAGCTCCACAACTCACCTCTGGCAGATTTTCTACCATTGTGTTTAATCCTTCCAGCCTGTTGTTGAACTGTTTGATTTGGCTTTTGTCAGTGTTTGAAATCAGACCATCGCCTGTCAACTGTCCTCTGACCCGTCCACAGCCTAAGGGCTCATTTATGCTGTACGTTAAAAACGCAGACGGACACAGACAGAGCATTATGTCTGTCCTCTGCGTACATTATGTATGTCATTCTGTCTGTTTTCCAGTAGTTTGCAGATCTGTACCCAGACAAAGAATATGGAGCAGTACCACCAGGAACCATGGAGGCAGTGTTGAAATTTGAAGAGAATAATGTCCAGAAATAGCAGAACTTTTCACAGAGTTTCTGCAGGTATCAGCAAATCTAATTTAACGCTTTTTAATGCCCTTTTTAATAGATAGATAGATAGATAGATAGATAGATAGATAGATAGATAGATAGATAGATAGATAGATAGATAGATAGATAGATAGATAGATAGATAGATAGATAGATAGATAGATACTTTATTGATCCTTTGCAGGAAATTGTTTGGTTACGACAGCAGTACAAAAACACACTGACCCATCACAACAGACATCCCACATACAACCAACAATGGAATGAAAAAGTGTTGAAAACAGAATAAAAGATACATAAATATATAATATGTACAATAAAAGTAATGTAAAATAATACAATAAAACAAAACACCTTTAGTATGCTCACCAAGGTTCTAATAGTTTTGGATTTTTCATTGTAGTTTAGTTTTATTTAGTTTTGACTTTTTCTTCTAAAATTCAGTTCGTTTTAATTCGTTTTTAGAGCAGGTTTGCTAGTTTTTATTAGTTTTCATTATTTTCTAAATGCTTAGTTTTATTATTAATTTTAGCTTTGTCGTATATTTTATCTTCTTTGCTGTCGTATTCAACTAAATCCCAGACAGGACTCTGCTGCTTTCTCCCAACTTTAGTCTCCATGTTTCCAGGTAGAGTGGGGACCAGAAGACAACTGGAAACCACAAGTGAACACAAGTGACGGACCGTCAAGTGTCGTTTGATGCTGCTAGCTAAAATTGCTAGAGTGAAATAAATCACTTTCGTATCAATCCAACATTGACAAAAACGAAAACGATGGGAATTTTATCCAGAATTTTGTTATGTTTTGTAAACACACAATACAGTTTCAGTTAGTTATAGTTTTTTCTTTTAATTATAGTTTTTATCTATTTCAGTTAACGAAAATGTTTTTTCAATTCTAGTTTTTGTCATTTCATCAGTTTTCGTTAATGATAATAACCTTGGAAACCAAGGCTTACATTGGTGTCACTACTGCAGACCCATCACAGATTTAAGGTCCATGGTCATTACACAGACTTCTGTGAAAGACCGCTGTGACAGATAGGAGGAGGAGGAGCCTACGGTAGCCTGGAGGAGGAGCCTACGGTAGCCTGGAGGAGGAGCCTACGGTAGCCTGGAGGAGGAGCCTACAGTAGCCTGGAGGAGGAGCCTACAGTAGCCTAGAGGAGAAGCCTACGGTAGCCTGGAGGAGGAGCCTACGATAGCCTGGAGGAGGAGCCTACGGTAGCCTGGAGGACAAGTCTACGGCAGGCTGGAGGAGGAGCCTACGGTAGCCTGGAGGAGGAGCCTACAGTAACCTGCAGGGGTGTGGCCTGGAGGCACAAGGGAGATAAAATCGATTTGACGATTTCCCTTCTTTAAAAATCATCCTAATGAAAAAATCTGATTTCGATTTAAATTTGATTAATCCCACCCACGGTCAAACACAGAGGTGGGTCACTGATCGCCTTCTGTTGACAAATTAAATCTTGGTGATTATTGGACTTTCCAGGAAAACAATGATCTCAAACACACAAGTACAAGTAAAGCAAAGTTTGGTCCAGAAAAAGATGCTGGAACACCCTGCAGCGGTCTTTCCAGTCACCACATTTAAATCTGATTGAACATTTTTGTTGGGATTTAAAGAAGGCAGCACAGAGGCCATCAAACCGAACTGAGCTGGAGGCTTTTGCATGTGAAGAATGGAAACAGAATACAACTGAGAGGTATAAGAAGCTTGTCAGCACTTACTGAGAACATTTGTTAGAAGTTAGAGAAGCTAAAGGATGATCCCCAAAACTTCAAATACTGAATAATACTGTACATGCACATCAGGGCTGTAATGACTCATCAAAAAAGAGTTGATAACTAATGTACTCGTCGACAGGTCACTAGTGACATGCGCTTTTGTTTAAGGAAAAATGTTTATTTTATTTCTGATTGCAACTCTTGAGTGTTTAGTTGTTTGTGTGTCAAACATTGTTAGACACTGGAATTGTTCTACACAAAATGCACATTTGTTTAAGAGAAAAAAGTATTTTATCGCTGCTGCAATATTTGTTGAATATTGAAATGAACATCTGTTTAACAAACTTTGTTACTCATTCTAACTGTTATGAACCAAATGTTCTTGATAAAGGAAAGGAAATGTATTTTATTGCTGCAGTAAATATAAATAAGAGCCTGTTTTTTGTTCATAATGTGACTAATCGACTACTCGTTACTAGGGGTGTAAGAAAATATCGGTGTTGCAATATATCACAACATTTCATTTCATGATACTGTATTGATATGAAAAAGTACTGTATCAATATTTTTAGGTATTTGTTCAAGTGCATGTTTTTGGTGTTCTTTATTGTTTATATCTTATTTATTATTTAACTCTGTTTTATTAAAGAATGGTCATTTGAAGCATCACAAAAGCACTTTTTACTGTCTGAGAGGCAGATGGTAGTTCCTTTGTTGGGATCGCACAAAAATACTGTTCTGATGTTAGTTCTGAACTAACAGAATCTGAACATTTGAACAGGATCTTAAACTGTAATGTCTGTGAAACAGAATTTAAGTTTGAACACAGGAACATTTTGTGATATAGCTTTAGATCCTGTTGGGATCAAATAAAAATGTGTTTAGTATTTGTGCAAATTTCTGGTGTAATTCAATTCTACCAAGAAATAATAATTTTTAAAGAAGAAACAAACAAAAAATTACCTTTTTAACAGTACCATGATATATCATGATATATCGTATTGTGATCCTAGTACTGTGATTTGTATTGTAATTCCAGATTCTTGCCAATACACAGCCCTGCTCGTTACAGTAGTCGATGACTAGTTAACGATTGAAATAGTCACTAGTTGCAGCCCCAATGCACCTAATGAACTTCCAAGTTTAGTGAACTTCTGTTGTTACAATAACTCAAATTTCTATCAATCACTGTTTTTTGTTGTTTAATGAGGTTTATGGTCACTGTGTGTCATCAGTATCACTAAAATGTCTTTTGAGGTGATGGGGTAGAATGTTCTTTGTTGGAACTGTAAGTCCAAGGTAGAAGACGAAGTGTGAAGTGGAAAAACCCAGAAGAAAGCAGTGCTAATAATACAAGAGGTAAGCCGAGCAGGAGAATAGAAAGAGCTGAGAGAGCGTGTAGTGAGGAGAAAAGGAGAGAAACAAAGTCAAAGAGTGAGCAGCGCTCATGAGCACCGATCACACCATGTAAGGCTTTATTCACAACAATGAAACCAGCCTCGAGAGCAATATCTCTGAGTGTCACATTCCCGCTGTCTCCATGGTTTTAGTATTTCCTGCTTGGCTGTAACTAACTGCTGCTGAGATGAAGGTACATCCTTGCGTAGGCTGAGCTGTTTTCAGGGAATCGAGGATTAAAAGGCCATTGAGAAGCGGCGTAAACACAAGCCAATCAACTTCTGCTGTTGAATGCACACCCCGTTCTGCATTTGCTTATTAAATTTTGTGCTACTTAGCGCTGTTTCGTTTTGAATGCTAAGGTGTGTCATATTCTTCAAAGTGGAAGCGCTGAGCCTTCAAACTTACTTGAGGGTATCTGGAGGTTTAAGAATTTTAAAGAGCTTTTCCAAGCTATCTGAAAGTGAAAATAAATAAATAAATAAATAAATAAATAAAGATGCAAAGCTGCCAGAAAAAGATCATTTGTACGTCCTGTGGCTGGTGAAACTCCTGGAACTATAAAAGGGTTAGGGTTAAGAGGAAGGACAGCAGGATAGAGAAGTGACAGGAGGTTTCATATGCTTTTTAAAGCATATGAAACCTGGACCAGGACACATTCTCAATGACTGCAGGTAAATGTTACTAAAGTCTGATTTTTTTGCCCATGTGACCTGTATCCGATCTGTTAAAGACAGTTTGAACAGCTCTAATCCGACCCAGGCTCCTTTCATATGTGGTCCTAAATCCGACCCAGGCTCCTTTCATATGTGGTCCTAAATCCGACCCAGACCACTTCCATATGTGGTCCTAAATCCGACCCAGACCACTTCCATATGTGGTCCTAAATCCGACCCAGACCAACCCAGACCACTTTCATATGTGGTCCTAAATCCGACCCAGGCTCCTTTCATATGTGGTCCTAAATCCGACCCAGACCACTTCCATATGTGGTTCTAAATCCGACCCAGACCACTTTCATATGTGGTCCTAAATCCGACCCAGACCACTTCCATATGTGGTCCTAAATCCGACCCAGACCACTTCCATATGTGGTCCTAAATCTGACCCAGACCACTTCCATATGTGGTCCTAAATCCAACCCAGACCACTTTCATATGTGGTCCTAAATCTGACCCAGACCACTTCCATATATGGTCCTAAATCTGACCCAGACCACTTTCATACATGATCCTAAATCCTATACATATCTGATATTTTGTAATGTGACTTCAGTCTGAACGACCAAGTCGCATTTATCCGACCTTTATATAATTGAAATGCGACAAACGTCATAATTCTGCGTCCCAGGAGGAGGAGCGGTGGGATAAACATATTTACTTCTGTAAACACAGTCCAAACCAGCACGTCCATGTGGGCCCCAGAGGGGTTACCATTAGGCTGCATATAAAGGTCCCATGTGGGTTTGTCTGCAGTTTCCATGGTGACCCCACGTGTTTGCCCAGATCAGAATCAGAATCAGAGATCTGAATATATCACATTATTTATTCTTCACACTATTTACCCCACGATATTTATCTTTCATGTTATTTGCACTACTTAAATTCTGTTTTACAAATATCTGAGTTTGCAATACTTTTTCTTTTTTTTATGTAAATAACTGTACCTTTTACTGATATTTGTTGTTGTTTTACTAATATTTGTTTTTGTTTTACTGATATTTGTTGTTGTTTTACTGATATGTGTTGTTGTTTTACTGATATTTGTCGTTGTTTTAATGATATTTGTTGTTGTTTTACTAATATTTGTTGTTGTTTTACTGATATTTGTTGTTTTACTAATATTTGTTGTTTTACTGATATTTGTTGTTGCTTTACTAATATTTGTTGTTGCTTTATTAATGTTTGTTGTTGCTTTACTAATATTTGTTGTTGCTTTATTAATGTTTGTTGTTGCTTTACTAATGTTTGTTGTTGCTTTACTGATATTTGTTGTTGTTTTACTGATATTTGTTGTTCTACTAATATTTGTTGTTTTACTGATATTTGTTGTTGTTTTACTGATATTTGTTGTTGCTTTACTGATATTTGTTGTTGCTTTACTAATATTTGTTGTTGCTTTACTGATATTTGTTGTTGTTTTTCCGATATTTGTTGTTGTTTTACTGATATTTGTTGGCTGTCTGTAAATTCTTGCACTGAACCTGAGAGCTTTGCCTCCGTTTCGTTGCACTTGGTACAATGACAATAAAGAGATTCTGGCTGTGATCTGGGCAAACGCATGTGGGGTTACCATGGAAACTGCGGACAAACCCACATGGGACCCTTCTATGCAGCCTAATTGTAACCCTTGTGGGGCCCACATGGACATGCTGGCTGGGGTGTGTGTCTACATGGTCATGTATTCCATCAGGACCTCTTTAGTGCATGTGGGTCACTTCAGGGTCGCATTCAGTTCAGACTCAAAACTGACAGAAGTCACATTTAATGTGGAATATGAACGAACACACAAAAAAATCAAATTTTACACAAAAAATTTGAACTGTGCATGAAGACCTGCTGTGTGAACGTAGCCTAAATCTGTGCTTTAATTTGTGAGAGCCCCTACAGTCACCCCCCCATTCCAGCAGTGCTAATGAGGGACACCAGTACGACCAGTTTTCAGAAGAACCAAGCACTTACTTCCTCCCTCAATAACCTTCCACTATCTGTTAACTGATACTAAGTTTATAGGTCCACTAGTAGTTAATAAGTGATACTACAAGTGAATTAAGTACAAATAAGACCTCACTTTAGAGTGGGGAGCGTGTTCTAAATTAGGAAGACTTAGTTGGATATTATTACCAATTACAGTTACAGGGGTTGGACAAAATAATGGAAACACCTTAAAAAATCAACAAAATATAATTTAATATGGTGTAGGTCCGCCTTTTGCAGCAATTACAGCCTCAATTCTCCGAGGTATTGATTCATACAACTTGTGAATTGTTTCCAAAGGAACTTTAACCATTCTTCAGTTAGAATACCCTCCAACTCTTTTAGAGACGATGGCGGTGGAAATCGACGTCTTACTTGAATCTCTAAAACTGACCATAAATGCTCAATAATGTTGAGGTCTGGGGACTGTGCCGGCCATACGAGATGCTCAACTTCATTAGAATGTTCCTCATGCCATTCTTTAACAATTCTAGCTGTATGGATTGGGGCATTATCATCTTGAGGTGAAGGTGTTTCCATTATTTTGTCCAACCCCTGTACATAGAAATAGTGTCATGGAGGAGACCGAGTCATGCAACCACTTCCTCATTCAGTCAGTAGTTGGTGGTTATGTATTAACGAGTGCTTTCTAATGACTAATACAAAGCTAATCTGCAAATAATACCTGTGACAATAAGAAACTGGTCCGTGTTCAGTATGTGCACCTAAACATAAAGGGATACCTAACTCTGATTTTTTAATTTTATTTTATTTACAATATGTAAAACAAAACACACAGAGCTTTTATATCAGTGTGTGTCCTGAAACGGATTTAGTGATGCAAAACTGAGTAAAAATTGTTACTGCACCTCTACTCCAAGTGGGTTCCAAGGTTCTAATAGTTTTGGATTTTTCATTATAGTTTAGTTTGATTTAGTTTTGACTTTTTTTTTCTCTAATTCAGTTAGTTTTAATTTGTTTTCAGAACAGGTTTGCTAGTTTTTATTAGTTTTCATTTTTTTCTAAATGCTTAGTTTTAGTATTAGTTGTAGTTTAGTCATCTCTTTTCTCTTCTTCTCTGTCGTCGTATTCAAATAAATCCCAGACAGGAGTCTGCTGCTTTCTCTACCAACTTTAGTCTCCATGTTTCCAGGTAGAGTGGGGACCAGAAGACGACTGGAAACCACAAGTGACGAGAAGTGACAGACCGTGAAGTGTCGTATGGTAGCAGCAGCTAAATTACTAGAGCGAAATAAATCGCTTTTGTATCAATTGGACATTGACAAAGACGAAAACAAAGGGAATTTAATCCTTAATTTTTATATGTTTTAGTTAGTTTTGTAAGCACACAATACAGTTTCAGTTAGTTATCGTTTTGTTTTTTTTCTTTTAACCATAGCTTTTATTTATTTCAGTTGACGAAAATGTTTTTTCAATTCTAGTTTTCATCATTTTGTTAGTTTTTGTTAACGATAATAACCTTGGTGGGTTCAGAAAAAAAAATTATCATTAGCATTAACTAGGGATGTAAACAATTAATCGACCAACGGTTAATTGTCGATAAGAATTTGCTCGATTACATTAACAGTTGTCGGTTAATTGCCATTGTCCACCTGTCTACAGCTGTCCGAAGGCTACCTTTTGTCCTACCTTTTGTCTGCAACGCCGCGCGGCTGGGATAGCTGGTCATTGAACCGGATCATGGCGTTGATGAGTTATGGACATGGTGGAGCCAAAGACAGACCGGCCCATCTGTTTGTACACCCCCGACTAAATACACGCACAAATGCGGGGTCGGTATCAGAGCATTTTCCCTGGAGGTTGGTGTAGTCCACGGTCAGTGAGACAGAAGTTGAAAACATCCTCCAGGATCCTGATTCTGGACACAGGTATGTCAAGCATTTGCGAAGCTTCAGGACGTGGAGAAAAGATAAATGAGTGAAAAGTTTCACTTTTACTTCTGCGGGGGCACGGACTGCACCGCCCATAGGAAAGTGACGCACGCACGCGCGGTTACCAACCAACACGCACGCATCCCCCGGCCGTACTGCGCACGTGTGGTCGAGTGACCCCCCCGACACCGCCACCACCACCGACGAAACGCAAGCAGTTGAATTCCACAGGAAACACTGACTGTATCCAATGGTTCAATAAATCAGTCATTAAGGAATATGACATGGTTTTTTCATGAAGTGTATAAACTATATTTAGCTTTTATTCTTATAGACTGTATTGAAAAAGAAATTCAGGTTCTCAGGAAAATCGCCGCTTATCAATTAATCGTTAATCGATCAATAAGGTCAACCAACTAATGATTAATGAATTAATCGATAATTGGCATCCCTAGCATTAATGTTAATATTTATTTAGCAAAGCGCCTTAAAATCCAGTCATCTATAGAGGAATGTTCATTTCATTTGGCAAATTCACCAAAATAATAGCAGTATGGAGCCAATGAAATTCAGCTGGTCCTTTTTATTTATTTAAACAGTGCAGTGTGAAACTAAAACTGACTGGATCAAATATAGAAAATACAATACAACAAAAACATGAACCGTGGTTTGGATCTACACAAAACTCTAACTGAAAAGACTGAAAACACAGGCAGTTCACCCTGTCGTTCCTAAACCGACACCAGTCTGAGGAAAGAGGGAAGGAGAAAGGATACAGCGCATCACTGTGTTTGATCATATACTTGTGTGTGTGTGTGTGTGTGTGTGTGTGTGTGTTGTGCATAGATTGGCCTTTGCCATTGTGACAGTTTGAGTTTGAAGCTTTAATTTATTTATTTTATATTATTTTATTATATTGATTTTTCAGGGGTGCCAGCCAGGTCTCTCTCCTGACATATAAGATGTTCGGTTAGTCAGTGTAAGTCAGTCTTTAGCTTGAGTCTCAAACTACACAAAGGATGTGAGTTTTAATTAAACTCACACCCCACACATTAAATGACAAAGAAAAGAACACACATTCAAACCATGTAAAATTCAAAATCATGTATTAAACAATGATTATAAAAAAAATTCACACAAATTCAAACCCACAGTTGAAAACCCAACCCACAGAAAACCCAAAGTCCAAACTCAACAAAATCCACCAACCAAGCAAAAATTCGAACTTAAATCTTCCACAATTTAAACAGTCTTTTGAAAGAAGAAAGTAACAAAAAAAACAGTTCAGTCCATTTAAACAAAAAATTCCATTCCGGGTTTTCAGTTTATCAAAAAGGGGAAAAAAAAATATTCATTCAGTTCATTTCAGTTCGTTAGAAAAAAAAAACAAGCGCACAGTTCAGTTCAAGGCCTTTTTTAAAAAAAACGAGAAAGCAGAAAAAAAACTTACTCACAACACTCCAATGGTCGCAGTCAGTCAGTCCGTCAGTCAGTCCAGTCCAGTCAGTTTGTAATCCATTCCGGGTTATTGCTGCTGGTTTGCTGGTGTGTGAGGGAGACTGTCTTGCTGCAGTGAGATGGATGGATGTGATGCACCAGAGGGAGAAAACGGGCGGAGATGAACAGAGTTGTAAACGGGATTAACTGCCGTACTTTTTTGCCTCTACTAACGAGCTGTTGCTCCGACGCTTCCGTGTCGTGCCGACTCGAACGCACCGCCGCACTCTCCGAATGCGGATATGGGGGGGGGTATTTAAAAACTGCCGCCAACTTCGGGCGAATTAGGTGTCGATGCTGTGGTGACAATTTCCGGCGTGGATCTGGATGCCAACATGCATGTTACAGGGTGTGTGTGTGTGTTTGGGGCAACTTCCAGGTTGTCACACCATATGGTGATGTAAACAGACAGGCAGAGCATCTGGTTGTTCAGACGGGGCTTTCCCCAAAGCTAAGGACAGCACAGCACCACCATCAAAGACAAATCAAAGACAGAACAGGTACATGGACACACACACACACACACACACACACACCGTATCTGACTCTAAACAACCACATCTAAGTATGCACACAGCTGTGATGTATGCACATGTAAAGCCAAGAAAATGGCTGCTTTTTATACTTTTCTTAATAAGGGAGGAAAAAAAAAACACCAGTCCAGATTTAAGCATTTCTACTGGTTAACAGGATTAACAAATATGGTAACACTACAAAGCAATGCAAAGCATATATTCTGTGTTGAAGCGCAGATATGCGCAGAACTGTGACCCAGTGGTTTGTGTATTACTGTTTGAATGCATAGAGGCTGCATTTTGGTTAATGCTGTTTTGGGCATTTTGGAACCAGAAGAGGTCATACACCGGTTGGACCAAAGGGTGGAGATGAGGAAGTGTGAAGATGGATAAGATGACTGATAACTTACTGAAAACACAGACCAACCACACTGCTTACGAACAAATCTAATGTTAACCAACTGTTAACTAACTTCTACTGATGCTAAAAAGCTGGATACTGTAGTGAAGGACTAGTAAACTTCATGAAATACATGTGTAACAGACCGTCCTTTGGCTTCTTGAGTTGATTCATCTTATTTGGACGAACTAGGGAAGAGCAGGGGATGGAACTTTGGTGTGTTTTTGGTACAGTGAAGGAGACCAGTGTGTGTGTGTGTGTGTGTGTGTGTGTGTGTGTGTGGGGGGGTATGGGGAGTGTGCACCATATCTACCGAAAACCCAAAGTGAAACTTTACAGGCTTTAAACATCCTGCTGTGCCTCTGTTACACTCTCTGTTGTCATGTTCACCACCCCCCCGCCCTTATCAGCACCCCAGCCTCAGAATAAAGTATTTTGTTTTTGTTTTTTTGCAGCGGTGCCGCTGCTGAATGTACAGTGGTATGCAAAAATCTTAGAACACTTGTCAAATCTTAAGACACTGGTGGTTTATTTGTTCCCAGAGCCTGAATTTCACTTTTTTGCCACTCCAAAAGGTAAAAGCTGTGATTGTTGCCAAGAAGGGGGGTGGGGGTGGGGGGCACACTAAATATTAGAGTAAAATGTAAAAAAAAAAGGACTGCACTGATAAATTTGTAGGAAATATTCTCCGTACCTTTGCCTTTACCTTTTGCAACGGCAAAAAAGTGAAATTCAGGCTCTGGGAAAAAAATAAACCACCAGTTTCTGAAGATTTGACCAGTGTTCTAATATTTCTGCACACCACTGTATACAGGGGAAACCCTGCACATGGGGTCCACTTAAGTCCACTCTGCTCATACTGTGTGTGTTCCGCTTCAATGTTCACGTGGAAACTTAAGGCGAGTGTTTGCGTTCTTCACACAGGCTACATGTGTTTGTTGGGTACACCTCTGTATTGTACTGAAGGCTCTGAACTGAAACGTTTCGGTACAAACGACTGCACCGCTCCACCCCTACTGCTATAACATAAACTTAGAACACTTCTATGTTAAATGCCTAGTACTTTTAGCTACTTGTGAAATGCTAACACACACTATTGTGTTTGATAACAGTAATGAAAAGCTGATGTTATGTAACACACTAATTAGGTCTAATTAGACTGTCCACATATTACTAGATCCAATTCATTCTATCAGCTGATGTAGCTAAGTTATGCTTCATCAAACATTTGTGTAACACCATCCTTTTACAGACTTGTTAGTCTGACTTCACAAACACTGCTGTAAAACACACCTGTCAAAGCCCACGGGGCAAAAATCAAGGCTTGTATCATCCCTGAAATCTTACAGTAATCTGGTGTTACACTCAGATTCTGCCCCAGTAGCCTGAGTTTCAAGCAAGGTTCTAATAGTTTTGGATTTTTTATTGTAGTTTAGTTTTATTTAGTTTTGACTTTTTTTTTCTCTAATTCAGTTAGTTTTAGTTAGTTTTTAGAGCAGGTTTGCTAGGTTTTATTAGTTTTCATTATTTTCTAAATGCTTAGTTTTAATTTAGTTTTAGTTTCTTTATATCTTTTCTCTTCTTCTCTGTCGTCGTATTCAAATAAATCCCAGACAGGACTCTGCTGCTTTCTCCCAACTCTCCATGTTTCCAGGTAGAGTGGGGACCAGAAGGCGCCTAAACGACAAGTGACAACAAGTGACAGACCGTTAAATATCATATGGTGCCAACAGCTAAAATTGCTTGAGGGAAATAAATCGATTTTGTATCAATCTGACATTGACAAAGATGAAAATGAAGGGAATTTTATTCATAATTTTTATGTTTTAGTTAGTTTTGTAAGCACACAATACAGTTTCAGTTAGTTATCGTTTTTTTTTTTTTAATTATAGTTTTTATTTATTTCAGTTAACGAAAATGTTTTTACAATTCTAGTTTTCGTCATTTCATTAGTTTTCGTTAATGATATTAACCTTGGTTTCAAGCCAACATATCTGACTCTTGTGAAAAAGTTTAAAAGTGGTATGGCAAGCCCCAAAAAACAAAAGCGTCCTCATCCCACGAGTTCTGACAGACACATTTGTGCACAGCAGGAAGTGCCTGTAAGAATGAACCCAGGGCAGAGACTGTATTACTGACAGCTGTGTTAGCCTGTTAGGAAAAGCTTGGGATTTATGCGGGTTTGGTGGATGTAGGCGCCAGAGATTACAGTGAAAAACCTCAGCATGACTGCCAGCCAGATGATACATTATTTAAAGGCAGTTTTGAGGCATGTCTGTTCCTCAGCCTCCTGTCAGTGCTTCCACCAGCTCCACATTTTCCATGGTGCACTCTCCTACCGCTCAGACTTGCCGTGTGATCAGTCTTTACTTCACGGCTGCAGTGTCACCTCACACTGAACTGTGCTGGTGTTCAGCTGACTTCAGCATCTCACACACACACACACACACACACACACACACACACACACACACACACACACACACACACACACACACAGCAGAATGCTTTCATCTATAAATGCATGTGTTTGTGTACACTGGAGCGTATGTGCATGTGTGTCACCCTCTTTCTCTTCCTGCCATCACACTGTTTAATTAACAAAATGCCCTGAGCGTGCACTTTAGCCTTTTGTTGTACTGTGACTAGGGCTGTGTATCGGCAAGAATCTGGTGATATGATACAAATCACAATACTAGGATCACGATACGATATATCACAATATATCATGATACTGTTAAAAAGGCCATTTTTACCTCCACCAAGGAGGTTATGTTTTTGCCGGCGTTGGTTTGTCTGTCTGTTTGTTTGTTTGTCTGTCCATGTGTGAGATAACTCAAAAAGTTAGGGACAGATTTGGATGAAAATTTCAGGAAATGTTGATACTGGCACAAGGAACAAATGATTAAATTCTGGTGATGATGGGGGGGGCTCACTGATCTGCCTTGGCGGAGGTCTGCGCTCTCTGAGTCCTTTCTAGTTTTGTTTGTTTCTTTTTTGTTAAAAGATTATTTCCTTGAAGAATTGAATTACACCAGAAATATGCACAAATACTAAACACATTTTTATTTGATCACAACAGGATTTAATGTTCTATCACAAAATGTTCCTGTGTTCAAACTGAAATTCTGTTTCACAGACATTAGTTTCAGATCCTGTTCAAATGTTCATATTCTATTAGTTCAGAACTAACATCATTACATTATTTTTGTGCAATCCCAACAAAGGAACTAACATTATTTAATAAAAGAGTGTTAAATAATTTTAAATAAAAGAAAAACAACAAAGAAAACTGAACCTCCACAATATCTGCATTTGAATGAATACCTAAAAATATCGATATAGTACTTTTTAATATCGATAGAGTATTGTGAAATGAAATATCGTGATATATTGCAGAACCAACTTTTCTTACACCCCTAACTATAACACAATGTACAGCAGTGAACATCAGTCTGCTGCTTTTCTGATTTGGTTCCACTTGATGCGTGGATAATCTCACCACCTGTTCTGATGTATCTACTGAAACAGAAGAGCACAGACATGAGTATAAAAAGATCACTGTGTTACCACTGGATAACATGACCCTCCTCTAGCCATGGAACACTAAATGGTAAGGTCAAAAATATTCAAGTCACTGGCACCAAACCAGCAAAAAATATCCATTCACTTATCGCAAAGGTCCAATGTATGACATTTAGAGAAATCTACTAGATTTACCCTCCTGCATCTATAAAGAAGTTGTTTTACTGCTAGTCTTTGCCTTTTGTGGCACTTTCTTTATCACCAACTCAAGTAAAAACTTCTTCTAACTATTATCTATTACTACTGTTTGCATTTTAATCTACTTGTATTCAATATCAGGCATTATCTGCCACTACTGTTTGAGTCAAGCCCACAGAGAAGAATTAATGTGAGCCATGTGTACACGTTCCAGAACTGTTTAGGATACAGCTGAGAAAAAGGTTGAGTTCATTTACTAAAAAGTCCACATGTGAGACTGCAAAGCTGTTCAGGGTACAAGTGTGTGTGTGTGTGTGTGTGTGTGTATTAGGGATGTAACGATATGAAAATTTCATATCACGGTTATTGTGACCAAAATTATCATGGTTATCATTATTATCGCGGTATTGTTGAAACTGTGCTCAAAATGATCAAAACGTACTTATACACACACTGAAATAATTTAGCAAAGTTATTTTTTGAAAAACAAAACAAAACAAACAAATAAAATAAGAGGTACAATGTCCCTTCTGTTGCAGAAACATTCAAATATTAACCCTTAGTGGTCTGAGCCCATTTTGTCTGTTTTTCAGTCCTTTTGATTTTGCCTTTATGTACTATATAAACAAACGTTTACTATACCCATGTTTGGGATCTGTTTTTTCAGCTCCACTTCATTTATATCATCTGCGTATTATTTTTTTCACTTTAACCTACTATAAAAACATAGGCAAGGCAAGTTTATTTATATAGCACATTTCAGCAACAAGGCAATTCAAGGTGCTTCACACAGGACATTGAAATACAACGAAAAGGGAAAAAGAAACACATTTAAAGCATTATAAAAGAAACATGTAAAAGGTGATTAACAACAGCAAGTAAGAAAACAACACATAAAACCCAAAAATATAAAAACACACACATATTAAAGTAAGAGTTGCAGTGCAGATAAACATAAAAGGCCAGAAAACACAAAAAAAATATAAAATCCGATTTGAAAAATGAATTTACTTTATTGCATAAATAACTCACAGATGCTTAACGAACCTTTTCAAAGACTTTAAAAGTGAATATTGGCTCCAAATATTAGGTATAGAAAATTAAAATTGTAATAAATTAAAACTATACTCAAATATTTGACAGAAAAGCAGATCTTTACACAGGCGTTTTCTCTGGAAAAGTGCAGTAATCAAACACGGTTATCATGATAATTAGAATTTTAATGGTAATACTAACTGTCTGCAATTTTACCACAGTTTATTGTTATACCGGTAATCGTTACACCCCTAGTGTGTGTGTACTGACCAACACCCAGCTGGAAATGTGTGTTACAGTGTGAATCTGAAAGAGGAAATAAGATATCCTTCTCATTAAGGATGTAATGATTACTGCTATAACGATAAACCGCGATAAAATTGCAGATGGTTAGTATTACCATTAAAATTTTAATTAGCATGATAACCGCGTTCGATTACCGCACTTTTAGGGGAAAAAACACCTATGTAAAGATCTGCTTTTATGTCAAATATTTGAGTATAGTTTTAATTTATTCCAATTTAAATTTTACATACCTAATATTTGGAACCAATATTCACTTTTAAAGTCTTTGAAAAAGTTCGTTAAGCATCTGTGTGTTATTTATGCAATAAACTATATATATTTTTCAAATCGGATTGAATATTTTTTTGTGTTTTCTGGCCTTTTATGTTGATATAGTAGGTTAAAGTGAACAAAATAATAGATGATATAGATGAAGTTGTGCTGAAAAAACAGATCCCAAACATGGGTACAGTAAACATTTGTTTATATAGTATATAAAGGCAAAATCAAAAGGACTGAAAAAGAGAAAATAGGCTCAGAGCATTAAGGGTTAATATTTGAATGTTTCTGCAACAGAAGGGACATTGTGCCAATTATTTTATTTTATTTTTTCAAAATACAACTTGGTTAAATTATTTCAGTGTGTGTATTAGTATTTTTTGAACATTTTCAGCACAATTTCAACAATACCGCAATAATAATGATAACTGATAATTCTGGTCACATTAAACGTGATATGAAAATGTTCATATTGTTACATCCCTACTTCTTATATTCATTAAAGCCTGTGAGTAGATAACCTGTATTCACCTTTTACACACATACTCCATCCTGTGCATTAGCTACACACAGACCCCCCCCCCCCACTGGAAACCTGGTGTGCAGAGGATTCCTCACCTCCGTTCCAGGAGCCGTTGTGTGGTAATACTGTTGTGGTGACATCATGGCTTTCCTGCGGCGTTTTCCCATCAGCCTCTACGGCCTCCGTGTCCTGCAGGCTGTCCTCCTCCACAATATGTAGCTTGTCCTCATCATCTGAGTCTGAGCTGGCCTCCAAGCCATTATTGAAATTTGTCACTGTGGAGACAACACACAGAGACACAAGAAGATGAAGGATGATCTCCTGTCAATCAGTTTCTGTATATTAATAGATACAATCGTTGGCGGTTCCAGTTTTACAGCAGTTCTCCTGCATCCTAAACCTGAGGAGCGATTACACCCTGCTGCTGTAATCAGATCCTCATTTGCATGTGACTTCACAGAATTAATGACAATTACTGACTAACATAAATGACAACAGCAGGAGCAACATTTGACCTGAACAGGATGAAAATGAACAACAGTTTATTTATTTTGACAAGTCCAGTTCCAAACCTTCAGCTACTCCTGATTAGAATGTCAGAACTGTCTACAGCAGTGGTCTTAAACTCGTTTTCTTTCAGGTTCAATATTCAGCCCGATTTGATCTCCAGTGGGCCGGACCAGTAAAATAATAACAGAATAACCTGTAAATAATGATAACTCCAAATTTTTGTCTATTTTAGTGCACAAAAACCTCCCAATTAATTTATAAAAATACTTATTTTAGAAACTATCCAAAATGTGAATAACCTGAAAAAACTGGAATTTCTTAAGAAAAATAAGTGCAATTTTAACAAGGCAGAAAATTGTTCAAATTGTGCTTAATTTTCTCTAGACATTTCAGGTTGTTCATATTTGTTCAGGTTATTCACATTTTATTGTTACAGGATAGTTTGCAAATGTAAATATTTTCACAATTTAACATTATTTTTTGCACTAAAACAAAGACATAAATTGAAGTTGTCATTATTTATCGGCATAATGTAAATTTTTTTTTCACATCAAACTGAGAAGAAAATATAGTCATTATTTCTAGTCAGTTCTTCTGCTGTTATTATTTGACTGTAGATCAGATTGGTCTGTATGTGAAACTGGAACTACAATGAGGTCCACAGCCTTGACTGTGGAATTTATACACTTTGCAAATTCATCTCAGGGGCCGGATTGGAACCTTTGGCCGCATTTGGCCCCCGGGACGCATGTTTGACACCCCTGCTCTAGAGGACATAGTACCATGGTGTCACTCACTGGTTTGTGGATTACTTTTTTGAAACCATGAGTTTGGCTTTTTGGCCCACAGATACTTCGCTTTGGCAGCCATAGGCAATAATATTTAACCCTTAAGGGTCTACGGTCACGGCCCCCTGACTGAATCACATGACATTTTCAACACTTCGGAAGTTGGTCATGTAGACCACTGAAGACAAATGCATTTGAAAATGCTGACTTGAAACACTCTCCCACTTTTTATTTGATGTTAATAGAGCAAATACAAGCGGAGATATGATGGTTTGAAACCGGAGCAAACAAACGTGTATAAAAGAATGAAAATGAGGTGGGGGGGGGTTATATTTCTGACCATTTTTCAAAACGGAAAAAACTCACCGAATCTGCGGATTCTAATCCCCAGATTGCATTAGCATTACAGGTAAGGGTGAGGATGACCCCCACCTGAACTGGATGTGGAAACCGGGAAGACCGGGGGGAAGGAGGTGAGAAAACTGTAGAAAACGCCTATGTAAAGATCTGCTTTTATGTCAAATATGTGGGTATAGTTTGAATTTATTACAATTTTGATTCTAAATACCTAATATTTGGAACCAATATTCACTTTTAAAGTCTTTGAAAAAGTTCATTAAGCATGTTTTTGCTCTTTATGCAATTAATTATATAATTTTTTCAAATTGGATTTTAACTTTTTTGAGTGTTTTTTGGCCTTTTATGTTGATATAGTAGGTTAAAGTGAAAAAATAATAGACAGATGAGATAGATCAAGTTGTGCTGAAAAAAAAGGCCCCAAACATGGGTATAAATATACATTTTTTTTATACTGTATATAAAGGCAAAATCAAAAGTACTGAAAAATGGCCAAAATAGGCTCAGACCCCTGAGGGTTAAACAGGAGGTGACACCCATCACTACCTGGCACTAATAGGTCTAATAACAGAGGAGACAGACTGTGTGTAATAACAAACAATGCAAATGTGGTTCAGCTATGCTAGCAGGCTGGGTTATAATTGTGTAGTGGTAATTTTCATGAAACATGCATGACAGACTGATTCTAGTCAGTCTTGTTAGTGTGATTTCTGAACAAAAACTACATTACAGTGCTGTCAGGGACAAAAACAAAAAAGATTTAGCTCTGGAGAACAAGCTGTCAAACACAGATGTCAATCAAAGTCCTAAAATTTTATTAACCTAGTAGTAGTAACAGGAACAAAAAAGTAGACGTTTTATTGAATCCAAATAAAGAGAATAAGACCATAAGGAATCCTGGGGGAAAATATACTGACAGTGTTTCTACACATGTTGTGAGTTGGTTTTGAATGGAATTAAATTGAGCCAAGGTTTTTTGGACCTAGTTTCCATTGGCTATCAGTGGAATGTACTTTACAGAATGCCAATGACGTGCAGTAACTTTAATTTCAAGTTGCAGATGCTGCGTCTTGGTCACACATGATTGTTATTCGAATTCCTAAAACCATTTTTTTGCCCTAAAACAATTTGGAGTTGTCATTATTTCTTGGCTATCATGCTGTTATTTTACAGGTCTGGCCCACATCAGATTAAATTGGTCTGAATGTGGCCCCCCTGGAAGAAAATGAGTGTGACATCCCTGCTTTAAAACATTCCACATCCCAGGCGTCATCATCTCCAACCTGTGTCGAACATAATCGTCACCACACCAGTCAATCTGTGACTCATGGAACAAACAACTTTCCTCTCTTCATGTACAAGGAGCACACATTAAAAAGGATAAATGGCCCTGCGTGTGTTTTACACAGGGCTGCAGTCGGTGGGTTTGTCTGTGGGGGTGCAGCCTCTTAATGGAAACACAGTGTGAAAAATGAACCCCCCCCCCAGTCCAAATGTGAGGAGAGTGTTTTGCACAAAAGTGGTAGATGGCAGAATGACGGAGCTGTAGTGGAGTGATGAGCGCTGTGCAGTGAGTGTTCAGCTGCTTTTATGCCATCAGCGTGTGTGTGTGCAGCCCCGGCTCCATGTGAACACAAATGAGTGCATGGTGTGTGTGTGTGTGTGTGTGTGTGTGTGTGTGTGCGCGTGTGTATGTGGGTTCTCCACAGGGAAGCGCTGTGTCTTGACAGAGGTGCTGAAGACGCCTAATGAGCAGTAAAGCTGTGGCTGTTTGTTCACAGGTGACAGGTGCGCGCACACACACACACACACACACACACACACACAGGTCTCAAACCACAGAACAAGCAGTGTGTCTGTCAATGTGTGTACCTTCAAATGGCATTAACTGCTCACACACTGTGGACCAGATGAGACACAACTAACCCACCCACACTTAAAACACACGCACACACACACACACACACACACACACACACATTCTATTCTACACATACACACATAAAGTTACATGCGCAGGTATTTCCAAATAGGGGTGTAAGAAAATATCAGTTCTGCAATATATCGTGATATTTCATTTCACAATACTGTATCGATATTAAAAAGTAATGTATCGACATTTTTAGGTATTTATTCAAATTCATTTTTGTTGTTTTTCTTTTTTGTTTATGTTTTATTTATTATTATTTAACATTCTTTTATTAAATAATGTCAGTTTGTTTGTTGGGATTGAACTCAAATACTGTTCTGATGTTAGTTCTGAACTAATAGAATCTGAACATTTGAACAGGATCTGAAACTGGAATGTCTGTAGAACAGAATTTCAGTTTGAACACAGGAACATTTTGTGATATAGACTTAGATCCTGTTGTGATCAAATAAAAATGTGTTTAGTATTCGTGCATATTTCTGCTGTAATTCAATTCTTCGAGGAAATAATCATTTAAAAGAAGAAACAAACAAAAAATTGCCTTTTTAACAGTATCATGATATATCGTGATATATCATATCGTGATCCTAGTATTGTGCTTTGTATTGTATCGCCAGATTCTTGCTGATACACAGCCCTATTTCCAAACATATTTCTGTCGCTGGCCCAGACAGAGGTGTGACGCTGTGAATGCAAAAATGTGTGTGTGTGCAGGTGTGTGTGAGTGTGTGTGTGTGTGTGTGTGTGTGTGTGTGTGTATGTGTGTGTATGTGTGTGTGTGTGGTGTAAGATCAATGCATGTCTGGATCGATGTGTAGGGTTAGATGTAGAGCACCATAAACAAAGCAGTAAAAGGCATGCAGGAGCTGTGCTTTGTGGTTGAATAGAAGCTGATTCATACAGAGAAACCTGACATTTGACCTTTACAACCGTTGCTGCTTGTTTTGAATCCATACATATGGGCTGGGCGATAAAAAAATAAAATCACAAACCTGGGTGTAGATCAAATGTACTGTAAATAAATATTATACACATTGGACATCTTCACTCACACTGGCAGGTAAATATTCCTACTGAATAAATGGAAATTTTCTACTGTGTTTTGGTTTCATGTAAAGACTGTGAAGTGAGATGCATTCACTGCACCTTGAAGTGAAAAAGTCAGAGCGGTGCATCCCTACACTAAATGTGCAAAAAACCTAAAACATCCAACAGATTGATTGAGGACTGCATATCCTTTTGTATGTGGATAATATGAAATTGAATAAATGCTGTCCATTAGATAACAAAAAGAGTCTGAATCTGCAATAAACATTCCCTTTGCTTGAAAAATGTACTGGCTCTAAATGCCATCATGTGACATGATAGCAAACATGTGACCACAATCACCCTATCAGTGATGAAAATGTTTGATTTACAGATGCTCTTCGTCTAGACTTCCTCATGTGCTTTTTTTTTTTTTTTTTCCAGTTTTGTCTGATCTTAAATTAAGTGGTGTTTTCAGTCACGCTCCACCGGCAGTAGACTGTAACCTGTGCATCTATATTTGGATGATCACGAGCCTAAATAATAACTGGAGTGGATTTCTGTGGTCTAGACAAATACAGATCAGCAGTGTAGAAACTAAACCCAGTGCAAACAGCTGAAACACACCATTACAGGAGCCGGGAAAACCAACAACGCCTCATCAAGACAAAAACACACATTATTAAGCAGACAGGCTGGTAACAGGTCTAATAATAGTAAGGTCTGTATTTTCAGAGGAACAGCGGTGGTTCTTGAACAGCAGAAGCTGCCTGATGCAAACTGGAGGGAAGTGTCCATGTGTGAGGAATCCCACACATGGACTGGATACTCCACTGGTGTTCTCTGTGGACCGCAGAACTCGGCTCAATATGGATCATGTGGATTTGTTGCTCTGTGAACAGTTATGTTTTCACATTTCCCACAGTTTTAAACACTGTTGCAGTTTATCTCACAGGTGTCAAACATGCAGCCCGGGGGCCAAATCCAGCCCGCCAAAGGATCCAATCTGGCCCGTAGGATGGATTTGTGAAATACAAAATTTACACTGAAGATATTAACAATCGAGGATGTCAAAATCATTTTGATTCAGATTCCACATACAGACCAATTAGATCTCAAATAGGTCAGACCAGTAAAATATTATCATATTAAACCTAGAAATAATGAAAACAGTCAATTTTGTCTTTGTTTTAGTATAAAAAAGTAAAATTACATGAAAATGTTTTTATTAAAAAAACTGTTATTTTACAAAAAATGTGAATAACCTGAAATGTCTTAAGATACATAAGTGCAATTTTACCAATATTCTGCCTGTTATTAAATGTTTTGTGCATTTGTAATTGTAATGTAAGTTGTAATGCACATGTGTAAATGATAAACTGATAATCTGAGGCAGAATATTGTTAAAATTGCAGTTGTTTTTCTTAAGACGTTTCCAGTTCTTCATGTTATTCAGATTTTTGTAGATGTAAACATTATCATAATGTCACTTTACTTTTTCACAGTTATTATTTTACTGGTCTGGCCCACTTCAGAACATATTGGGCTGAATGTGGTACTGAACTAAAATGAGTTTGACACCCCTGGTTTATCTGTTCGAACACACACTGAGAAGAAAAAACTATTGTGTTCCTTTAACCCACGATCCAAACAACCACTGGCAGCTACAACCATCTACAGATGTGAAATGGTTAATAACTTCTGATCCACTAATCCTTTCAATATCTGTAAATAATTCGGGTTATGGTTAGTGTGTGTGTGCTAACATCCCCACACCTGCAGGTGCACAGTTGATCCTTTTGAGTTGATCCATACCATGGGGGGGGGGAGGGTTTGAAAACAACTGTTCCCACCAGAACTCTGATCCTTCTGCTGGTGTGGACATGTGAAAACAACTGGACTAGTGAACTCCTGCCAAAATGAGGAAGACAGTGTAGGCAAGTCTGTCCAACTACACATGCCTCTGCTCTAAAATGATCATCTCAAGTACAATATTAATAACAATAACGATAAACAAAGTGCCTGACACAAAAACTTGATCAACAAGCAGATTGACTCCAGGGATAACATCTGTTAGTAATATTTGAGGATAATAGGAGGGTTAAATACAGGAAAATACCTGATTTTCATGTAAAAAATGCAAAACACATAGGATAATATCATAATAAATGGTGATAAATCACTTAAGAAAGGTTAATTCAGGGGTCTCAAACTCATTTTCTTTCAGGGGCCGCATTCATGTGGCCCCTGAAAAAAATCTGCAGTGGGCCGGACCAGTAAAATAATGGCATAATAACCAATAAATAATGACAACTCCAAATTTTTGTCTGTGTTTTAGCCAAAAAAAACAAAACAAAACAAAACATTAAATTATGAAAATACTTATTTTTATAAACTATCCAAACAAAAAAAAATGTGAATAACCTAAAAAAACAAAACAAAACTGAAATTTCTTAAGAAAAATTAGTGCAGTTTTAACAATATTCTGCCTCAACTGGTCATTTCTCCATGTGCATTATGGATCGGATCTACGAAGACACTAAACACTTAGGCAAAAAATTGTTAAAATTGTGCTTAATTTTCTTTAGACATTTCAGGTTGTTCATATTTGTTCAGGTTATTCACATTTAACTGTTACAGGATAGTTTGTAAATGTAAATATTTTCAGAATTTAATGTTATTTTTTTGGCACTAAAACAAAGACAACCATTTGAAGTTATCATTATTTATAGTCATAAAGTAGTATTTTTTTCAAAATCAAATGAAAATTTTTTTAGATGCACTTTTAAAAATTTTTATGGAACGTCCTTTGCAGTAATCAGTGTTTTGTTTATGTTTGTTTCAATAAAGCTGTGAAACTCTTGTCCCCTACAGAGGACACAAATGCATTCCTGGGTCTCAGGAGGATATGCAGGGACTAGATTTTAAGACAACTGAAGACTTTTCAATGAGCTCACAGCAGACATGAGTCAGAGGACAGCCCATACTGAAATGACATCAAATGCCCCTGAAGCGTCTTCTCCTCTGACCACAGTGAAGTTACCCCAAACAACAGGCAGGGGGCAGCACCTACCACACTCACCAAAACTAAGAAAGACAACCTCTGACTCCAAACCTGAGGATGTAAACACGAGAAGCCCTAAAATAACTGATCTGACTGTAAATCTAATCTAATCGTGCAGGAGAAGAACAAAGAGAGGGAGAGAGACAGAGAAAGCAGTCCACATCTGTGACGGACGGAGGCCAAATACGAGAGGAAGAGCCACGTCTAGACCATCACATTCCTCCCTTCCTGTCATCAATCTCTCTCATTAAGAGCATTTCATAACATGGCTCATCACACACTGACTTCACACGCACAGTTTTGAAAATAACTCTTACAATGAACGTTTTTGGCACTTTTTTGCACATTAATTCATGTATATGTATGTTTACACTACTACTACTACTACTACTACATTTGCACATTTTATACTACCTTCAAGTTTTTAATTTTAGCCTTTCATACAGTATATCTCCATTTTGTACGTACTTTGATTGCACACTTCATAATTTAATACTTTTTTTAAAAGATGTCTATATCTTATTATCTTACTATCAATGGACTTCACAGTATTAGTTTAACATGTGCACAAATTAAAACGAAGATTCAGCCAAATGCCATCAGTGGAGCTAATGGAGTCACCTGACACAATGGAAACAACACCACAACGGAATCAGTTGGAGAAGTAGTTTATCAGGCAAGAGTTTGAGGAAACTGTGTTCATAAAATGTAACGAGTAATGGCATAAATTGTACAAATGTAATGGAGTAGAATGGACAGTACTGTACATGTAACGGGGTAAAATTAAAAGTATGCGTAAACTATTATTTTTGTTCAAGTGAAGTACAGATACATAAAAATTTACTGAAGTACAGTAACCAAGTAATAGTAGTACAATGGTTTGTATGTTTGTACAGTTTTACACTAGAAGTACACTATAAAATCATAACAATGAGGCTGTAATTGCATGGTGCACTAATTACAAAAAGGGTGATAAATCAGTGTACAGAATTCCTAAAATCCAGAACATCTCATTTGGGTTTATTTGCTTCAACCTTCCTCTAATTAAACAGACTGCCTCAAATAAACATAAATATACAACAATGACCACTGAAAAACAAATCACCCAAAAATTACAAACAAAACAGCCACCTCAGTCAATCAATATCCAGAAAATTCCAAACCCACATCCACCTTTTTAACCCTTAAAGACCCAAACATCCACCGTCAAACAAAACCATCTACTGATCTAAACTGTTTAATACCTGTTGATCAATCAATCAACCAACCAACCAACCAATCAATTGATCACATTTTATTCATATAGCGCCCAGTCGTAACAGAAGCAATCTCATGACACTTTACATATAGAGCCGGTCCAAACCAGACTCTCAAGCCAATTTACAGAAACCCAACAGAATTCTATCAATCCATGTCAATAATTGGTGTAAAATACAGTTCTTCATCTTTTCATGGTCATCAGATATGGCCCATTTGAACGTTCAGAGGCTCCGTAGTTACCGTGGAAACGCCGTCATCTTCTACAACATTGACTGACCAGTAAAACCCATGGAGTCGGATCAGTGACAGTGGATGGACACACTGGGGTTATGTTCAGTTAATGACAGATTGGACTGAAAAAGACACTTTTACTACAGTTTTCTCTGTTTTGATATAATAACCTTTGATTTTACTCTGAGCTTTAACCCTGTAAAGCATGAACCATTAAATCATTGACAGAAAATACCAGTTCTTTAAAAGTGGAACGTTTATTGGTCCTTCTGAATAACCCAAAACATTTTTTTTCAAATATCAGTTTCCATGTATGAGTTTCAATTTTGTATCATATTTGATACAGGTCTCAATGCTCAAATATTATCATTTTTGAACAAATAAAAACATAATATAACACAAACATGTCTAACAAATTGTTAATTCCTTTTCTTCCTTCTTCCTCCCTCCTCATTAATGATTAGGGCTGTGTATTGGCAAGAATCTGGCGATACAATACAAATCACAATACTAGGATCACGATATGATATATCACGATATATCATGATACTGTTAAAAAAGGCCATTTTTGGTTTGTTTCTTTTTTAAAAAGGATTATTTCCTTGAAGAATTGAATTACACTAGATTTTCCTGTCTTCAAACTTAAATTCTGTTTTACAGACATTAAAGTTTAAGATCCTGTTCAAATGTTCATATTCTATTAGATCAGAACTAACATCAGAACATTATCTTCGTGTGATCCCAACAAAGGAACTAACATTATTTAATACAAGAGTGTTAAATAAAAATTAATAAAATATAAACAAAAAAGATGAACAAAAATAACAAACATGAACCTCCACAATATCTGCATTTGAATAAATACCTAAAAATATCACATATATACAGTACTTTTTAATATCAATACAGTATTGTGGCATGAAATATTGCGATATATTGCAGAAGCGATATTTTCTTACACCCCTATTAATGACAGTCTTGTAGTGTCACTGGAAAGGTCTCTGATGAATGAACTCCTCCCCCTGGTGGATTATCTGTGTATTGCATGTATCTAATAGTATACATCAGGTTTTTAAAGACAAAAAATACCACACTGATCATGTTGAGGGCGTCAAAACTCATGTATCAAATATGATACATTTGGCATTATAGGGTTAGCGAATATCCACATGATCAGTGAATTAAATATAAGAAAACACCAGATTTTCACTGAAAAATTCTAAATATAATGAATAATATTATAATAAATGGTGATAGATTACTTGGGAAAGAAGTTGTGACAAAAGTTGTGGGTCTTTAAAGGTTAAATTATATGTTGCTGAAAATGAAGAAATATACATTTTCAAAACTAGTTCCTCTGTGGAAAGAATAGTCGTATTTAGAGTCTGATTTCCTCTAACTGTCCAGAACGATCAGCTAAACCCTGTGTCTGACCCACCACAACAGAACCCTGACTGGACCACATGGCCTGCTATGTGGGTCAAAGGTCAGTTGCTGTGCAGTGGGAAGTGGGGGAGGGGGACTGTGTGTTGTTATTGGTGGTGGTGGAGGAGGGGGGGGGGGCGGGGGGGGGTCTGGGTGAGTTCTAGAAATAGACTACTATCTGTCTGCACATACAGAGTACAGTGTGTCAGACTCATGTTGACCTCAGTGTGCAGCCATGCAGGCGGCGTTGGGAGGCTGCACATGAGGACGGACGGCAGCGCTTCCATCTGCACAAAAGAAGACCGCCGACACAATACGGAGTCGAATACGTCTGTCAGCTATTACTCTGAGGATTTTCTGCTTTTGTCACCAACTTCTAATTTGGAGCCTGATAAACTTATATTTGGGTAAGATAGTGGAGCTGGGAAAGTGATGATGAAAACTGCAATCATAACATGAACTTAGTGAAAAACTGACCAGACTGCAAACTAGGAAATAATATGTTGGAGGTCAACAGGTCATTTCAGCCACTTCCTCCATTAGAACACAAACAGCTGTGTGAAGTCATGCCAGGATTGTTCAGTGTAAACAATCAATAAATAACCATTGGAGTTACTTCTAACAGCAGCTTGGCCTCAAGTACATCACCTCTACAACACTTTGCATCTGTTAAAGACACCTACTGCACACTTTTTACTTTATTTATTATTATTATTATTACTACTATTTTTGTCATTTTTAGTCACTTTAACAAATTTTATATATTTTTTTAATTTTTCTATAGTATTTGATGCGTATTGTCTTGTGCTGCTGTACATTTGAATTTCCCTCTTGGGGGATCCATAACGTATATCTTATCTTATCTTATCAATCAACTTGAATCGGTTAAAAAAAATTTGCTTGTAATTTTCCTGAATCAAAGCTTCGTTTCCTTAATTACCTCCGCCAAGGAGGTTATGTTTTTGCCAGGGTTTGTTTGTTTGTTTGTTTGTCTGTTTGTTTGTTTGTCTGTCCGTTAGTGTGCAACATAACTCAAAAAGTTATGGACAGATTTGGATGAAATTTTCAGGGTTTGTTGGAAATGGGATAAGGAAGAAATGATTAAATTTTGGTGGTGATCGGGGGTGGGGGGGCCCACTGGGGGGGCCACTGATCAGCCTTGGCGGAGGTCTGCGCTCTCCGAGTGCTTCTAGTTACTCTGCTGTTAAAAATAGGGCTGTGTATTGGCAAGAATCTGGCGATACGATACAAATCACAATACTAGGATCACGGTACGATATATCATGATACTGTTAAAAAGGCACCAGAAATATACACATACTAAACATATTTTTATTTCAGAACAGGATCTAATGCTATATCACAACATTTTTCTAATTCTTCAAGTTTCCAAAGAACCAACACGTGCCTCTCAGACAGTAAAAAGTACTTTCAGCATGCTTCAAATAGCCATTATTTAATAAAACAGTGTCAAATGATAAGTTAGAAACACTAAAGAAAAACAAAAAACAAAAATGAACCTCTGCCATATCTGCATTTGAATAAATACCTAAAAATATCGGTACAGTACTTTTTAATATCGATACAGTATTGTGAAATGAAATACCACGATATATTGCAGAACTGTCATTTTCTAACACCCCTAGTTAAACATTGGTTCCACTGTTGTGTTTCACACGGACGCTTATTGTGACGCACATGACCCCAGGACCAACACAAACAACAGAAGAGATGAGGACAAAAAGGCAGAAAATGTCTCTATGTTGACTTTTCTCCATTAAAACCATCACTTACTGCTTTAAACTTTGCAGCTTTAACACAAACATTCTAAATCTGAGTGTGTGTTTGTTTCAGTTGGATGTTAGTTCCATGTTCAGTTGGATCCAAATGTGTTTCAGACTGAGCTGACAGATCAGAGGTTAGAGATGGAACTGGACTGGTTTGGTGGTTTTTATACCTATACATATTTTTTCTATATCCTTTTACTTTTATACTTTTTGTGGTTGTTGTTTCAGCTGGTTCTGGAACAAAGGATAAGTTGTTTGTCATTTTCACGTTTGCTTCATATTTCTACTTGTTTTTTCACCTATTCAGATAATCATTTAATCAAAACAAAGAAAGTTATAGATTAATCAACTACTGAAATAATCAGTAGCTGCAGTTCTACTGTGATCTATGAGCTAGAATTACTGTTTTTTTGTAAAAGGAAACTTTCAGGTCTTCAGGTCCCAATATAAAAAAAATAAAATTAGAAATGGATTTTTTTGTTTGGAATAAAGGATAGGTTGTCTTTTTCACATTACTGTTCTTTTCACATTACAAGTCTTTTTGACATCATTAGCATTTTTTTGGCCTATTTAAGTCATTGTTTTATAAAGTCAAAATGAAAAAATAATCCACGTTACTTGATTACAAAAATAATTGATCGCTGCAGCGCACAAAATAGAATGACGAAATAAAACGAAATACTGTGGGAATGTAAAAGTGATTGAAAATGCTGCTTGATGGCATTTTTTTTATCTGTATGTTAAACTGTAACAGATAAGTAATGAGTTTGAAATGCTGTCATTAATTAATTAATTACCTCCTGCAGCTAAAAAAAACTGTACATGAGTGAAAACAGTCACCTCTTTTATTCATGATCTAGGCTTGAATATGAGGAAAACACAAACTACATGACAACACCACAGATATGTGTGTGTGTGTGTGTGTGTGTGTGTGTACTGACCCAGTGCAGCTGTGCATCATGGGAAATCTGCCAAACCCCTAACAGACAATTACCTCAGTGTGTGTGCGTGTGTGTGTGTGTGTGTGTGTGTGTGTGTGTGTGTGTGTGTGTGTGTGTGTGTGTGTGTCTGCAGCTGCTCAGCATGTTAAAGTCTGGTCACATCTAGTAGCAGACAGACAGCTTTACCCCTCTGTTTGCCCGTCACACACACACACACACACACACACACACGATAGAAAGCTCACTTAAAGGGACAGACACACATTTCCTCGTCCAGTATAGTGAGGTTTCTTCAATACCATCTGCTTTGCTTTGGTTTTCTGCGGTCTTAAAGGTATAGTATCTGTCAAATTTTCACTATTATTGTCATATTTTATTCAATAACTTGATTTAATTGCTGTATATTTCTTAAAATAACCTTAACATGATCTCTATAAATTGCTCATTTGTCCAATTAAATGTGAATCTACTTCTTTAATTGTACTTTTACTGCTATTTACTATAAGGCGGGGCAATATATTAAATTAATTCAGTTTTTAACCCTTTCATGCATGAATTATGAGAGCCTTGAACAAGATTTTTTTCCTGAGTGTTTTTATTCCTCTTTAGGCATGAAAAAAAAAAACAATGCGATTGAATTTTTTTTTTTTTTTTACCTATTTTTCATGGAGTTACAAAAATGTCCACTTACCTGAACACCATGCATTTAATTTTTGAAGCAAAGAAACATGCATTTACTGTCATACTGTGTGAAAACTATGAAATAAACGTGTTTTTTAATGTTGCTAATCTGATGTTTTCTCACATTTTAACATACTATAATAGTAGTTATTACTCACTCAAATAATATGCAAAAAACAACAAAACACAACAACTTCCTGTTAAAAAAAAACTGTTAATTATAGTCTAATAACAATTAGCAATTATTTACACTCAAATATGTTGCTACAGATCAGGTTTCTCAAGAACTGCATGTTACAGTAACGGTATGAATTGCAGTGTATTATGAGATGGTGCATCAGTATCCACTGTGTTGGCTGATATGCAACTAAAACAACAAATGAATACACAAGAGAACAGCTGTAGAATAACTGTCCTCTGCAGTGACTGCTATGCATGAAAGGGTTAAAAAAAGTTTCAAAAATATTAAGGCTTTCTCTACATTCTCCCTATTTTTTTTTTTTTTTTAAATTGAAAATAGATAGTTTAAAACATTAACCTCCTTCCTCGTGCTGCTTTCTTATTCCTATTTGGTGATATTGCACATATAATAAATAAAACTATGAATCAAGCTCCAATATTTACTAAAGAAAAGACACCAAACTAAACAGAATCAACTGGATTAAGTGTTACATGATGAGGCGGTGCGTTGAACTTAAATGTGGAATAGTCCCCATAAACATGATCATATTTCAGTGTTTCTTGAAGTGAAGACATTTCCCATAAATCCTTTGTCTTCCTGCACCAGAGGGACTGTTTATACTCGGCCCTCCACCTTTCCTGAAGACGCTAACACGTTCAGTTCCTTCGGACAGTGTTGAACAGACAGTCTGCACCAGCACTTTAAGTCCCATCCACGTTAAAACTGTCTCCGACACACGAAACCACACCTGGAAGTTATTAACTATGAAGCACTGAGTCATTTCTGAGGTGTTTGTTAGAAGTCATGAAGGAGGACGGATACTGCGTCATCCACACACACACACACACACACACAGAGGACATGAGGGGTGGAGTCACCTTTAGCTAAATCCAACTACAGCCTCTGGACCACGAACACATGAGCAGGAAAGACACGGTCAAGAAAGACCACCACCTCATATACATAAGTGTGTGTGTGTGTGTGCGCGTGTGTGTGTAAGATTATTACCTATGCACTGTAAGCCCAGACTTTGTATTTACTAAAATGCTTTAATGCCAATGTACTTAAATGATTTCAGTTTTATTCCATTACTATAAAATGTTCAGTATATTCTACTAATTTGTAGACATAGTCGAAAGCACGAAAAAGTTTCAGTTGAATGGATTTAAATCACTCAGTTTTAGTCCTGACCACACCTTTTTATCTGTGCATGGCATTGTGGGTATTGTTCATGTTGTAAATGTGTTCTTTTTCTGCGCAGGGGTTCAGCGGGGTTGTGCTGTTAGTGTTCATTTGGACTCAGTGTGTGTATGTCAGTGTTTATTGGCCTTTTTGTGTTTGTTTTTGTATTTTTGTACAGCTGCACCATGAGTCAGAGCCAGAGGAAGAACTATGGATTTACTGTTCAGATAGGATTGATCTTTGCCAATACAAATCTTTATGCCTTATCAAATTAAAAGCACTTCCTGTGCTGGCAAATATATTAAGTTGAATAATTATACAAAGCAATTTATATTGCAAAAGATTTTAATTGAAATCAACTTGGAACCAAGGTTCTAATAGTTTTAGATTTTAACCTCCGCCAAGGAGGTTATGTTTTTGCCAGGGTTTGTTTGTTTGTTTGTCTGTCTGTCTGTTTGTTTGTTTGTCTGTTCGTTAGTGTGCAACATAACTCAAAAAGTTATGGACAGATTTGGATGAAATTTTCAGGGTTTGTTGGAAATGGGATAAGGAAGAAATGATTACATTTTGGTGGTGATCGGGGGTGGGGGGGCCCACGGGGGGGGGGGCCACTGATCAGCCTTGGCGGAGGTCTGCGCTCTCCGAGTGCTTCTAGTTCATTATAGTTTAGTTTTATTTAGTTTGGACTTTTTTTTTCTCTAATTCAGTTAGTTTTAATTCATTTTTAGAGCAGGTTTGCTAGTTTTTATTTTTATTTTTTTTTCTAAATGCTTAGTTTTAGTTTAGTTTTAGTATTAATTTTGTTTAGTCGTCTCTTTTCTCTTCTTCTCTGTCGTCATATTCAAATAAATCCCAGACAGGACTCTGCTGCTTTCTCCCAACTTTAGTCTCCATGTTTCCAGGTAGAGTGGGGACCAGAAGACGACTGGAAACCACAAGTGAACACAAGTGACGGACCAAAAAGTGTCGTATGGTGCCGCTAGCTAAAATTGCTAGAGCGAAATAAATCTATTTCATATCAATCCAACATTGACAAAGACGAAAACAAAGGGAATTTTATCCACAGTTGTTATCCGTTTTAATTAGTTTTGTAAGCACACGATACAGTTTCAGTTAGTTATTGTTTTTTTTCTTTTAATTATAGTTTTTATTTCAGTTAACGAAAATGTTTTTTCAATTCTAGTTTTCATCATTTCGTTAGTTTTTGTTGATGATAAAAACCTTTCATGGAATGGAGTCCAATGAACTGATGATATTAAGTCTAATGATTACACAAAGCAACAAATTTTAAGTTAAATGAACTTGGCATTTAGTGTGTTGCACTTCAAATAGCAATTCCATTCAAATCAAGGATTTAAGTTCAACACACTCAGGTTTTTATTAGTCATTACTGACATTTTGTAAGACAAGAAGTTACCTCAGATTTTTGAAGTAAACTCAACTTATCCGGTCTTACAGTGGGTAGTGAATCTGTATCATTTGCTCTGTTCTGGAGTCTAAAGGTCCATTTATGTTCACCTTACGTACAAAAACAGGGGTATCCGTTTCAAACACTGTCACTGCTTTAATACTTCCATGTGTTCACTGCATTAGAATGAGCATTTGGTGATCGATCCACCAGAGGGCGCTGCTCTGAATTAACAGACTGGCAAAATACCACAGAGTAGAGTTTTTTGAGAGAAGAAGAACATGTCGATGACAGAGGAGGTTTTACTAATGTTGATATTAGGAATGTTAGTTGTAAATATGTTGGGTCATTTTTCACCAACTCACACACAGTCACTTTTCAAAAAGATAATCTGATAAATTATAATCAAGTTTATCATATTCTGTCATTTAACAAATTACACCCAAACCAGGCATAAGATAAGTGACCAAACAGTTGCATCAGTCACATGCCTTATCTTGGTCATGTATTATTTACTGCTGCCTGGGTTGGCAGGTTATCAACAGGGTTCTGTGACAGACTGACTACAGCTCCCACTGAGTGAGGGAATCACCACGAATCTAGGTTAGTCCCATTGAGATCAATGACACTCTTTTAGAAGGTACACCTCTTAGTTCACTGCCATGAGCATCAATGTGAGCATTTTTCAAAGTTTTGTTGTGAAGGAGCAGGAAAAGCCTCCTGGTGTTCATATTTAATGTCACAGTTTTGAAGGCCATGCACTCACTTACATTACTGACAATGCTTAGGCCCAATCCCAATTCACCCCTTGGCCCCTCCCCCTCCATTTTGTGTGTTCACGTGAAGGGGTAGGGGTGTCCCAATTCTCTATGAGTCAGAGGGGAGGGGCTAAGGGGGAGGGCTGTTTGACCCTCCAAACAAAGATTTCCCAGGACCTCACTATAAACAGAGGGGTATGAGAAACTTCCCATAATTCTGTTCAAATTATCGGCAAGACAGAGGTAAACAGTAAAAAAGTGCAGCAGTGATGAAAGAAAAACACAAATGTACGTATTTTCTTTATAAACAACTTAATCATTCGATCGGCCGTTTAATGCCGTTTCAATGTGTTAGATAGATAGATAGATAGATAGATAGATAGATAGATAGATAGATAGATAGATAGATAGATAGATAGATAGATAGATAGATAGATAGATAGATAGATAGATAGAACAGAGATGGTTACAGCTGCTGACGGCTAGGGCTGTTAGAAAATATCGGTTCTGCAATATATCGCAATATTTCATTTCACTACACTGTATCGATATTAAAAAGTACTGCATCAATATTTTTAGGTATTTATTCAAATGCAGATATGGCGGAGGTTCAGTTTTGTGTTTTGTTTTTCTTTATTGTTTCTATCTTATTTATTATTATTTAACACTATTTTATTAAATAATGGTTATTTGAAGCATCCTAAAAGCACTTTTTATTGTCTGAGAGGCAGATGTTCATTCCTTTGTTGGGATTGCACAAAAATAATGTTCTGATGTTAGTTCTGAACTAATAGAATATGAACATTTGAACAGGATCTTAAACTGTAATGTCTTCAAAATATAATATCTGTTTGAACACAGGGACATTTTGTGATAAAACGTTAGATCCTGTTGTGATCAAATAAAAATGTGGTTAGTATTTGTGCAGATATCTGGTGTAATTCAATTCTTCGAGGAAATAATCATTTTTAAAAAAAAGGAAAAAAATGGCCTTTTTGATATGATATATTGTGATATATCATGATCCTAGTATTGTAATTTGTATCGTATCACCAGATTGTTGCCAAAACACACCCCTACTGATGGCATGGGGAATTCCGTCATTAACAAAGTTGTTCCATCTGTTTATAGCAGCACTGACGACTGCTGATGATGTAACAGGTCTGGAAGGGTTGGACCATTTCACAGGGGAATGTTTCAACCACTACCCCTTACAACTGTGTTTCAAGGGGTAGTGCCAAGTGCAAGGGCCAAAGGGGGAGGGGCCAAGGGGTGGATTGGGATTAGGCCTTGGTGTAAAAGACAGATTTACAAGAATAAAAAACCATTACAGTACAGTACACCGTTTAAAGACCAAAACAGGTATGGCTTATAAACAAGCTGCTGCACCTTTAAGCCTCGGTTTCAGTTGATCATCAATCAGCATTGAGACAGAAATAATTACATCTACCACAGAGCAGCGCATAGGCATTAATTCTGTCTAATATATCAGGTCCAATAGGACTGTGTTACCACCTGAGTCAACCAGGCTGTTATCAGTCCACTGCAGTTTCTGTCACCAAAACGGGAGCTTACTTTAAAATGCACATACTGCACCGAGGGACATTTATCTAAAAAAGCATTAACTTTAAACTCATCCACTCAAACATAATTAAAGTTTAATGTGTACATTAAACTTGCAAGAAACAGACTGATACATTCCAGGACAACACTGTTTCTTGAAGGAAGTGGCCTTTCTTTACTGTCAGTACATGACTAGGGCTGTGTATTGGCAAGAATCTGGTGATACGATACAAATCGCAATACTAGGGTCACGATACAAGATATCACGATATATCATGATACTGTTAAAAAAAAAGAAATTTTTTGTTGTTTCTTTTTTTAAGATTATTTCCTGGAAGAATTTAATTACACTAGAAATCTGCACAAATACTAAACACATTTTTATTTAATCACAACAGGATCTAATGCTATATCACAACATTTTTCCAATTCTCCTAGTTTCCAAAGGAATTAACATTTGCCTCTCAGACAGAAAAAAGTGCTTTTAGGATGCTTCACATAACCATTATTTAATAAAAGTGTTCAATAATAAGAAATAGGATATAAACAATAAAGAAAAGCAAAAAACAAAAATGAACCTCCGCCATATCTACATTTGGTAACACTTCATAATAAGTACACACTATGAAGCATTAGTTAAGCATTAACAAATACTGAATTCATTATTTATAAAGCATATTTCTGACATGAACACTCATTAGTATATGGTTTATAAGCACAGTTATAAATGTTTTACTAATCATAATCATTCATCATTCAATCATGCAGTTTGTTTGATAATCCCATGTGCTGTCTTTCCTTTATTAGAATAACTGAGACTTTTGTGAGTCTTTAGGCATTGCCAATCTTTAAATCTCATTTGTAAATGCTTTATATGGCATAGATAGTCCACACTTCCATCAAATCAATCAATCAATCAAATTTTATTTACATAGCGCCAAATCATAACAAAAGTTATCTCATGACATTTTACATATCGAGTTGGTCGAAACCAGACTCTAAGCCAATTTACAGAAACCCAACAGAATCTTCCTGGAGCAAACACTTTAGATGAGCTCACACCATCCTACTATGATGGACGTTCTGTGTCCGACGCGTGTCCCGGTGTGGCGATGTTGCCACATGGGACGGCGTACGGGTGCAATGCTGCTGTTGCACCACGGGAGGGCACTATAGTACAATGGCAAACATAAATGCACATCATAACTGTTTTGTTAGTGATGCAATACTACATTTTTAAATGTTGAATCCATAATTTATAAAGTATGAAAATACAATCATTAAGCACATTGTAGATGAGTTTACTAATGATGAGTAAAACCATTATAACTGTGCTTATAAACCATATATTGAGTATTCATGTCAGAAATATGCTTTATAAATGAATTCAGGATTTGTTAATGCTTAACTAATGCTTCATAGTGTGTACTTATTATAAAGTGTTACCCTACATTTGAATAAATACCTAAAAATATCGATACAGTACTTTTCAATATCGATACAGTATTGTGAAATGAAATATTGCGATATACTGCAGAACTCATATTTCCTAACACCCCTATACATGACAGGACATTTTACTAGAAACCATCCCAGCAGAACCCAGGTCCACAGTGACTCTGACATCAGTTTCTCAGATGTTATTAGGCGACTTCCAGGTGATAGGGGGTACAACGTGGTGGCTGATGTCATTTCCCCAAAGCGCTCATTTGCTGCCAAAGTAAGCCATGACTCACCAGATGACTGCTTCAGACTACACCTGACAAACCACTGACCTCACTGCAGCCGTCTGCACCGGCAAGGGCGTTCTACCAGTGGGCCGTCACTCACACTATGTGGATGTGTGCACGGATGTCTTAATGCTCACCACTAGGTCATACTATCAAATGTAAAAAACAGCCATTCTGAGACCATCTTCTCAGCCATGGTTTCATCTCAAAAGCACATACGAGCAGCTGAGGACCACTGTCCACCTCCAGGTGGGCTTCGCTCTGAAGTCACATGTGATCACCTGAGAGTCTGTGAGCTCAGCTTCATCTTAGAACAGAATAGAATACAATACAATACAATACAATACAATACAATACAATACAATAGAACAGAAAGTGCTACTCCAGTCAGTGCAACAATAGTAACACCACTACTACAGAAATAAGAATAGAGCAAATATAAAATTATATAAACTAAAAATAAGAATATGTTTTAACAAGTTTACTTAGTAACATAAGAATAAAGTTAAGTAGAATAAAAAATAAAAATGCACAAAATATGAACGGGGCAAATTTCCCATACTAACGGTATTAACAGTATGTATTGCCTATAAAAACAGTATGTATATCTATGAATCAAGTCTATACAAAAATTGAAGATTTATTTTTGATAGATATTGAATAAATAAAGCAGTGTTTTTGCAGAACAGAAGATTATTACCCCATCTGCCCTTTGGGGAGGTGGGGTAATTAAAAAAATAATTTCATTGTGATTTTCTGTTTTTAGTGTGCACATATTGAAAAAAAAATCTAACAGGTGACAAGGTCATTCGGTTTTCTGTTCTGTTTAGTTTATTTCAAATATGCAACAAAACAGAAGTAGTCCTACTTTAGTATACATGTACAGTACAGGCCAAAAGTTTGGACACACCTTCTCATTCTTCGCATTTTCTTTATTTTCATGACTATTTACATTGTAGATTCTCACTGAAGGCATCAAAACTATGAATGAACACATGTGGAATTATGTACTTAACAAAAAAGTGTGAAATAACTGAAAACATCTCTTATATTCTAGTTTCTTCAAAGTAGCCACCCTTAGCTCTGATGACTGCCTTGCACACCCTTGGCATTCTCTTGATGAGCTTCCAGAGGTAGTCACCTGAAATGGTTTCCACTTCATAGCTGTGCCTTGTCAGGGTTACTTAGTGGAATTTCTTGCCTTATTGATGGGGTTGGGACCATCAGTTGTGTTGTGCAGAAGTCAGGTTGATGCACAGCTGACAGCCCTATTGGACAACTGTTAGAATGCATATTATGGGGAGAACCAATCAGCTAAGTAAAGACAAACGAGTGGCCATCATTACTTTAAGAAATGAAGGTCAGTCAGTCTAGAAAATTTCAAAAACTTTGAATGTGTCCCCAAGTGCAGTCGCAAAAACCATCAAGCGCTCCAACGAAACTGGCTCACATGAGGACCGCCCCAGGAAAGGAAGACCAAGAGTCACCTCTGATGCTGAAGATAAGTTCATCTGAGTCACCAGCCTCAGAAATCGCAAATTAACAGCAGCTCAGATTAGAGACCAGATGAATACCACACAGAGCTCTAGCAGCAGACACATCTCTACAACAACTGTTAAGAGGAGACTGCGTGAATCAGGTCTTCATGGTCAAATAGCTGCTAGGAAACCACTGCTCAGGAGAGGCAACAAACACAAGAGATTTATTTGGGCCAAGAAACCCAAGGAATGGACATTAGACCAGTGGAAATCTGTGCTTTGGTCTGATGAGTCCAAATTTGAGATCTTTGGATCCAACCGCCGTGTCTTTGTGCGACGCAGAAAAGGTGAACGGATGGATGCTACATGCCTGGTTCCCACCGTGAAGCATGGAGGGGGAGGTGTGATGGTGTGGGGGTGCTTTGCTGGTGACACTGTTGGGGATTTATTCAAGATTAAAGGCAACCTGAATCAGCATGGCTACCACAGCATCCTGAAGTGACATGCCATTCCATCCGGTCTGCGTTTAGTTGGACCATCATTTATGTTTCAACAGGACAATGACCCCAAACACACCTCCAGGCTGTGTGAGGGATATTTGACCAAGAAGGAGAGTGATGGAGTGCTGCGCCAGATGACCTGGCCTCCACAGTCACCGGACCTGAACCCAATCGAGATGGTTTGGGATGAGCTGGACCGCAGAGTGAAGGCAAAACGGCCAACAAGTGCTAAGCATCTGTGGGAACTTCTTCAAGACTGTTAGGAAACCATTTCAGGTGACTACCTCTGGAAGCTCATCAAGAGAATGGCAAGAGTGTGCAAAGCAGTCATCAGAGCTAAGGGTGGCTACTTTGAAGAAACTAGAATATAAGAGATGTTTTCAGTTATTTCACACTTTTTTGTTAAGTACATAATTCCACATGTGTTCATTCATAGTTTTGATGCCTTCAGTGAGAATCTACAATGTAAATAGTCATGAAAATAAAGAAAATGCAAAGAATGAGAAGGTGTGTCCAAACTTTTGGCCTGTATTGTACATGTAAACAAAATATGACTTCATTCAAACATTCAAAAAGGAGCTGGAGGAAGTATAACTTCAGTCATTGAAGAGCTGAATTTAACACTTACAGAGTGATGTATAGGAAATTTCAAAATATCAAGATGTATATCATGTTTCCTGATATAGCCTAAAAATATTTCAATAGTAGTTAGAGGCCATGTCGCCCAGCCTTATTGCCACTATAGTCCTTTCTTACAGCCCATGGAGATGAAGCTGAAATGAGCTGAGGATATTTAAGATACAGACCAGCTCTAGTTATCAAGCTTGTCTTGTTTTGACCCTGAAAATCCCACATCAGTTGCTCCTCCTCTCCAAATTATGGTTCCATTTGACCTGCAAAACAACTTTTTGTCTGTGGTTTCACACCAGAAAACTGAGGCTGATAGTCTGGTTCAAATGAGATGTGAAAGTAACCCAAGCATCAGTACGTCAGTGATCACCTATATTTATGAACATTAAATACAGCAACTCACTGAAAGAATAAGGGTGTATTAAGGTGCATTTGTATGAAATCCAGTCAATTTTTCAGCGTGAACATAATGCATCAGACATTTGAGTGTGGTACGTGCTTTATGTGTGTAATGAGTCATATTCTACAGGGGGTGGCAGTACACCGGGGCATTACATAACATTTTCAGCACTGATCTCAGTTGTGTTGCTGTTGCCCAGAATAAACCCTGATTTGACTGCACCTCTGCACTACATCACGATCTGTCTAATCAACTGGAATTCAACAGTGACTCACGGTAACGCTAACGTCTCAGGATGTATGCGACGACGCCGATACGGGCAGGATTTTTATATCAAAAGTCTTCTAGTTCTCATTAGTCACTTTCAAGTGAGGCTTCAAGTTGAAGAGCTGTACTTGTGCAGTGTGTGTTCTGTGTCTGTACAGAACAGAACAGCAAAAGCACAAAGACACCAACAGCACTGAGCACTCGTCTATGACAGAGCTGGAAAGGCCACAATCATTACATCTCATGTTTTTAATAGGAAAGTGAACAGTGAACCAGAAGGAGAACTGTCATTAAAACCACCAATGCCAAAATAAATATGTTGCTGCTTGGAAGTGTTCACAGCCTAATATAACAACAGAGACGTAAATGAAGGAGTAAAAGCATGTGGAGTATATTCAGCCAGTAAACACTTAAAGGTAGAACAGCTTTACTGTCGTTTACACCAGGTGTTTGACCAGGCAGGTACATGAACAAAAAGGAGCAAATACAACACAATGTCGACTAGGGCTGCAACTAGGGATGTAACAATATGAAAATTTCATATCACAGTTATTGTGACCAAAATTATCACAGGTATCATTATTACCGCGATATTGTTGAAATTGTGCTCAACATGTTCAAAAAGTACTTATACACACACTGAAATAATTTAACCAGGTTGTATTTTGAAAAATAAATAAAAACATACATACATACATACACACATACATAAAATTAAACAGCCACAATCTACTCTCTGTTGGCAGAAACATTGAAATATTAACATGTAAACAATCAAATATACAAATGTGCATTTAAGATGGCACCTTATGGAAACTGTTTGACCATTTTCCATATCAAGTTTGTGTTGTTTGAGTTTCTTTTTCATAGATAGATAGATAGATAAATAGATAGATAGTGCCTGGAGTGCTGCTTCTCCAGGAAATGAGCAGTACCATTAGTTTTCAAAGTGCGGTAATCAAACACGGTTACCACGATAATTAGAATTTAACCGTCGGGAATTTTACTGCGGTTTATCGTTATACCAGTAATCGTTACATCCCTAGCTGCAGCTAATGACTATTTCAATAGTCGACCTGTCATCAACTACAGTAACGACGAGTCGACTAGGCAGATTATGAACTGCAAAAAAAAAGCAATGGCTCTTATTTATATTTATTGCAGTAATATTTTTTTTTCCTTTAACAAGAACATTTGCTGCACAACAAAGTTGGTAAACAAATATTAAATTCAATATTCAACAAATACTGCAGCAGTGATCGAATACTTACCAATTTCACAACTTAACAACTAAATACTCCAGAGTTGTAATCAGTAGCAGTAAAAAAAACATTTTTCCTTAAACAAAAGTGAATGACATCACTAATGACCTGGCAACTACTAAATTAGTCATCGACTAATTTTACCGTCAACTATTTGTCGACTGGCTGTCGTTGTGGCCCTAATGTGGACTAGGGCTACAAATCACAATACTAGGATCCCAATACGATATATTACGATATATCATGATATTGTTAACAAGCAATTTTTTTTTGTTTCTTATTTGTTTTAACATTTTTCCTGGAAGAATTGAATAACACCAGAAATATGTACAAGTAGTAAACACATTTTTATTTGATCAGAACAGGATCTAATGCTATATAACAAAATTTTTCTAATTTAGTCTCCAAAGGAACTAAAATCTGCCACTCTCAGACAGTAAAATGTGCTTTTAGGATGCTTCAAATAACCATTATTTAATAAAACAATATTAAATAATAATAAATAAAATATAAACAAAAAAAGAAAACCAAAAATGAACCTCAGCCATATCTGCATTTGAATAAATACACAAAAATATCAATACAGTACTTTTTAATATCGATATAGTATCGTGAAATGAAATATTGCGATATATGTGAGAGCGAATGAATAATGGGTCAATAATGTAAAGCGCTTTGGGTGTCTAGAAAGGCGCTATATAAATCCAATCCATTATTATTATTATTATTATTATATTGCAGAACTGATATTTTCTTACACCCCTAATGTGGACTAGTGTGAAAATGGTCATGATAACATTGAAGAAAGCCTAAAATGAACAAAAACCAACTTGTTTTATTTGCCCAAGCCAAATAAAACTACTTGACACCAATAGATTTGTACTGTTTCTGAAAACCTGACACAACTGGTTTCACACTTCTATAAACTCCTTTCATGTGAACATCTAGTTTCTGTTTCTGTTCAGAGTGAGTCAACCTGAACCCAGCCTGTATTTTCCTTGTGCAGCAGATATTTCCATTGCTCTGGTATTACTCAGATATATATCAGCAGTGTTTAAGACAGGAGGAATCCACCTCAGACCGTGCTACAACTTTTACCCGACGCATAAACAAAGAAAAGACTGCCAGTGTTTTCACTTCACTGTTCTAGAGAATACAAAGAGGACAGGCATGAAATAAAACTGAAACGACTGGTACACTGTACAAGTAAAACTGTTTTGTCAGTAGGGTTGTGTATTGGCAAGAATCTGGCAATACAATACAAATCACAATACTAGGATCACGATACGATATATCATGATATTGTTAAAAAGGCAATTTTTTGATTGTTTCTTTATTTTAAATGATTATTTCCTTGAAGAACTGAACTACACCACAAATATGCACAATTACTAAAGACATTTTTATTTGATCAGAACAGGTTCTAATACTATATCACAAAATGTTCCTATGTTAAAACTTACAAATCTTTGTAAATGTAAATATTTTCATGTATTTATAGTAAAACAAAGTATAATTTCACAAAAAATATGAATAACCTGAACGAATATGAACAACCTGAAATGTTTTAAGAGAAGTACAATTTTAACAATATTGTGCCTGATATTAAATGTTTTGTGTATTTGTAGTGATCTGTAAGTTACAATGAACATGTGTAAATGATAAATTGAGGCTTAATATTGTTAAAATTACACTTATTTTTTTAGTTTGTTCATGTTATTCACATTGTTTGAAAGGATAGTTTGTAGATGTAAGCATTTTCATTGTTTAAGTTGACTTTTTTCACTCTAAAACATAGAGAAAATTTTGGAGTTAACATTAATTATATATTATTATGTTATTATTTTACTGGTTCTTTAGACAAAATTTTGCTGAATGTGGAACTGAACTAAAATGAGTTTGACACCCCTGAACTAGAGGAACATACAGTATAAGATAATGAACATGGCTAATACTAACAGAAATAGTCTGAATAATTGAAGATTCAAAGTGCTGCTGCCACTTCCAGGGCATTTCTCAGCATGTGACCCTGACCTCTGACCTCTGATTCCGTGGGTGGGAGGAAGGCGGGGGTGTAGGAGGAATGCAAAACAAAAGAGGCGGCGTTTTGGTGCATCGGTGTTCCTCAGTGAAGCTGCTTCCACGCTCAGCTGGAGTCTGAACTAAACCACTGACTACATGAGTCTGCGCCGCTCACCTGGCTTCTCTGACAAACACACACTCCTTCACATGGGTGACGTGTACAATCATTTGATGCTCTGTGACAACAACTGGGTCACGCATTAACACTGTGCTGTTAGGAACACACACACACGTATGTAGACGTACAGTCTAAACACAGCTTTGACCTACATATCACACATCAGCGCTTATAATATAACAAGCACATCTCTCTCTTCACTGACACACACTTCAGCTTTAGAGTGGGGGGCTGGGGATTCATCACCCCCCCACTCTGTCACTAATGTAGCCCTCCTACAGTACACACACCGCCACATACAGGACGTGACATACGGGGAAGTGGGGGGGGGGGGGTTAAGGTGGTGAGTGGTCACTTCCTGGTTACTTTAGCACCTTCCCTTCTAAATGCAGCCTTCTACTCACAGACTGAAAACAGATCCACCTCCGCTGCAAATCATTTCCATTTCAATGATAGCACTGATCAGTGATGCACTTTAATCACCTAGACTGGGCTGGAGCTTCACTTTCAAATTGGTGGCTTCCTGTGATATTGAGTTTTTATACTGTCATGATTAAAGCAAGAAACAACAACCACAGCTTGAAACTGAAGTATCCAACTGGACCTTAGTGTCATAAAGGAACAGGGATGGAACCATATGAAAATTTCATATCACGATTATTGTGACCAAAATTACCACAGTTATCATTATTATCGCAGTATTGTTGAAACTGTGCTCAAGATGTTCAAAAAGTACTGATACACACACTGAAATAATTTAACTAAGTTGTATTTTGAAAAAAAAAAACAACAAAAAAAAACAAATAAAATAATTGGCACAATGTACTTTCTGTTGCAGAAACATTCAGATATTAACCCTTAGTGGTCTGAGCCTATTTTGTCCGTTTTTCAGTCCTTCTGATTTTGCCTTTATATACTATATAAACAAATGTTTACTATACCCATGTTTGGGATATTTTTTTCACCACAACTTCTTTTATATCAACTGCCTATTATTTTTTTCCCTTTAACCTACTGTATCAACATAAAAGGCCAGAAAACAAAATAAAACAAAACATAAAATTCGATTTGAATAATGTATATAATTTATTGCATAAATAACACAAAGATGCTTAACGAACCTTTTCAAAGACTTTAAAAGTGAATATTGGTTCCAAATATTAGGTATGTACAATTAAAATTGTAATAAATTAAAACTATACTCAAAAATTTGACATAAAAGCAGATCTTTACATAGGTGTTTTCTCCGGAAAAGTGCGGTAATCAAACATGGTTATCATGATAATTAGAATTTAAACGGTAATACTAACCGTTGGCAATGTTACCACAGTTTATCGTTATACCGGTAATCGTTACATCCCTATAAAGGATTATCACTGATGGCCACATGTTGGCTCCATAAACTCCTTGCTCACAACAGGGTAGGACAGGATGCTAAAATATTAATAGCCAAAAATATTGCCACCTGAAGTTTTAATGAGAATAAAGATTAGAATAGAGAAGATTTAATAAGATGTTGATGCCTTCCATGTCAGGTGCAGTTTACACTTCGCTAATTCATTTACATTTATAATGTAACGGTATTACATTATAAGTATTGGCTGCTAATTAGGTAAGCTAGCCTGTCTGATTGTTACTGTCAAACACAACCGTATGTGGTCAAGTGTACTGCATTACTTGGTGGTTTTTGACATGACAGTGTTACTTTGTCAGTGTGGTCGCTGTGGTAGTGACACCTCTGTGAGTCTGACCATATAAAAGGGAGGCAGACTATGGTAACACACACTACAGGTACTTGGGAAAACCGTGTACCATTCGGTTCACCCTGCACAGGAAAATATGCCCTTATAGACCACAGGTTTTTGGTTTTGCAATTGATTTTGTGTTGGCAGTCGAAAGCCCACCCCCACAAGTCACCCTCTCTCTCTGGACATGCACATGAGCATGCAACATGGAGAAGCCCCGCCCCTCAGTGAGAGACAGCAGACAGAAACAGGAGTGTCAGCCTGCAAACCCACACCTGCCCGTATCCGCGTACATTAGACCTGCAACCTGACCCGTAATTAAACACATTGTCAACACAGTAGCTCACTTCTAAGGGCTTTATTTTTGACTAAAACACACGCCATCATTAAATCTCTAGTATGCGCTGCTCAATGCCATCTGTGGGTGGATATAAACAAAGGTGAAGCTCACTTCAAAATAAAACAAACCGCCTGTGGATCAACCACCATCAAATTAGATGATCATCAGTATTACATGTCCTGCAAATTATTTTCAAGCATGAATCTGCTTTATTTTGTCACTTCCTTGCCCACTAGCCGCCTGCATTTTGTTGAATTCTACCTGTGCCTGTACCCGACCCGGTGTACCCGACCCGGTGTACCCGACCCAGTGCAGGACTCTGACACACATACAATACTGTGACAAGCTATTACAAGGAAATGCGTACAGTAGATAACCGTGGGGTTTTTACACCACCGTTTTCTTTTACATCTCTATGCAGAACAGGAACTCATTTATTTCAAAAAAGCCCCATTTGGGCCTTATGTGTGCATGTGTCTGTTTTATACGACTGTATACAAGTAGTCAAGGAATAAGACAGGGTTCTGTTGTTTAGGACAGAAAGTGTTTTATTTATTTTATTCAGTACAATCATACAATTTGTTCCTACTGCGAAATTCAGTTTTTCCTGACAACCAAAATAAAAAATATAATTTTGGGAGAAAAAAACTGTTCTCTTTACACACAAAACACGTACCAAAACCAAACTGAAACCGTGGCCCAAAAACCGAGGATCAGACCGAACTGTGGGCTACCTGTACCGTTGGATCCCTAGTAAACACATTAATAGTTGGTTTGTTTTTTTAAGTCTTAAGTTCTGATCATCATCATCTTGACTAGAGAAGGTCATGGGTGAACAAATGCACATGGTAAATGTGTGGTAAAACAACCAACTTCAAGTCACATGATGTTCTTGTCAAAGTAACTTCTAACCTACAGCTACAGTAGAGTAGTCTGTTAGAATAAGAACTGGAAGCTCCAAGACGCAAATGACACCGCAAAAAAAAGCTTCTATTCACAATAAAAGCTTATTAGCAGAGCAAGCCTTTACAAACTGACCACCAAAACACTTATGAGAGGAAAAGAAAAACAATGAGATCAGAAGGAAACTTTCGGGGGCAGTTCAGTGGAAGTCTATGGCAGCTGGGTTTTGTGGGGTCAGTATCCAGTGACCATTAGTGATACTACACAGATCACAAACTAAGGCCCTACACTTTTAAAGCCTCATTACTTTTCACCCGCTCCAGCCTTTTGTCTAGATATGGTCAATTCTGACGCGCAAATACCAAAATGGCGCTAGCCAAACTGCCAGACCTGAGGCTTCATGAAGGCACCTCCTGAAACCACTGGGTTCTTTATAACAGTCTATTGATTTGATAGTACTACTACAGCAAGAAATACAACATGTCCACCAGGGGTGTAAGAAAATATCGGTTCCGCAATATATCGCAATATTTCACTTCATGATACTGTATCAATACTAAAAAGTACTGTATCAATATTTTTAAGTATTTAATCAAATGCAGACATGGCTGAGATTCATTTTTGTTTTTTGTTTTTTTTTTTTCAGATTTATCGTGCTCTTTTATTTCTATATTCACATGGGTATTTTGCTCTGTTGTTTGTATACTACAAAAGTAGTATTGTGATATTGCAGGTCATACACGTAGTTTTTTTTTAAATTGATAATGGTTATTTCAAGAATCCTAAAGGCACTTTTTACTGTCTGAAAGAGGCAAATGTTAGTTTTTTTTATTGAGAATGCACGAAAGCAATGCTCTGATGTTGGATGATTCAGAGACTGAACATCATGTATTCTTTTCACAACAGAATACAAACATTTAAGCAGGATCTTAAACTGTAATGTCTGTTAAACATTTATTTATTTATTTGTGTGTGTGTTTTTGCACTGGTAAAGCCGCGCGTTAAAACTTTATTTATCCAAACTAGCGGCATTGTACCCGTGGTGCCGTTGTACGATAGCGCCCTCCCGTGGTGCAACAGCGGCATTGCACCTGCACACCCTCCCGTGCTGCAACATTGGGACACACATCAGACAAACACACACTGGACAAACATGCGCCAGACACAGAAATGTCCATTATAGTAGGATGCTGCACTATAAGTTTTTCCAGGGAATAATCTTTTCAAAAAAGAAACAAACAAAAAATATCGCCTTGTTAACAGTATCGTGATATATTGCAATATATCGTATCATAATCCTAGTATTGTGATTTGCGTCATATCGCCAGATTCTTGCCAATACACAGCCCTAATCTCTACTTCACTGGATGATTTATGGGAATGAAACGGGAAGCTGAATTCTCCCCGCTTACCTCTGATTCCCATTACTGATGGCACCGGGCTGCGAGTGGAAACCAACTGCTGCCAGTCCAGTTTTATTTAAATGCACAGGAGGAGGAAGAGTACTCACTTCAAAACGGTGAGTAGCTACAGCCTGTCATTGAGTACGTGAGAGGTGTGTGACGGATGAGGCAGCCGCGAAGGCAGTCCATCACATAACCTGCACTGTCATACACACTTATAAACGGCCTCCCACGCACACAAACACACACTCTGTTTCCCCGTGTCTACAAACACACACTCGTCGTGGCTCATAGAAGCACTCCAGCAGGGCGTCTCCCATCCTGCCTCAGCACAGCACAGCACAGCACACAGCTTACATTTAATTTAATACTACAGAACATGCATTAATCTGCCGCTAACACACGCACTAATCTTGTCTGCCAAAAGGCCATCCATACCGGCTCTACACCTGGATTAAAGGCTTTCATCCAGTAATCTATCATGCATGATATATTCGGCACAGCTACTGTTTGCACACCAGACTCCTGGATGTTAATTAAGTGAGTGATCAGAATGAGGCTGCAGACAAAGGCCCACAAGGTCACGGTTAATGAGACAGCTGCACATAACATTGTACATTTAATATTATTACTATTGTAGTACAAAACGAATGTTAGATATGATCGATCTGACATGTTCATTAGACTCCTGGGGTTCTGTGAAAGAGGAGAAAACTTTAAAAATACTTTCATTAATGACTGTTTACTCTATAAAATGTATGGAATCAATCGCAAGATTCTGACATTTTCCCAAGTATTTCCAATTATATACCACAAATAAACTGTTGCAATTTTGCTTCAACACACAGTAGAGCAGAGGTAGAAATCCTACATTAGAAACTGTAAACAAGTACAGAATACAGTGACACACTTTCATTACTAGGGGTGTTAGAAAATATCAGTTCTGCAATACATCACGATATTTCATTTCACAATACTGTATCGATATTAAAAAGTATTGTATTGATATTTAAATGTAGATATGGCAGAGGTTCATTTTTGTTTTTTGGTTTTCTTTATTGTTTATATTTTATTTATTATTTAACACTGTTTCATTAAATAATGGTTATTTGAAGCATCCTAAAAGCACTTTTTATTGTCTGAGAGGCAGATGTTAGTTCCTTTGTTGGGATTGCACAAAAACAATGTTCTGATGTTAGTTGTGAACTAATAGAATATTAACATTTGAACAGGATCTTAAACTGTAATGTCTGTAAAACATAAGTTTGAACACAGTAATATTTTGTATATATATATATATATATATATATATATATATATATATATATATATATATATATATATATATGTATATATATATATATTGTGATATATTGTGTCATGATCCTAGTATTGTGATTTGTATCGTATCACCAGATTCTTGCCGATACACAGCCCTATTCATTACCAGTGAAAATGCTCAAATAATGTACATATGTAAGTTCACAGGTGAGATGGTCAGTATGAATCAAACAATGTGGAAGAGTTCCATCACTAAAACTGAATCCACTGATGTTATTGTTATTATATAGATCTTTATAAATCTATAAATACATACTTGACATGAGAATTAAGGGGGTTCTATATTGGCTAAAGACGCAAAAAAAACACTGTATTGAATATATTTGAATATATTAAAACATATTCAAAATGTCATTTGAGGATTTCTAGGAATTTGTGATGGGATTTTTCCAGCATTAAATATAAATCACATATAAACCATTCTGAAAAATCAGAGAGAAGTAGACAGAAAGGAATGCGTAGGTGTTTGCATATCTACATGAACAATATACAGGGTGGGGAAGCAAAATTTACAATGAACATTTAGTTGTTTTTTCTCAGGAGGCACTACGTCAATTGTTTTGAAACCAAACATATACTGATGTCATAATCATACCTAACACTATTATCCATACCTTTTCAGAAACTTTTGCCCATATGAGTAATCAGGAAAGCAAACGTCAAAGAGTGTGTGATTTGCTGAATGCACTCGTCATGCACTCTCCAAAGGAGATTTCAAAAATAGTTGGAGTGTCCATAAAGACTGTTTATAATGGAAAGAAGAGAATGACTATGAGCAAAACTATTACCAGAAAGTCTGGAAGATACTATTAAAGAAGAATGGGAGAAGTTGTCACCCCAATATTTGAGGAACACTTGCGCAAGTTTCAGGAAGCGTGTGAAGGCAGTTATTGAGAAAGAAGGAGGACACATAGAATAAAAACATTTTCTATTATAGAAATTTTCTTGTGGCAAATAAATTCTCATGACTTTCAATAAACTAATTGGTCATACACTGTCTTTCAATCCCTGCCTCAAAATATTGTAAATTTTGCTTCCCCACCCTGTAGGCTAATTGAATTAGCAAGTGAAAAAGTAGGCGGAGCTTATTAATACCCAGGTCGCACAACCCTCCTACTCATTAATACTCTACCTACCCAGGGAATCATTTGGGGTCATAACTTTCAATCTTTACAAAAATTTTTCCAAAATGTATTTAAAAAAAAATAAAAATGAAATAAATGGAAATGTAAAGAACATGTGTGGAAAATTTTAAAAGAATTGGGTGAATAATGTTACAGAAATCGGTTGGAAAAATTTTCTAAGTTGAAATTTTCAAAAACTTGTTCAAAAAAAAAAAAAAAAAAAGTGAAATTCAGCTGTCAAACTGTGCACCATGTATATAGTCAAAAGCCACTGTATCTCTGTTAGAGGGGTTCATCTGTGGTTCAAATGCAGATATGGCAGAGGTTCTTTTTTGTTTTTCTTTTTTGTTTATATTTCATTTATTATTATTTAACACTTTTATTAAATAATGTTAGTTCCTTTGGTGGGATCGCACAAAAATAATGTTATGATGTTAGTTCTGAACTAATAGAATATGAACATTTGAACAGGATCTTAAACTGTAATATCTGTAAAACATAATTTCAGTTTGAACACAGTTTGAACATTTTGTGATACAGCATTAGATCCTGTTGTGATCAAATAACAATCTGGTTAACATTTGTGCATATTTCTGGTGTAATTTCATTCTTCCAGGAAAAAATAATTTTAAAAAAGAAACTAACAAAAAATTGCCTTTTTAACAGTATCATGATATATCGTGATATATCGTATTGCGATCCTAGTATTGTGATTTGTATCGTATCGCCAGATTCTTGCCAATACACAGCCCTAGTTTCCCTATGGGTTTTAATGTAGTGTCAGCACCTACAGACATGCAGCAGGTCCATCACTTACACCCCCCATCACAGCTTCTCCAGTTCAGTCCCAGAACACCTTCAAACCACTACTTAGGACAAACAGCATGGCTTCTGAGGCCTTCGCTGGTCTAACATCCATCAACATCTCCACAGAGTCAGTGAGTGGGTTAATCACAGTGTGTGGTGTGTCTTCCTCTGAGCCCTCTGACGAACAGCCGGGGGAACAAGAGGCTGGATTTTGGGCAAATATCTCTTTAATAGCCACCCTGAGCCTGAAGGGCTTAGATGGAGGCCAGGTTTAAGGGCAGGACCTGAAGTCAGGCAGAAAATAGCTCATGGAGACGTACATACGTGTGTGTGTGTGTGTGTGTGTGTGTGTGTGTGTGTGTGTGTGTGTGTGTGTGTGTGTGTGAGATGTCTCGAGGCTGCCTTGGCCGAGAATAAGCGATTAAGAAGCAGAGCTGGTCTGACCCCGTTTTCTGTTCGTCTTTGAAGCAAACCTGTGTGGATCACAGACCTGGGAGGTTACATAAGCGTTACTGTCAGAGGACGTTCACGGACACACACGTCACACAACCGCCCGCCCACTCATACGGACCGGACGCTCACAGATGACGTATCCAACAGGTGAGATTAGGGCTGGGCAATAAAACGATAAATATCACAAAATAACTTTTCCACGATAGAAATATGAGACATGCACGATACAATTTGGATAGAATTCATTCATCCACGTTTTGACAGACATAAGAACAACCATTCATGCTAGAGCCACGGCAGGTTAGGTTGATGCACACAGCACAGGTGGAAAAGCAGCTGCAGCACACAGGCTAATGTTTGGGCTGCAGTGGGAGGTCAGGAGTGTTCCCTCAGGAGAAAACTGGACTTAGAACTTGGGCGACCGGGTTACTGAAAAGTAGAGTGGAACTGTTTGGGATCAGGGCCTTCAATACAATACGGAGGTGTACGAACAAATACATGTAGCCTATGTGAAGAACGCAAACACTCACCTTTCCTTAAGATTCACTTTGGGTTTTTATGCCAGTTAAGGAACGCACCCCACATATATACATTGTTCATTGTTCCGTGAAGGTGGTCTGTTTAGTTTGTGTTCTCTTTTAAAACTTGAAATCTTTTTCCTGCTGGTCAGACTTTAGCTTAGTTTTAAATCTATAGACCTGTTTTACTGATCTGAAACAGCTGGATAATGTTGTTCAGCACATCTGTCACGTTCAACCTCTAACAGAAAATAAATCAGACTTAAATGAAAAATAACCTTCTGACGTCTTCACATCCAATTTATGAGGAACGGAAAACTTAAGCTGGACAAAAATAGTGATTTGATTTATATCGTGATTAGGGATGTAACGATATGAAAATTTCATATCACAGTTATTGTGACCAAAATTATCATGGTTATCATTATTATCGCGGTATTATTGAAATTGTGCTCAAAATGTTCAAAAAGTACTTACACACACACACACTGAAATAATTTAACCAAGATGTATTTTGAAAAAAAAGACCCTAAAAAAATGAAATAAAATAACAGGCACAATGTACGTTCTGTGGCAGAAACATTCAAATATTAACATGTAAACATCAAACATACAAATGTGCATTAAAGATGGAACCTTATGGCCATTGTTTGACCATTTTCCAGATCAAGTTTGAGTTGTTTTAAAGTCTCTCTCTCTCTCTCTGTCTTTCTCTTTCAAAGTGCGGTAATCAAACATTGTTATCATGATAACTGGAATTTAAACGGTAATACTAACCATTGGGAATTTTACCGCGGTTGATCATTATACCGGTAATCGTTGCACCCCTAATCGTGATACATATCGATATCGTCTGATATGAAAAACATGATCATTAAGAATATTATTATTTAGAAAGGGGGCAGAAAATATAAGATTTTCTTCATCCTGCTCCTTTTCGAGCATGGGTGCGTACATGTTTGTTCACTTGATGATTGTTGAATGTCTGCTGATGAAATGCACAACCATGAACGGAATAAACGAAATGCAATGAAATATGATTTTTTTCCCCTATCGTCCAGCCCTTGGTGAGATGAACATGGTGAGCTCTGGGTGTGCACACGGCCTCTGGGTTCCCTGTTGGATCCGGCAGACCAGTGAGACCACATGTGAGCCCCTGGGCGGTCAAAGGAGGAAGCCGACTGTACTGGAGGGAAAATCTATGGGAGAGTTTGAATTTCAATGCCAGGGGCCACACAAGAGCCCACCAACCAGGGAGCCTCTGATTCAATTTACCTAAGAAGCCCAGCTGTTACTCACAACGATGTGTGTGTGTGTGTGTGTGTGTGTGTGTGTGTGTGTGTGTGTGTGTGTGTGTGTGTGTGTGTGTGTGTGTGTGTGCATGCCAAGAAAAAAAATGCCATACTAGCACTTTCTTTTCTTTTCCATTTTTTTAGTAATTTGATTTTTAGAAGTCCATACTTTCACAGACACTCAGATATTAACCCATAAAGACCCAGTGGAGACATCCAAATGGATTTTTCTCTACATTTCAACATTACCAAGTGATTTATCAGCATTTATTATAATATTATCCTTTGCATTTTCAGTGAAAAACATGTTTTTTTCCTATATTTCATTTACTGATCATGTTGTTTCTAATAAAAGCTCCGAATACATTCAAATGCTATTATATTAAAACAGAGTAAATTGAAAGGAACAGTAGTTTTTCAGAAAAATATTTTAAGAATTCTACATAAAAACAAGCACCTACAACACGGCCATTTATCAAAGTTCACAGGTTTTACTGGTGAATCAATGTTACAGATGGTGTTTCCACATTCACTACAGACACGTGACGCTGCTGAAAAGATGACAAACTGCATTTGACCTGAATTATTTCACTGTACTGATAGGATTAGTGAATAGAACAGAACAGAACAGAATAGAATAGAATAGAATAGAATAGAATAGAATAGAATAGAATAGAATAGACATTATTTGCCATTTGCACAGATACATGGCAGTATAGGTACATTGGAATTCTTGTGCATTTCCCTGAGTCACGGAGTTAAAAAAAAAAAAAAAAAAAGACATGACCAAAAACAGAAACAAAACATAAACACAGCTAAAACATTTTTTTAAAAAAATAACTGTTATTGCACAGACAGACACATACACACTTGTAAAATAGAGTACTGTATTGGAAAAATAATAATAATAATAATAAAAGTACTGGGAGGTAGAATAAGTGGATCAGAGGTTGTTAAACATTTGGGATCAGTGGATGCTTTTGGGTCTTTGAGGGTTAAATCCAGTTGGTTTGTTAAAGGACTGAGTGTGTGCTTGGGCTCATGACAGGTTGTGCATTAGCCATACATCAGCTGCATGTGACTGTTTGATTTCATTATGAGCATAAATAGACTGCAGTGCAGCCACAGCGACCTGCAGGAAACACCTTCTCTAGTGGAAGCTGCTCTTATGGCTCAGCGTCTCTGTAGCATTGAGACCTGGATGCCAAAGGAAAACCACTTCAATCTCAGTTCACCTGTGAATATTTTGGACTTAATGTTTCAGTCTATAAAGTAAAAAGTGTTTATGCAGATGGATGCATAAGCTGGATGTCTCAAAGTTATTCAGCACAAGACTCAGAGGAGACAGAACCCAAAATTACAAAAATACACAAGAGAATGTCAGCTGCTGCTTCCAACACTTAATAGTAGATCATATTAGTCACCAATAGGGGTGTAAGAAAATATCTGTTCTGCAAGAAATTCTATTTCACAATACTGTATCGATATTAAAAACTACTGTATCGATATTTTTAGGTATTTATTCAAATGCAGATATGGTGGAGGTTAATTTTTGTTATTTGTTTTTCTTTTTTGTTCATATTTTATTCATTATTATTTAACACTCTTATTAAATAATGTTAGTTCCTTTGTTGGGATTGCACAAAAATAATGTTATGATGTTAGTTCTGAACTAATAGAATATGAACATTTGAACAGGATCTTAAACTGTAATGTCTGTAAAACACAATTTAAGTTTGAACACAGGAAGATTTTGTGATATAGCATCAGATTTTGTTCTGATCAAATAAAAATGTGTTTAGTATTTGTGCAGATTTCTGGTGTAATTCAATTCTTCAAGGAAATAATCATTAAAAAAAAAAAAGAAACAAACAAAAAATTTACTTTTTTACAGTATCGAGATGTATCGTGATATATTGTATTGTGATCCTAGAGTTGTGTTTTGTATTGTATTGCCAGATTCTTGCCAATCCACACCCCTAGTCACCAACACACAACAAAATACTTTTCAAATGCTATAATGCAGAAAATACCATGACTAAGTTACTTTAGACTATCAAAACACCATCTCAACAAATTCTTATTTTTGTTCAGGAAAAACGGTTTGACTTGATTCTGTAAAAATGGTGTAAAATAGACAAATTAGTCAAATTAATACATGCATGACACATTTTGGGTACCAACCCTCCAGACACTACAGATAAATGACCTGATGCAACCATGTTCCATAGTATTAATAACTAAAAAAAAAAAAAGTTATTATTTTATTTATTTTATCACATTATTTTTGTGCAATCCCAACAAAGGAACTAACATTATTTAATAAAAGAGTGTTAAATAATAATAAATAAAATATAAACAAAAAAGAAAAACAAAAAAACAAAACAAAAATTAACCTCCACAATATCTGCATTTGAATAAATACATAAAAATATTGATACAGTACTTTTTAATATCAATACAGTATTATGAAATGACATATCGCGATATACTGCAAAACTAATATTTTCTTACACCCCTACTGTACACATGACAATAAAACACTTTGAATCTTGAACCTAAAACATGGAGAAAAGTTTAGAGTTGAGTATTTATTTATAGAGTATTTATAGGTTATTATGGTATTATTTTACTGGTCTGGCCTACTTCAGACCATATTGGGCTGTATTTGGCCTCCGGACCTAAAATAATTTTGACACCTCTGTTCTAAAGCCTCTTGATTCAGATGTCAGTATTTATGGTATTTCTCTTCATTTTAAGCTCGTTCAGTTCAGACCAGACGCAGATAAAATGCAGCTGGTCGACCACCACAGTCAGGGTTCCAAACAAATGCAGCCATTCGTCAGTGTAAGACCGGGGGCCAGAGAGGCGTCGGGGGCAGCCAACCTCAGAGCCACGGAGCAACAATCAGGACTAAAGAGGTCGCAAGGGTCGCTAGGCTGGGAATGAGCAGCGACAAAGCATGAAGAAGAGGAGGAGGAGGAGGAGGAGGAGGAGGAGGAGGAGGAGGAGGAGGAGGAGGAGGAGGAGGAGGAGGAGGAGGAGGAGGAGGAGGAGGAGGAGGAGGAGGAGGAGGAGGCAGGACAGGTCAGTGTGGTGGTGATGATGAGGAGGAGGAGGAGGAGGGGTGAGCACATGGCCGTTAGCCACATGACACTGAAGCACAGAAGAAAGCAGGGCAGCTCGTAACCGACGCTCATTCAGCACGAGACGAATAAATATCCAACAGACGCAGGAGCACAAATAACACACTGACACTACAGGAGATCTGACATTCCTCCGCAGACAGAATGTGTTCACAAACCTCCCACACACACTCCAAACTACTCCAGTGCCACAAATGAATTGAACGGTTCAAGTACTAAACAGAGAAGAAGGTTAACAGCTACTAAATAGATCTGTGTAAGAAACACACGGTATGTCTGATCACCCACCAAAAGACATTTACAACTAAGTGAAATACTTCCAAATGAAAGCGCTGCTGAAACAAAGCCCATGCACTAACAGGAGCAGTACACGGAGCTCTAACAGCCTCATCACAGAACTAAATAAAATATTTATGTCCAACTGAAAGAAAAACAGCCCAGTTATTGATTTGAACCCATACGATCACATGCATCTGTCTGTTATTGAACACACAGACTCAGAGCCTGATCCAAATATATCCCAGATATATCAGTCTATATTTATTTTCCTAATTAAAAATGAATACATTTAGATTCTAATATATGATTATGTATTGGTATTAGGAATAGACTGATTACTGGCCATGAACTCCTTAGTTACGGCTGCACAATTTTGACAAAAAATAAAATCCTGATTTTTTCCTCTGAAAACTCAATTTTTGATTTCGATTTTTGGGTTAACCTACAAAAGACAACAGAAGTCAGCATGTCGTTTTCGTGAGCAGCCCACAATGCAAGCCACTGCGCCCAACCTCAAATCTGTGATGGTATCATGTGATGAACCCACAGAAGTTTTTTTTTTTTTTTCATTAAACCTTTATTGAATGAAGTAGAGTATACAAGCAATGAATACAACCAGAAAATAACATAAGTTTGCCAGGGGAATACTCTACAATACAATGTCCAAATCAGAGCAAATACTGATGGTTTTTACAGCCTTTTTGTTTCCAGATTTATCTAAACAGCTTTAAATAAGGTTCAACATCATTCAAAAAATATATAATATTTGGTTTTGTGTTACAGAACTTACATTTGTGAATGAAAAATTTAGCAAGTAAGAGAAATAAATTAATTTTTTTTTTAAGTTTTTATTTTTTATTTTTTGGGGTATCTGGGCCCACGAAGTGATACCAATGTAAGTCAGTGACAGGCATCAGTCGTGCGTGCGTGGACCACGTAATATGAGTGATCCCCATGCAGTTCTATTTAAATATGAGTGATCCCCATGCAGTTCTATTTAAATTGGGGGATCCGTGCGTGGAACAGACCGACCCAGGACACGCTGGTGGGATTCTATCTGTGGAGCTGGTGGATGTGTGTGGGCAGAGGGCTGTGTGGGCTCCTCTGCTGAGGCTGATGACCCCGCGACCCGGACCGGAAGAAGACAGTAAGGTACGGATCAGGGACAGCAGAAGATGAGTGATCCCCATGCAGTTATATTTCAGTTGTGGGATCCGTGTGTGAAACCACAGCTTATATTGCTATAAGTACTGCAGGCCCATGAACAGATTTAACGTCCGTGGTCATTCCACAGACTTGTGTGAAAGACCGCTGTCACTGATAGGAGGAAGAGCCGCGGTGTATTTATCATTAATTCCTAAGTATTCCTTGGGTGTGTGTGCGTTCACATGGGCATTTCTGTTTGTTAGAGATATTATTTATCTGTTTCACTGTAATGATTCTATTGAAACGTGTTTTGTGTTTGTACTACATTAACTGTCCATGGTGTATATGTTAGTGTAATGTGATGGCTGTGTATTCAGTATTGTCACAATGTAACCTGAACAACACCAGGAAGAAGAGCTGCTACAATACAAAAGCTAACAAGGATATAAATCAACAAATAAGCTGAAGCTCTTTTTTTTATATTCTAAACACACATGTGCTCTGTGTTTCTATGACCAGCAGACAAGGAAGTGTATTTCCACCATCAGACAAAAATCGAAGTTTGTTCTACTTCACAACCAACCCTGATTGTGTGTGTTTGTCTGTGTGGAAGCAGGATATTTACTTGTTTTGTTGATTCGTTCACCTTTTTATCTTAACCCCAATCTATCAGGATGTGACAGTTAACTCAGACGACACACACATACACTATAGTACTGTGGGTGTGTGTTATCTGTCAGACCTAGTGCAACATCTGCAGCAGGACGTCCTCTTAACCATCTTATTATCCAGTCTTGGATTCCTGTAAAATGTGCCTACGCACCAACTCCCTCTGCGCTGCACAAAGACACTGAGCCTATATACGCCAAACAAACAGCAGACGCAAACATGCAGCCACTGACATTCTATTACAGAACATTTTATTATACATGGTACAGATTTGTTCTGAGGACCCTCTGTTGTTCTGTCAACTATTTGTGAAAGCAAATCTAGGTCAGTGTTGTGTTTTGGAATCTCAGCATTGGTTGGACTATTTGACCTCATAGTTTCAAGACAATATGATTTTCCAAATGTCATGTGAAAGCCTTGGCCCCAAGTTTATGCTTCATGGTAAACATCTACAAGTCAATCCAGAGTTTTACAGTTTCTTTTATCTTTGAAATACAAAACAATTAAACAACAATAATGAAAAGGCAACAGAGGTGGGAAATCAATACTGTTACAATACAATACAAAAATCTAAACCAGTGTATTTGACAGCACGCCGTGCACCCAAGATCTGCACAGTTAAATAAAAAAAAAAACATGGCCAAAAAAAGGTGCATCACTAATTATCAATATATTGTTCTCTTATCTTGTCACCAGTATTACGATGTTGAAATGCAAGTGGTTGGACTATTAGAGTGTTATTCAACATGGGTGGTACTAGGGCAGCACGATTTTGGCAAAAAATAAAATCCCGATTTTTTCCTCTAAAAACTCGATTTCGATTTTTGGGTAAAACTTTAAAAGACAACAGAAGTCAGCATGTCGTTTTCGTGAGCAGCCCACAATGCAAGCCACTGCGCCCTACCTCAAATCTGTGATGGTGTCATGTGATGAACCCACAGAAGTTTTTTTTTTTTTTCTTCATTAAACCTTTATTGAATGAAGTAGAGTATACAAACAATGCATACAACCAGAAAATAACATAAGTTTGCCAGGGGAATACTCTACAATACAATGTCCAAATCAGAGCAAATACTAATGGTTTTTAGAGCCTTTTTGTTTCCAGATGTATCTAACACCTTTAAATAAAGTTCAACATCTTTCAAAAAATAAATAATATTTGGTTTTGTGTTACAGAACTTACATTTGTGAATGAAAAATTTAGCAAGTAAGAGAAATAAATAAATTAATTAAAAAAATGAGTTTTTTTTTTTTTTTCTTTTTGGGGTGTCTGGTCCCACAGAAGTGATACCAATGTAAGTCAGTGACAGGGAGTGCGTGTGTGCGTGGACCACATAACATAAGTGATCCCCATGTGGTTCTATTTAAACTGGGGGATCCGTGCGTGGACACGCTGGAGGGGTTATATCCCCAGAGCTGGTGGATGTGTCTGGGCACAGCAGGGGGCTCATGATGCCATTGCACTGTGTGTGTTGCTTTTACGCCCGCCAGAATATTACACACCCTGTTTTTTTGTTTGTTTTTTTACACACCCTGTTCCTCCATTTCTGCCTAACACACTGATCTAAACTTCTATTTACAGAACAGACGTATTCCTGTGAAATTTTGTTTGCACACGTGTTTAAATCTGTGGTCCCAAACACTTTTGCTTTGCTGGGATGTTCTGTCCACCTGACGGACATGTCCTGACAGGGTGCTGATTAGACATGTTTTGTCTTAAGTTTATCACAGCAAAAGGACAATCTAAAATGTGCAGTTTTATCTTGAAAAGAAACATTTATCAAGCACTGTACTATGGATGCGGAGGGGTGGAAGGTCAGACAACCAGTCAGCATCTAGTGTATCACTATCACCATTGACAACACACACTTCAAGGCATCTCCTTCATGTAGAGTTCCTAAGGCTGTCCACTATGGCCTGATGTTATGATATTACAAAGGTCAGGACCCCAGGGAGGATGTCTGATGTGGACGTCCTGGACTGGCATAGTCACACATAGTCTGTGGATGCAACTCCTCTGTACGGAAAGTAGCTATTGACTGTCGTAAATGTCGCTAGAAGCTGTTACATGACAACATCACCTAATTTGCATAATTGTAAATGTTCATGTATTTGAAATGTACGATGTAGGACAAAGGAATAACAATGTGCTAGAGACAAACGTGAGAATAAAAACAGCCTAAATCGGTTTAGAACTCCAAATGAACTCTACTCTGTCCATTCTAGTTTTATTTAATGTCCCAGTTCCAATCGCTAAAGGGACCCAAAAGAGACCCTCTGGACCAGTTACTGAGGTTAGTTATTGATTTATTGGTTTGTTGGTTTAATTTTTCTCTTCATTTTCTTCAGTTTGGTTCGTTTTTTAACCTTACAGTCCACTTAGGAGACGACGACATTTGTCATTTTCAGTCGATATGAAAAATCAAAATGGACCAAAAAGAGACAATATGAAAAACTGTCAATGTCAATAGGACTGATTTATATTCAGTGGCCAATTAGCATCATGTTACACCCACTAAACATCATAAACAGCCATGTGTCGTGCTGTGTGCATAACAGCTGACTCTGAGTCAGCAATTTCACAGATGTCACCAAAACGGACAGAAAGTAAAATAAGAACTTAAACAGCGGTGAAATCCAACAAACTGTCAGCAGTGGCGTTACAGAAACAGCAAAAACACAGCAGTGGAAACATGTGATGTGACGCTGTTGATGTCAGCAGAGGAGTGCAGTTAGACACCAAAAGACAGAGGCATCATTAATAAAGAGCAGAAATATAATCTACTGACAGGTGCTTATAATCTGTGGGTAAAAGTACTTAAAAAGGGAAGATTCAGTAAGTCCTGTCAGATTCTCCTGGAAAGGAAAAAGTATGGGATTCCACACCCATAGTCACGATTTACTTTTTGTTTTTTGTTTTTTTTCCACTACAAGACGGAGCGCCATAGTTTTATTTCCTTCCAAGAAAATCTAAAACAACTTCCTGGATCAGCTGTTTTTTATTACTATCATGAAAAAAACAAATCTGACGGATAACACATTAAAGTAAAAACATATTTATTTCCACTCCGCCCCAAAGATGTCCTTTTGTTCAATTATTTATTTTCGTTTTTATAATTTCTGATACTAGATATAGTCAGACATGCCACTTCAACTGATGAATAAGATATTTTTCAACCACAAATTTCATTATCTTATTTTCATTACTTTATTACAATTTTAATTTTATATACCTAATATCTGGAACCAATATTCACTTTTGAAGTCTTTGAAAAGGTTCGTTAAGCATCTTCGTGTTATTTATGCAATAAATTATATACTAGGGTTGGGAATCTCAGTTGTAAGGCCGATACACATCTCGATACAGCATCTCTGATCCGATATATTAAAGATACATGTGTGGCACCTTGCAATGCAATATGATATGATTCACATGCAAATCACGAGACAGAGCAATTAAGCACATTCTGACTCAACACATTCATTCTGGTAAAAAAATATGTAGTGCAAGACAATGAGCTGATTATTTATTTATCAAATAAGACCATGAATTTTCACAAAGTGGCTTTTGTGCGATTTCAGGACATGTGCCTCACATACAGTCAGTGAAAAGGTTAGGACTTTGTTTCCAAAGTTGTTTCTCTGTATGTTTCTAACACTCAACTTCTTGCTCCCTCGCTGAATCAATTTGTAATGTAATGTATTTATAATGTAGGTAAAACAGAAAAAGGTTCTGTCACTTTAAGAGACACCTGCGCAAGGTATTCTGGGATGCACTGTTGGATATGTAAGTGACTGTTTAAGGAAGTATCTGTGGTATGTACGGCAGTATTCAGTACAGCTGATCTAGTAAAAAGTACACGTTCAGAAACCACACATCATCACCTCCTTCTGAGTCTGTCAGATTCAGATACGGACGTTACAGCCTGTATCCGCAGAGCTCAGACTGTTACTATGTGGTGTACACATCTGCGAATCCACAGTGCACGGTAACATGGGTCCGCAGAAAAGAAAAACTTTACCCAAATAAATAGTAACACTTAACTGAGAGTAAAAGATATATTCTATTGAACAGGTGGAATTTTATCAGTACAAACATTCAATAACTGATGCATCTTGATATCATTCCAAACTTTTCATTCACTCGCAGCTTCTCCAGTGGCGCACTCAGATCGTGCACGCATGTTTCGGTGTATCAATAATCTTCCCATCCCTATTATATACATTTTTCAATTGAATTTTATATTTTTGTCTGTTTTTTGGCCTTTTGTGTTGATATAGTAGGTTAAAGTGAAAAAATAACAGACAAATGAGATAGATGAAGCTGTGCTGAAAAAAAAGATCCCAAACATGGGTGTAGTAAACATTTCTTTATATAGTATATAAAGGTTAAATCAAAAGTACTCAAAACCGGCCAAAATAGGCTCAGACCCCTAAGGGTTAAATTCCTAAACTTGAAAGCATCCTTCAGTCCCAACTTCTCTCAGGTTGTCAGTGAGTGGAAACCATCTGAGGACTGTGCTTATACTGGGCATTTTCCAGCTGTATGAATGTGAACTGGGCTGTATCTGTGTGCTGAGTAAACTTTCCTGAAATTAAAAGAAAATTCTTCAGCGGTAGTGACACAATACCTAACAGAACACAACCTGAACTGAGCAACCATGTAATTAGATGTTGAATACTGCGGGCATCACACTCAACTGCACAAGTTGGATGAAATGAATGTGACACTTTTGCGGTGATTTGGTACATTCGGAGTATTATTAGTCAGAGGAAGATGGAAATGTGCCCCAGGTCAAACTCATGTATTATCTCCGACAATGAAGCAGTCATGCCGTATTTAAAATGATGTGATATTTTGTACCGTCATACAAAGCAGAACAATCATGCCCTGCGTCTCACACACAAATTACCTTCACACATATTGTACTTATTCATTCAGTGACTGTGAACGTGAAAGTGATGCAGCTATGAAATGATAGCTGACTGGAATACAAATGTACGAACTGTCAGACGTTATGAAGCTTTTTTGACAAATACTTGTGACAAAAGACATCCATTACAACTCATGGATTATCTTTAACTCCTTTTAGCAGAGTTGAAACAATTCACAGATTGATCAATTAGAGCACAGGTGTTAAACATGCAGCCCGGGAGTCAAATCGGTCCCGCCAAAGGGTCCAATCCGACCCGCGGGATGAATTTGTGAAATGCAAAAATTACACTAAAGATATTAACAATCAATGGTGTCAAAATCTTTATAATTTAGGTTCCACATACAGACACATACAGTCCGATTAGATTTCAAGTGGGTCAGAACCAGTAAAATATTATCATAATAACCTGAAATAATGACGCTAAATTCTCTCTTTGTCTTTTTTAGCACAAAAAAGTAAAATTACATGAAAATATTGACATTACCAAACTATACTTGCACAAAAAATGTGAATAACCTGAACAAATATGAACAAATATGAACAAATGGAAATGTCTTAAGAAAAGTAAATGCAATTTGACCAATATTCTGCCTGTTACTAAATATTTTGTGTGATTGTAATGCACATGTGTAAATGATAAACTGATAAACCGTCCCCTAATAGTGTTAAATTTGCACTTGTTTTTCTTAAGACAATTCAAGTTGTTCATGTTATTCAGATTTTTAAGGAAACTTTGTAGATGTAAACCTGATCATAATATAATCTTACTTTTTTCACTGTTATTATTTTACTGGTCCGGCCCACTGCAGATCAAATTGGACTGAATGTGGAACTGAATTAAAATGAGTTTGACACCCCTGAATTAGAGAGTTAATTTACACACATTCAGACGGAGTAGTCATTGCAACTTACTTTTAGGTTCTGACTTTTAACGCACACATTTCTGTTATTGTCCCAGCCAAAAGAAACATGCATAGAAATAATTTATATATCAATTCACATCATTGTTTTGTGTCGAAGTCGTCTGTTTTAGTTTCAGGATTTCCGGACCCTGAAGGCACCATGCACCCCCACCCCTGGTCTCCGTGGATTCAGCTGTCAATCATACATGAACCAATGATCATTCACCATATTCACCCGCTTTCTATCAAGACGGGCTTTCACTGGACAAATCTGGGCTGTGGGAGTGGCTTTGAAATTTTGGAGGAAACATGGAGATCTGTCAAAAAACGACTGCCTGCATCGAAAATGTGAGAAGATGACGAATAAAAGGAGGACATACACAGTTCACAATGTTCAGTCAATAAGCGTTCAATTTGGAGAAAAAGAGAACTGAATCCATAGACTTTTTGTTGACTTTTAATTAATTTAATTTAATTTACCCCCAGGGACAATGTACATTCATCAACATTACTGTAAATGTACCAAAGTTAACCTAATGGCTTGATTATGTGTCTGATTGATTGATTGATTGATCAGTGTCATTTCAACTCAGTTTTAGATTTCTTGAAAGTGGAGTAAAAAATTAACAAAAAAAGCCATTGTTTATTTATTTGCCTAATTTTTCATCCATTACACTACTTTTGTGAACAAACCAAATGACTAAATCAATCTGTAACGTCCAAATCTCCATTTACACCTAATAAAGGTGTGTTTTCACAAGTTATTTGACTTTTTTTCAAAATCAAGAATCTGAAAGCTGAGAATGTTCTGCACTTTTTACATGCAACCCAACAAGGTTATAATAGTTTTAGGTTTTTCATTATAGTTTAGTTTTATTTAGTTTTGACTTTTTTTTCTCTAGTTCAGTTAGTTTTAATTCGTTTTTAGAGCGGGTTTGCTAGTTTTATTAGTTACAATTTTTTTTCTAAATGCTTAGTTTTAGTTTAGTTTTGTCGTATCTTTTCTCTTCTCTGTCGTCGTATTCAAATAAATCCCTGACAGGACTCTGTTGCTTTCTCCCAACTTTAGTCTCCATGTTTCCAGGTAGAGTGGGGACCAGAAGACGACTGGAAACCACAACTGAACACAAGTGACGGACCGTCAAGTGTCGTATGGTGCCAACAGCTAAAACTGCTACATCGAAATAAATCACTTTCGTACCAATCCGACATTGACAAAGACAAAAAGGAAGGGAATTTTATCCATAATTTTTACACGTTTTAGTTAGTTTTGTAAGCACACAATACAGTTTCAGTTAGTTGTCATTTTTTTCCTTTAATTAAAGTTTTCATTTATTTCAGTTAACGAAAATGTTTTTACAATTCTACTTTTCATCATTTCATTAGTTTTCGTTAACGATAATAACCTTGCAACTCATGGACTATCAGGTTATACCAAGTGCCTAAAAAGGTGATTGAAAGCAGGTAGGGCTGCATGATTAATTGATTTGAAATCGAAATCGGATTATTTAATTAGGACGATGTTTAAAAAAGAGTGTCTCCAGGCTACCGTAGGCTCCTCCCCCTAACTGTGAGGGCGGTCCCACCATTCTTTGGTCTCCACACACCACTACAAAAATTGCGTTGCTAAGGAGAGTAAGAAGTTTGTGGCTAAAAATAGCAAGAGCAAGTCGGTTGTGTGGAATTGGAATTTCCAATGAAGACCAAACCATCCCTCGCTCCAACTCTGCCTGAAGGTGGTATCAGTCAAAGACAGCAACACAACCACTTATTACAGCTCCTCTAACATCATCATACACTAGAGTGGGAGCAGTGTGTTGTATTGCGGGCTGCACACGGAAGCGACTTGCCAGCTAAAATGCCACCACCAGCCTGAATTGAAATTGAGTTTTTTGAGGAAAAAAATCTGGATTTTATTTTTGACCAAAATGGTGCAGTCCTATAAGCAGGTATTGCAAAAGCAAAAGTAAGAGTTAAATAATTTCTGGTTTTAGCGTAAGGAGACATTTCACTCCTCTTCAGACCACTGCTGCTTTAATTATATGCCTATATTTTAACACATAGTTGAAGCTCGCTTTCCAAAGGTTTCTAAAGGCAATATTCTCTAAACCACATGGAGGCTGTCTCTATAAAACATAAGCAATACAATGAAAACAAGTATCATCTTAGTTTTAGAATTTGGACTGCTCTGCGATCTCATAAAGTTAAATATATTCTTAATAAAACCACATTTTAAAAAAAATGTTCAAAATGCATTTCAACTTTAGCCGTATTTAGCCGCAAAATTTAGCAATTTTAATAATGACATCAACCTTTAAAAAAAAATCTACATACTTTTTTTTTTTTTTATAATTCATGCATGAAAGGGTTATAGCTGTTTTCTTTCCTTCCTTGTGTCTAGTGGATCCCGATCATGACACTCCCACCTTCAGCTGCATCCAGGTTCACTTATGATGCCTTGACACAAAGCATCATACTGCTGGTCCCCTTTTGGACCGGAATAATTACCATAAAACAGGGGTGTCAAACTCAATTTAGTTCAGGGGGCAAATTCATCTAAATTTGATCTGAAGTGGGCCAAACCAGTAAAATAATAACATAATAATATATAAATAATGTCAACTCCAAACTTTTCTCTATGTTTTAGAGTGAAAAAAGTAAATGTACATTATTAAAAGGTTTACATCTACAAACTATCCTATCAAAAGATGTGAATAACATGAATAAACTGAAAAAATAAGTGTAATTTTAACAATATCATTCCTCAGTTTATCATTTACACATCACAGTGGATCTACAAATACACAAAACATTTCGCATCAGACAGAATATTGTTAAAATTGTACTTACTTCTCTTAAGACATTTCAGGTTGTTCATATTTTTGTGTAATAGTGTAAATATATGAAAATAGTGTAAATATATGAAAATATTTACATTTACAAAGAGAAAAATTTGGAGTTGTCATTATTTATATGTTATTATAATAGTATTTTACTGAATCCTGCCCAGTTGAGATTGAGTTGGTCTGAATGTGGAACCTGAACTAAAAGGATTGTTAATATCTTAGTATAATTTTTACATTTCACAAATTCATCCCAAGGGCTGGACTGGACCCTTTGGCGGGCCGGATTTGGCCCCCGGGCCGCATGTTTGACACCTGTGCCATAAAACATGATGGAAGAAACACAACTTCAGAGCTGCCTGAACAACAATAATAAGAGAACAGAGTATTTTATGTTCCAACCACACCCTGAAACACATGATGTAGCTTTAATCTGATAAAAGACTTGATTTAATACCATTACTTCGTAAATTCTTGAACTGGCTCCAAACACAGCATATCTTGAACTAATCAGGTAATGCAGAAGATAATCATACACTGAATCAATAAACCAGACTTAATACATTTACCACTTAATCTGTCCCTGTTGAGAATCAACGTGGAGGATTAGGCTTTAAGGCCTGTGTAGTTACATTCAATAGCTGAGTTTACTTTAAGCCAGTGATTCCATCCTTTTTTGGCTTGCGACCCCATTTTAATGTCACAAATTTCTGGTGACCCCACACATCCAAAATGGAGACATTTTTTTGCTAAAATAAATTTGTTTCTGATCATGTAATAGTTTGCTATACTATGTTTCAAATAAACGTTAATTTTAGATCACATTTAGTCTATATAATGTATATTATTATGGACGGAGGCAGTAAATCCAGGTGTAGATTACTGCGCAAAGTAAGAATTTTATTTTCCTTGGTCAGGATATGTACAGTCAGTCCAGCTTGGATTTACAAGGATGCAAACTAATACTGAACAAACAAGAACTCAAACTATGAAGTATGAAAGAGCTGCAGCATCAGAAACTGACCACAATGAACATTTGAAACATAAACAGTACCCCAGTGCTTCAGTTTCAGCTTCAGTTTGTCATGTCTTTTATATATTATGATTGTCTCTCTCGACTCACCATATATGTTTTATTAGTAAGTTTTTATTTTTATCAATTACTAGAAAATTTCAGGCGACCCCATGTAGGGTCCCGACCCCAAGGCTGAAAAACACTGCTTTAGGGCCTGTGTGGTTACATTCAATAGTTGAGTTTATTTTAAGCCAATAGCTGTTTTTTTCTTGGCCTTCCAGAACTCTCCTCTGTTTAAACGGAAAAAAAAACACTTCAGTCTTATCAATAATAATCTCTATGAGGGTGATTTATGCCCCAGCAGGTATCGCTACACGGCTGTGGTCATGATCTCATCCTCACCACCAGCTCTCCTACATTGCCGTCCTCGTCTCTCCTGCTCAGTATTCACATCACACAACAGTCGCTCTCTGGCTCAAAGCTCCTTGGGAAACAGGTCACAATAGACTTTCACTGGTCACAAAGAGCTGTTTAGCATCAGTAAAAGCTGAGCATTGTGACGTGCTGAACGTGACATCTGCGTGTCTGGCTGTGTCTCTACCGCAGATAACTGCCTCAGACACAAGCTGGTCTTCGGTCCGAGTGTGTACCGCCCCGAGCAGGTTGTGTGTCTGCGGCACACTTGACTAAGCTAGGCTATGCTAAACTAAATCGCTTAGCTTAACACTCAATGAGGCGGGCTTGACGAACGGTCTGCCCTGGGCTTTGGGTAAACATGCCAGAACACACTTAGGCAATAGCTGTCATGTCAAACATGCTTTTAGAAAACACCGCTGACCTCGGCAGCATGGGTAAACCGAGGTCATCTGTGAGGTAACAACAGTCCACATGTTTGCTCTGCACTTACACTTAGCCCTTTTCTCACTGACAAATGTCCTTACATACAAACATGATGTCCTAGTCCTGCATCTGATATGAAGTATATATATGAACAGAAGCAATGTTTATATCTCTCAGATGATCCCACATCCATGTCCAAAAGACCACATGTCCAATACACTCTATTTCTTTCTAGTTTCCATTTTCCAAAACTGGGAATTAAGGTGCCTCAGTGACTATATTATATCTCTGTGTATAATAGTTATGTGGTAACTACGGACTAGTTTAGATTTTCCTTAAAATGTCATTACGGAGCCACATTTTGCTAATATGCACCAACTATGATAATGTGGTTCTTAGGACCAAAGACTGCATATTTAAAAATAAAAATATTCTACATCCAGAGCTGGAAATGGGCTGAAATGAGCATATATATTTATTTTACTTCAGACAGAGCAAGAAGATACAGGAAATATATGCACAGCCTTAAAAGACACACAAAAAAACTGAGCTAAATGTGTTGTAACGGTTAAAGTCACTATTTACTGTGACCTCTGACCCCATGACAAGAAACAGCACAAACAGTTAGAAACATCTGATATGTGCTGAATGAAACCTGCTATAAAACATCAGAAAATTAATGTCATGAATCTCATATTGTCTGAACATAAGGGTTAAGGATAAGTTAAGTGAAAAGGGAGGTCACACTAAATACTGTGGTTTACAGGAGCTGTTTTTTCCTTGAAACTTTAGTTTTTCCTGCTGTTCATAGTTCACAAATATCCAGATTGGCTCTGAATACAGAGACAAATGCATATGTGGACATTAGAACTTTATTAAACCAGCACACAGAATGTTGTATATTAGACACTGGTCTGGGTGCTGAACGTTTAAAATTGACTGACAAGTTTGAAAAAAGGCATTTTTTGTGGTTTTGTGGGAAAAAAATGAAAGCAAAATAAAGCATTTGAATGTGCAATGCTAAGAATTATTATAAAAAATGTGTCTATTCTAACACCGCCTTGAGGCTCAACAATATTCAGGTTTTTTCCTACGGAAATTTTCCCGGTCCTGTTATCATATTTTACAATTTCACCATTGCACTTCCTTCAATTCAGTCCCCACAACCAACGTAATCAGCAGAATTCTACTCAAACCCAAGCAAAAACAATAGCTCTCCACTGTCAGGCTTCCAGCATCATGGAGTTGGAAGCCTAACAATGGTATGTTTACTTGAAAAGCAAGCATGAACAAATACACTCAAAATCCAATTACTAAAATAGAAATATCATGGTACACCGTATTGGATTTCTACACCTAATTTGCATCCAAAATCCAATCTTCTTAACAGTTTACCTTGGTTGGTTCAAACACAACCCCAGATTCATTCATCAGTGGTTATGTTGTCTGTGTAATTTCCTCGTCAGAATCCAGGTGGAGAGCAGACAGATATCTCTATCTCCAAATCCAGCAGGCTACTTCACACCATCCCACCACCTTACATCATATTACTTAATCAGAGCACAGTGTTTTTGGCAAGCAGAGCTCAAACCAGCCCATCTACTGTATGTCGGGACTTGGCAGCAGTCACCACGGGCTCGGCAGGAGGCACTCTGGCACGAAGCCTGGCTTGGCATGGCCGTCTTGTCCTCGCTAAATGAAGACCATGCGCTGCCGTCTGGGTGCCGCGCAGCTAGCTAGCTCAGTGGCTTTTTGAATGGCTGTCATCGAAGCGAGCACCAAGCTGGGGAGAAAAGACTTTGGCCGGTATCAGGAAGCTGGCAGTGCAGAGGGATGGCTTCGTGTGTGAGTGGCACAGTATCAAAGCAGGGGAACAATCTCCATATGTTTGTAGCCGTTGGATTAAATGTTCAACTGAAGCTCTGGGACGGTAAGAGGAGGCTCAGCTATAGGGGGGAGATTTCAAAGACCTCTGATCTGCTTCATACGTACAGCTGTTTCCCTCAGAAGGTGTGGTTTTCACAGCTATGTCAGGATTGTCTTCTACAAAGCATCACATATGATCTTTAGCCTTTTAAGAACCGTATGTGAAAGCTTCCGTACACTTAAAGTTAAGATCATAAATGTGGTGCAAAAGTGTTAGAGCACAGAAGATGATCCTTTTCAAATGAATATCAACCCCTTAACATCGACTGTGGAATATTTGCATCAAACTGTTTCCATCACGGAATTAGTCGAGATAGTGTATGTATTCCCCCAACGCTGGTTCGGCCATTTTCAGTATCTACTAGGAGTGTTTATTGGCAAGAATCTGGCGATACAATACAAATCACAATACTAGGATCACGATACAATATATCACGATATATCATGATACTGTTAAAAAGGCAATTTTTTGTTTGTTTCTTCTTTAAAAATTATTATTTCCTGAAAAAACTGAATTACACCAGAAATATACAGAAATACTAAACACATTTTTATTTGATCACAACAGGATCTAATGCGATATCACAAAATACTCCTGTGTTAAAACTTATATTATGTTTTACAGACATTACAGTTTAAGATCTTGCTCATATGTTCATATTCTATTAGTTCAGAACTAACATCATAATATTATTATATTATATATATTATAATTTTTGTGCAATCCCACCAAAGGAACTAAAATCTGCCTCTCAGACAGTAAAAAGTGTTTTTAGGATGATTCAAATTACCATTATTTAATAAAACAGTGCTTAATAAAAAAAATAAATAGGATATAAACAATAAAGAAAACCAAACAGCAAAAATGAACTGCCACAATATCTGCATTTTAATAAATACCTAAAAATATCGATACAGTACTTTTCAATATGGATACAGTATTGTGAAATGAAATATCACAATATATTGCAGAACCGATATTTTCTAACACCCCTAATATCTACATGGCATCAATAAAACCATCTCCCTCTTACAAGACAGAAAAATCTACTTGATTACATTTTCATTACTACTGACCATTAGGCCTGTTATCGCAAATTTGCATCATACCTAAATTTCTATACACTTGTAAATACATTCAGGCATTAAAGGGTTAATGCATGCTTTGTGTTGAGCATGTGGCAAAAGTACCTCAACCACAAATGTAACCCTAACCTTAACCCCCTATTTGGTCAGTCAGAATGGAGACGGGGAAGTAGAAAACATTCTTGTAAGGAGTCTAAAAAAGGAACCGTGAATCGAAAACAACTTATCATTAGGGTTTCCTTTGGCTTAGAGTGCAAGCACAAGATAAAATTCTTGCATTAGAGTTCATTTTAAAGGGAACATCTTGTAGTTTATGTGTTTGACAAGAAGACAAGCACATTGGTTCAAACACTGACTCATTCCACGGTGTGTGTAACTCATAAAGTAGGCAGTCCCTGAGCTAAGGTGAAGGAGAAAACATTCTTGTACTGGCTGTAAAAAAAAAAACAAAAAAAAAACACTGGCCTGCTTTGAGAGCATAATGAGATACTCGCCTACGTTCCTTTACAGGTGTGCGAAGGGAAAACATCAAAAAAATAAACCGCTCGATACTGTTCAGCGCAGGGGCTGGCAATAAAGACAAAGGCATAATCCTAAACCTTCAGGCGTACAAAGCAAACTCCTCAGATGTATGGGCATTCAGGGAGGATATATGCGTGTGTGCTTGTTTACCCAGTCACACAATGCAGGGAGGAGGGGGAAGGAAAACACGGGGACAGGCAGGACCTTCCGAACGCAGTTTAGCAAAATGTCAAGCACGTTTAGATCAGCCGTCGACCGAAATGTCATCCAGGCAAGGCAGCACTGAGGCTAATCTCAACTACTCTGCAAAGGTGCGTCCACGCAAACAGAATCCAGGCAAATATGTTTAATTACAACACAGTCTGGCAGCAGGGTTTGATTTACCACAACAGAGTAACCTGGTAGGCCTCACACTTTTTTAAGCACCACTAACCAGTTAAGACCCAGTGCTACTTTTATGGCAGTTCACAAATTAATTTTGTCTCTATTTAACCTTTCTTATGCCATTTATCACCATTTATTTTGATATTCTCCTCTGTTATTTTGCATTTTTTCAGTGAAAATCTGATATTTTCAAAACTTTTGATCACTAATTGTGTAGATGTTCATAAAATCTCAAATTATGGCTGAGGGTTATTATATCAGAAACAGAGAAAACTGAAGAAAAAAGACATCAATAACTGTTTGAAACTGTCAAACTCCATGGGTTTTACTGGTGAATCCATGTTGCAGAAGACAACTGTGTCTCCAGGTTTGCTACGGAGCAAGAGAAAAGAAGACAAACTGTAATTTATAGGGCTGTGTATCAGCAAGAATCTGGTGATACGATACAAATCACAATACTAGGATCACGATACGATATATCACGTTATATCATGATACTGTGAAAAAGGCAATTGTTTTGTTTGTTTCTTTTTTTTATTATTATTATTATTTCCTTGAAGAATTGAATTACACCAGAAATCTGCACAAATACTAAACACATTTTTATTTGATCACAACAGGATCTAATGCTATATCACAAAATTTTCCTGCGTTACAACTTAAATTATGTTTGACAGATATCATAATTTAAGATCCTATTCAAATGTTCATATTCTATTAGTTCATAACTAACATCATAGCATTATTTTTGTGCGATCCCAACAAAGGAACTAACATTATTTAATAAAACAAAGTTAAATAATAATAAATAAAAGAAAAACAAAAAAAACAAAAATGAACCTCCACAATATCTGCATTTGAATAAATACCTAAAAATATTGATACAGTACTTTTGTCATGTCGGCTGTTGGACTTTGTCTGTCTTTTCTGTTTTGTTTGTCATTTCCTGTTTTATTTTGTTAAGTTTCCCTCATGTGTCATGTCTGGTGTCTTTACTTCCTTTCCCTGATTGTGTCCACCTGTGCTGATTACCTGGCTCCTCCCGGATTGTCTCCACCTGTGTCCAATTGTCTTCCCGCCCTCTTGTGTATTTAAACCCTGTGTCTTCCCCTGTTTGTTTGCCAGTTTGTGCTCTACAACTCGTTTGTGTTCACTTACCAGCGTTTCTTGGATCCTGTTCGTTTGTCTGCCGTGTTTGACCTGTTTTCGTCCCTCGACCACCGATTCTGCCTGATCCTATCCTGCCTGCCTGTTCTCGACCTGGTTCGTTTACCCGACTTCGTCTCTGCCTGCTCCCTTTATACCTCAGCCTCCAACGTTCACCTGTGTTTCGACCTCCGCCTGGATTACTACCGTGAGTTAGCCTGTCCCCCATGTACCGTTGCTTGTATGATTGTCTTTCCGTGTATGACCTGGCTTGTTTATTGACCACCCTCTGTCTGTCCCTAGTGGGGATTCCGTGGGGGTTTTCCCGGCTCGGCCGAGTCGGTCGTCTGTCAATCCCACCCGCAGCACAGACGTTTACCCCCGGAACCGGAGGCCCCACAGAAGTCAAATATTCTCTGTGTAGTGTCATTTCCTCTGTGAAAGTGTTTAATAAAAACACTAAATCTTATTGGGAATTCGTGGTCTTGCTTTTGGGTTCAGCCTTTGTACTCAGCCTATTACAACTTTTTAATATCGATACAGTATTGTGAAATGAAATAACGCAATATATTGCAGAACCGATATTTTCTTACACCCCTAGTAATTTACATGAATTATTTCAACATATTGATAAGTTTAATAATTCAGAAGTTATTAAAACATTTTAGATCAGTAGATGGTTTTGGTTGTCAGTAACTGTTAAATTTGATGTACATGAGGCGCCCATGGCTCAGGAGGTAGAGCAGGTCGTCCAAATCCCACTCTGTCCTAGTCATGTGCCATTGTGTCCTTGGGCAAGAATATATACAACATATGAATGTTTGATGGTGATCGGAGGGGCCGTTTGGTGCGAATTGGCAGCCTTCCGTCAGCCTGCCCCAGGGTACCTGTGGATACAAACGTAGTTTAATACCACCAGAGTGCGAATGTGAGAGTGAATGAATAATGGATCAATAATGTAAAGCGCTTTGGGTGTCTTGAAAAGCGCTATAGAAATCTAATCCATTATTATTATTAGTCTTTATGTTTTAAAAATATTTGGGCAGTTAAGTGACTGTGTGTTTTAGTCTGGGTTAGAGTCTATGAATATTTGTGCCAATGAACATCACATCCGTCATTAGTAGGGGTGTAAGAAAATATCGGTTCTGCAATATATCGCAATATTTCATTTCGCAATACTGTATCGATATTAAAAAGTGCTGTACCAATATTTTTAGGTATTTATTCAAATGCAGATATGGCGGAGGTTCATTTCTGTTTTTTCTTTTTTGTTTATATTTAGTTTATTATTTAACACTCTTTTATTAAATAATGTTAGTTCCTTTGTTGGGATTGCACAAAAATAAAGTTATGATGTTAGTTATGAACTAACAGAATATGAACATTTGAACAGGATCTTAAACTGTAATGTCTGTAAAACAGAATTTAAGTTTTAACACAGGAACATTTTGTGATATAGCATCAGATCCTTTTCTGATCAAATAAAAATGTGTTTAGTATTTATGCATATTTATGGTGTAAAGTAAAGTAAGTAAAGTAAATTTTATTTATAGAGCACTTTTCACAGACAGAGTCACAAAGTGCTTTATCAATTCAAATCAGAATCAAATTAAGTTTACAGAGACCCAACAGAATCCTTCAGGAGCAAACACTTGTGATTGGTGACAGTGGAAGGAAAAACTTCCCTTTAACGGGCAGAAACCTCGAGCAGACCCAGACTCCTGAAGGATGGCTGTCTGCCTTGACCAGTTGGGGTTAAAGAGAGAGAGAGAGAGTAAAGGAGGAGAAAAGAGAGAGCGATAGAGATATAGAGAGACTGGGGGGGGGGGGGGGGGGGTGACACATGGAGTATGTTATGATGAATACATAGAGTGTAGTCAGTCTGTGGTGGTCCTGGGTCAGGTGGGAGACTAAAAAGCCTTTTTGAACAGGAGGGTTTTGAGGTGTTTCTTAAAGCTCTCTACAGAGTCCATGGACCGTAGGTGTAGAGGCAGGTCATTCCATAGACGTGGTGCCACAGCTTTAAAAGACCTGTCACCGCGTGTGCTAAAACAGGTCCGTGGAACCATCAACAGGTGCTGTCCTGAAGACCTCAAGCTACGAGTCGAGCTGTAGGGCTGGATCAGGGAAGCAATGTATGCAGGGGCCTGGCCATGTAGGGCCCGGAAAGTTAGCACAAGAATTTTGAAATGAAGACGATATAGAACAGGGAGCCAGTGGAGAGATTTAAGGATGGGAGTGATGTGGGTTCTCCTGTTTGTGCGGGTCAGGAGCCTGGCAGCAGAGTTCTGGACAAACTGTAGACGGGCCAGCTCCTTCTTGTTTAAGCATGTAAACAGGCTGTTGCAGTAGTCTAAGCGAGAAGATACGAAAGCGTGAACGATCATCTCGAGCTCATTTGTGGACACCATAGATCTGAGTTTGGAGATGTTGCGTAGGTGGAAGAAACAGTTTTTGACTAGGTGTTTGGAGTAGAATTCTAAAGACATGTCCTGGTCAAAGATGACACCCAGATTCCTCAGTTTTGTCTTTACCGAGGAACTCAGGTCTCCAAGGTGATGTTTGATCCCTGGGATTGCACTATCCGGGGCAAAGATGAGGGTCTCAGTTTTGCTGGAGTTCAGCTGGAGGCTGTTATCATTTAGCCACTGCTTCAACTCTGACAAGCAGATGATTAAGGAACTCAGTTTGTGGGGCTCAGAGGAGTTAAAGGAGCAGTATATCTGGATGTCATCCGCGAATAGATGATAGGAGACATCACTGTACTGTCGGATAATGTGGCCAAGTGGGAGGACAGAGTAAGAATAGGACTGGTCCCAGGACAGAGCCTTGGGGCACACCACACAGTAGATCCGCTGAGTCAGATTGGAAGTTGTTTATTGACACAGTGAAGCTTCTGCCGGTCAGGTAAGAGGAGAACCAGTCTAGCACATGACCTGACATCCCTACCAGGTCCCTCAGTCTCTCAATCATTATGGTATGGTCCACTGTGTCAAAGGCCGAGGAGAGATCTAGCAGGACCAAGACCGTGGATTTCCCGGAGTCAGCCGCCATCAGGATGTCACTAGACACTTTTAATAGTGCGGTTTCTGTTGAGTGGCGTTGTCTAAACCCAGACTGAAAAGTGTCATAGATCTGGTGTGTCTCCAGAAAAGCTGTAAGTTGTTTAGACACTGCTTTCTCAAGGATTTTGGCCAATAGGGGGAGCTTTGAAATGGGCCAGTAGCTTTTGAAGTCTGTGGGGTCCAGTGTGGTTTTCTTTAGTTTAGGTTCTATGATGGCCTGTTTGAAGGAGCTGGGAAACAAACCAGTTGAGAGCGACAGGTTAAAAAACTTTGTGACCCATGGTCCAATAGTGTCAAAGACACCGACAAGGAGCTTATGGGGGAGGATGTCTGCAGAGTTGGAGGAGGGTTTCGTTTTGGATAAAAGTGCTGAGATGTCCTCCAGTGTCACAGGGTCGAAAGAGGACCAGGTTTGCAGAGGGGGATCAGATAGGGTCAGACGGCCAGAGGGTGGTGGGATATTGTGTTTAATATCCCTGATCTTGTCTGTGAAGAAGTTTAGGAAGTCATTGCTGTCAGCTTTACAGAGCACAGGGGCAGCAGGGACAGCAGGGGACACAATGGACTGGATTGTGTCAAAGATCACTTTGGGGTTTTTCTTGTTTGTGGCTATAAGTTTGTGGAAGTAGCTGGATCTTGCCTCCTTAATCATTTTATTTAATGAGGTTATGAGATCTTTAAGATGTAACCTGTGTACTTCCAACTGGGTTGATTTCCAAAGACGCTCAGTTTTGCGACAAGTTCTCCTTAGGTTTAAGATGTTTTCATTTATCCAGGGACAAGACCACTTACGAGTGACATTAGTTTTCACGGGAGCCACCTGGTCAAGAATAGAGCTGCAGTGTGTGGCAAAGCACTGGATAAACTCATCAACATCGGGACACTCATTAAGAAGACTAGGGTTAAACAGGGCACGGAAATCCTGGGCTGTGGACTCTGTAATGATCCTCCTCTTGGCCCTTCTAGGTGCAGGCTTGGGCTCAAGAGGCACACATAAGTCAAAAAACACACCACAATGATTGTAATGTAATGTAATTGTGTAATTCAATTCTTCAAGGAAATTATCATTTTTATAAAATTGCCTTTTTAACAGTATTATGATATATCATGATATATCGTGATATATCATGATATATTGTATCATGATCCTAGTATTGTGATTTGTATCGTATCCCAGATTCTTGCCGATACACAGCCCTAATTGTTAGAGAAGAATCTGCTTTACCCAAAAAGCACACTACAATAGGTGCTTTTAAAAAAAGAGGGTTTGGTACAATCAGTAAATACAGAAATAAAACCAGCTCACATTCAGAGTCATAACACACAGCTTGAGAGAAGGTATTTGAGCTGAGAACATGTTGGTCTGGTAGAAGGTTCTGGGCAGGAGTGAGGTGTACTAGAACGGTGCTGAAGGGCTGCATGCTAACGCCACAGGAGGACAGTTTTATATCGAAGCCTGGCTGCTTTAACGGTGTCAGGTGGTATTTATGGGACTCGTAATGGGGCTGAAGCTTAGGCACACCTGGAAGGGTAGGCTCCATGCACACGCACTAAAACCTGACACACACCCATCTACACTTTAACCAACACACACAAACCCTTTTAACACCTTTGTTCTCAAAGATGATGTCCAGAACATGGCAAATCAGGTGGTACAACCACAACCTCAAAGCTACAACAACATGTGGCATGGTACGATTAGAGCCGCAGCTATCTATTGTTTATGTAATCAATTAATCCGTCAATGTTTTGGTTTTTTTTTTCAATATTTTAAAGTATTTTTGGAATAATAGTACAAAAAAAAGGGAAAAATGTGAAGCAGACGTATGAAAATGACAAATAACTTGTCCTTTATTCCAGAACCGGCTGAAACAACAACCACAAAAAGTATAAAAGTAAAATATAAAAAATATATAGAAGTAACTACAACAATAACAACAGTATAAAAGTAAATATCTATACATACAAACACCAACAAACCAGTCCAATGGCATCTCCAACCTATAATCTATCAGCTCAGTCTGAAACACATTTGGATCCAACTGAACATGGAACTAACATCCAACTGAAACAAACACACACTCAGATTTAGAATGTTTGTGTTAAAGCTTCAAAGTTTAAAGAAGTAAGTGATGGTTCCAATGGAGAAAAGTCAACATATAGACATATCTTCTGCCTTTTTTGTCCTCGTCTCTTCTGCTGTTTGTGTTAATCCTGGCGTCATGTGCGTCACAATAAGTGTCTGTGTGAAACACAACAGTGGAACCAATGTTTAATGACAGCAAAATTAAGGAAACGAAGCTTCAATTCAGGAAAATTGTAACTGAATAATTTTTTTATTAATTAATAGTCAATTAATTGATTAATCATTGTAGCTCTAGTTACAATGTCAGACAAAGAAGACAACACTGTAGAGTTTCTAAATCTCTTCACCATTGAAGGAATTTTCCAAAAGGTCTGTTTTCAGTGACAATAAAACTATATTTGGATGTGGTCGAATGGCCATAACACATGTCAGGCTACATGTGTGTAACTCTACAGGAGCCTGAGAGTAGCCTTTTCCTCTTCTGGTGGTTGGCAGTTTGTTTTTATAGGTTGAGTGTCTTGACTTAATGAAGACCATCCACTGTCATGTGACTGCACCTGCACAGGTTCCTTACTAAAGCCAGTGTTTCTATTCATTCTGGAGTTTTTAGTTAAGGGGTATTAACTCTGGTCCACCCTCAAACACAGCAGACAACAGTAATGCACCTTAATGCAGGATGCCACCTGTCACACAGCAGAAAAACAGAAGCAGAAGAAGAAGAGGTCCATTTCTAGGTACTGTAGGAACTTGGTGGTACATAACACAGTGGACTCTGAACAGCAACCCCCTCCCCATGGAAACGAATTGTAGCAACAATTCTCTAACAATGAACATCTGAAAGTGAAAATCCAGATGATTCTACACTAATCAAAATGTTATATTCAATTTCTGCAATGTATTAAAAAAATCATGACCCATTCCTGACAGATTTTAGAGTAATTAGATTTCACTGGAAACAGAGAAGGACCAATAATTACACATGGTTGTACAAGTTGTAAAGATATTTAGAATTGCAATCAACTTTCCAGGTGCATAATTAGCAAAGACTAAGATAAAGCTCTGTCTGTTTCTAAACTTAAAACCATAAACAAGTGTTCAGAGAACGCAAACCTCCGCCAAGCACCCCGAACGGTGTGCATGTGCGGATCAACTATTTCTTTTTAAATCAAACAGTTTCAAGGTTGTTCCATACAACAGAAAAATTGCGGTCAAACATGGTAATAAAAAATAACAAAAGTCAACTGAGCGTCATGAAAGAGAAATGGTGCGGAATGATATTTCGTGCAAAGTTGAAGCTTGGTACCAGTCATGTGTATGTTAAATTATATTAAATTCCAAACAATATTTGTTGAGTTTTAATGAAAAATGTGTGGTAAATGGGATTTTCAATGTTAAATGTAAATGTCCACAGAGTCCACATTCCACAGTGGATGTGGACCATTTTGAGCCAGATACAAGATATTGTTATATGCTACGGGTGGATCAAATTGGAGGCTAATCGGAGTCGTTTTGATTTTTTTATGAATTTTCGAAAATTGCTCAATGATGACAGATAGGAAAATTTGAGATTTGGTGGCCTTGCTGTGACTTTGAACTTTGACCTACTTGGCCCAAAATGTATTGGGTTGGTCCCAGGGCCTAGGCCTATCTGTGGGGACAATTAGGTAAAGACGGTTGGAATAGTTTTACCGTAAAGTTGCTAACAAACACACAAACAAACACACAAAGCCAAGTGATCACAATACCTCCTGGTAATGATGCCTAAAATGTGCTCACAGTTTCAGATTAAACTGCAGTTGAATTGAATGATCATTACAGAATATCATGAAACACATTTAATAACATGCAGTATGTATTCCTATTAAGTTGTAATAAGACGTTGTTACAGTTTGGGGGTGTCCAGCTCAGTCTGCAGTGCCTGGGGGCTAATGAGCCTCCACACAGGCCTGGGTCAAGGCTGGTGACATGAACTCTGAGTATCTTTGAGCTCACATTAAGATGCCTGGTGCATGAGACTAGAGGAGCAAAACTAACAGTGTTGATGAAACCCAGTCAAGACGTAAAAGCTGCACCTGTGCCAGCTCTCTTACACCCATAACCCAAAAAGGAAAAGTGCAGCTTAGCCACACTTCTGCTTAGACTTCACACTTGATGAATGCAGGAAATTAAAGTCTTTACCCAATAGAAAATACTAGCTTAAGCTTCACTGGAAAGAATTACCCTCATAGCAGTAGGTTTTAGAGATGGAGAACTCCTATTAGCACATAATGGATGTGCAATTATTAAGTGTGACCCACAAAAAGTCAAATCATCCATAGAGGCCGCTGATGCTGTGGATGCTGTCCACACTGTTGGACATCTGATGTTTGTACATGACAGTCCAAAGTCAGGTCATGATTTACCTGGGCCAGGGGTGGACAACCTGTGGCTCTGGGGCCACATTTGGCCCTTGGGCCCTTTTCAAATGGCTCCATGGGGCTTCATCAAACTATTATGGAAATGAATAACACTTTTTTTTCTTTTTTTTTTACACATTTTTCTTTTGTTATCACAACTATAAAGTCATTTTGATGCTATGCAGTTGTAAAAATATAGACTACACTCCAAATGAATAAAAAAAAAAAAAAAAAGAGGTCGTAGTAGTAAAGCAGACTACTTTGTACCCAGGTTATTATCGTTAACAAAAACTAACGAAATGACAAAAACTAGAATTGTAAAAACATTTTTGTTAACTGAAATAAATTAAAACTATAATTAAAAGAAAAAAAATGATAACTAACTGAAACTGTATTGTGTGTTTACAAAACTAACTAAAACGTATAAAAATTCTGGATAAAATTCCCTTCGTTTTTGTCTTTGTCAATGTCGGATTGATACAAAATCGATTTATTTCCCTCAAGCAATTTTAGCTGCTGGCACCATATGATATTTAACGGTCCGTCACTTCTCGTCACTAGTCATTTAGGCGTCTTCTGGTCCCCACGCTACCTGGAAACATGGAGACTAAAGTTGGGAGAAAGCAGCAGAGTCTGTCTGGGATTTATGTGAACACAACGGAGAAGATAAAAGATATAAAAAAACCTAAAACTAAACTTAAACTAAGCATTTAGAAAATAATTAAAACTAATAAAAACTAGCAAACCTGCTTTAAAAACTAATTAAAATTAACTGAATTAGAGGGGAAAAAAAGTTAAAACTATATAAAACTAAACTATAATGAAAAATCCAAAACTATTATAACCTTGCTTTGTACTTCATGACACTGACGGTATTCATCTGTATGAGCCTTCGCATTCCAGTCGAGTTTTGCTGCACAACAAAATACTGACAATAGTCACAGTTTTCTTTAGTGTATTTCTGTTATTTCTTTGTAGTTCTATAAACACACAGAAACTTTGATTTATTCTAGACATACTCCGTACAAACTAATCCTAAAGAGCTTCTTTAAACAGTCACCACTTTGAGGTAAAACATATAGACTAAAGGTATGTTTTGGCTCCAGACAGTTTTTTTTTTCTATTTCTGTCCTAAAATGGCTCTTTAGATTGGAAAGGTTGCCAACCTATGACCTAGGCTCCCATTTACAGATAATATTTCAGAAAGGAAAGCTTCCAGGATATTGGTATTTTTCCATACTTTTCATGACTCGTTTTTGGTAGTATGGATAACCGGTACAAACTGCACTTTCTCCCTCTGTTTGTTGACACACATGGTCCTGTGGCTCCAGATCTGTTTGGTTTTGGTCTTAGTTCATTTAAGACAGCTGTCTAGAGCAGGGATGTCAAACATACGGCCTGCAGGCCAAAACCAGCCCACCAAAGGGTCTGATTCAGCCCCTGGGATGAATTTGTGCTCTGTAAAGTAAAAACCCCGTAAAAAAAAAATGGTAATATTCCGGCAGCTGGGGCACCAAAAAAATCCTGTTAAATAACTATCTCATAAAAATATAGTAATTTACCATAATTAAAATACAGTTTTTTGCCCTAACTTTACACAAGATTTTGCATTTTTTTTTTGACTTTTTAATGTTTAATAAAGAATATTTACATGTATTAAAACAATCAAACTCTCTCTCTCTCTCTACATACATATATATATATATATATATATATATATATATATATATATATATAATTTTCAATGAAACTAAGTTGTACAATCCACTGATAAAAACTATATTTGGACAGTTTATCAGTGCTTATACATGTTATAAAAGCAGATTATTTTATCTTATGAATAAAATCAAATCAAAATTCTTTTAATCTAATAAACTGTTCTCTCAATGTACAACTTCCTGTATTGTGACAACACTACAGCAGAGGGGTCATGTGTGGGTATGACATGAGGAAACCCCGTGAGGTCACACAGTCCAATCCACCACTCACATCCTGCCATTACAAACAAAACAAACAAACTTGAACACACACATGACATAGTCACACACACAGTTACATAGCTGCCTGTGGTGCACAAATGCAGTCCTATAACGTTTACCCAGTTTCCACAGATAAGAACAGTGATGTAAACTGCTGTACAGACGACAGCTGTGATGTTGTTGAGCACTAACAGACAAACACAGCGTAGGTGCCCACAGGTCTCTGTCGGTGAAGGTAGAGGGAGCCAAAATCCCACCGAGCAGCACAATGACAGAAACAAAAGTGAGAGAGAGGCTGCAGTGTGGCTGCTCCAGCTCTCTCTCTCTCTCTCCTGTAGACTGAACAGCTGACACCTCAGCAATCACACTGCAGTGGAAACACGGCTGCCAAAACTGCTTTGATCAACAGAAATCTACTAAAGTGGATAAGCACGGTGCTATTCTCAGTGGAGGAGACAGTCTGTCCCATATTCTGAAACTCAGCAGAAAAAAAGAAAAACAATTACAGATAACTCAGTGTCTGGAATACAGTAGAGTCAGGTGATCACGTTTAACCTTCTATCAGTTTAGACTCGGCGTTAGTATGGGGGCGCTGCCAATGAAACTGCACAAGGAAATGAAACAGAGACTCAGGCTGATAATGGAACGCAGTCTCCAGTTTCCTAAAATCATGAAAACCATTGGCTAAATTCACTTCCCTGGAAAATATCCAAGGAAATGCAATTTGAAATCCAATATTAAAGAACTCCATTAAGTCACACAGTGAAGGGCGCTATCGTGACTCAACAAAGACCATCGGCTGCACAATGGGAAAGTTATGATGGGGGACTGGGAGTACTGGTTCAGTCTATGCCAGGGGTGTCAAATTCATTTTAGTTCAGGGGCCACATTCAGCTAAATTTGATCTGAAGTGGGCCAGAAAATAATAACATAATAATATATAAATAATGTGAACTACAAACTTTTCTCTGTTTTTTATGAATGAAAAAAGTAAATTTACATTATGAAAAGGTTTACATCTACAAACTGTCCTTTCAAAAGATGTGAATAACATGAACAAACTGAAAAAATAAGTGTAATTTTAACAATATCATGCCTCAGTTTATCATTTACACATGTACATTACAACTTACAGATCACAGTAGATCTACAAACACACAAAACATTTAATAACAGGCAGAACACTGGTAAAATTAAAAAAAACAAACTCTTAAGACATTTCAGGTTGTTCATATTTGTTCAGGTTATTCACATTTTTTGCGAAATTATACTTTGTTTTAGTGTAAATACATGAAAATATTTACATTTACAAACAGAAAAATTTGAAGTTGTCATTATTTCTATGTTATTATGATAGTTTTTTACTGAATCCTGCCCACTGGAGATTGAATTGGTCTGAATGTGGAACCTGAACTAAAAGGATTGTTCATTTCTTAGTGTAATTTTTGCATTTCACAAATTCATCCCACGGACCGGACCGGACCCTTTGATGGGCCCGATTTGGCCCCCGAGCCGCATGTTTGACACCTGTGGACTATGCTCTCAAATAAAGGTTTCTATATCAAACACTAAACCTAACAGTGTCTGGTTTTTTGTTTGTATTCTGGCTAATGGACCTCCTCTTTGTCCTTGTACTAAAAAAGTCACTATAATGACATTTTACTTGACTAAAATTTGAATTGTTGTATGAATTATTCCAATTACCTTTTGATGCCACTAGTATAGTATGACCCTAACAGTACTTTGGTACATGTAATGAAGAAAAAACATCCATTAAGTGGTAATGGACACTGGGACGCTAAAGCTACAGGTGGATTTTCAGTTTTTAAACAGAAAATCTCCAGTATAACAGACCCATGTGATGTCCATATACAGTGTATATCCACAGCCTGGCCACAGTACCACCCTCTAATATTTCATTGGTCTTTGATTACGTGTACCTGTCATGGCATCGTTCCAATACGCTTATGCAATGACACATTTATTTACATCATTTTTAGACACATAATGTTACTGAACCTAGATCTGACCAACCCCAGCAACTCCAGATCATACCACTGCCCCCACTGCTTTGTACTGTAGACACTAGGCATGATGGGTAATCACTTCATCTGCCACATGACCTTTTCCCATTGAAACACAATCCAATATTTATGCCCTCTATCAAACTGATAAATAACTTGCCGTTGAAACATATTAATCACTAGGGGTGTTAGAAAATATCGGTTCTGCAAGTTATCGCGATATTTCATTTCACAATACTGTATCAATATCAAAAAGTACTGTATCGATATTTTTAGGTATTTATTCAAATGCAGATATGGCGGAGATTCGTTTTTGTTTTTCAGTTTTCTTTATTGTTTGTATCTTATTTATTATCATTTAACACTGATTTATTCAGTAATGGTTATTTGAAGCACCCTAAAAGCAAATTTTTATTGACTCAGAGGCAGATGTTAGTTCCTTTGTTGGGATTGTACAAAAATAATGTTCTGATGTTAGTTCTGAACTAATAAAATATGAACGTTGGAACAGGATCTTAAACTGTAATGTCTATAAAACATAATATAAGTTTGAACACAGGAATATTTTTGTGATATAGCATTAGATCCTGTTCTGATCAAATAAAAATGTGTTTAGTATTTGTGTGTGTAATTCAATTCTTCCAGCAAATAATCATTTTAAAAATAGAAACAAACAAAAAATTGCCTTTTAAACAGTATCATGATATATCGTATCGTGATCCTAGTATTGTCATTCGTATTGTATCGCTAGATTCTTGCCAATACACAGCCCTATTAATCACTGCAGTAATTAGACAACTATTTGAGTTTAATTCATATCATGATTTGCTGAAGCCAGGTTATGTATGTCTTTGTAGTAAAAGAAACCAAGTGCCATTCAGCTGTATTTAAAGGTCTTTCAGCTCAGTTGAATGGAACACAGTATTACAATTCTGCTAAATAATTGCTTATTAACTCAAATGTCTGCGATAAGGTAATTAACATAATGTAACAATTGTGACAGGCCCAGGTGAAGGCAATGACTGTTGTACAATTAAACCAACAATTAATCCATTTATTTATTTTATCCATTTTATTTATAGTTCTCAAACTCCCACATGTTCTCAGGCTTCTACTCACTACATGCTTTTTGTTTTCAATGCTTTGTTTTGCTTTGCAGTTTATAGCTGGATAGAACTGCAATCAAATAAACATAGAAAAACACATCTCTCTTCTGTGAGAATCTGGGATCAATATTTGGCATTTTGATTGCTGTTGTAATTATTTCAATTACCATAGTGGCTGCCTACTTTATGGTGATTAACGGTCATTACAATGCTTCTATTTATCTATGAGCTTCCTGGCATTGTTTTTAAAAAAATTAATTCTCTTTTCCCTCTTTTTTTCTTTGGATAGTGGCAGGGTCAGGTATTGGGCTCAAGAAAACAGGCTGCTCTGGGTTGATTTTATAACACTATTACAGAGCCAATTTTACTTGATAAGAGTAATGTGCATTTAGATCCATGTAAACCCTTGGTTCGTGCTACACATTTCAACCCTTTCATGCATGAATTATGAGAACCTTACTCAAGATATTTTTTCTGAGTGTTTTTATTCCTCTTTAGGCATGAAAAAACAATATGATCCTATTTTTTTTTGTTTGTTTTTTTTCAGGAGTTACAAAAATGTCCACTCAGCCGGACACCATGCTTTTAATTTTTTAAGCAACGAAACATGTATTTAAAACTTAATATCACAAAGTGATATGGAAAACTATGCAATAAAAACACTTTTATGCTGCTTATTAGATAATTTCCCACATTTTAAGATACTCTAATACTGGTTATTATTCACTTCATGGAGATAATAGGCAAGAAGAAAAAAATGTTTTGTTTGTTGATTTACACTCAAACATGTTAGAGCAGATCAGGTTTATCAAGAACATAAAGTTACATTAATGGTATGAATGTCAGTGTATGGGTGCATGGCTGCATAAGCATCCACTGTGTTGGCTGATATGCAACTAAAACAACAAAACCCATGAATATACAAGAGAACAGCTGTAGAATAACTGTCCACTGGAGTGACCACTATGCATGAAAGGGTTAAATGTTCAATGCTTATCTTATACAGGGAAAAAGAATGGAAAATGAAATATACTTGTTATTTCCCTTTAACTATATTTTGTGTTGCGTTGTATATTTTTACTACTAGCGGCATTGTACCTGTAGTGCCATTGTGTGTGAAGTGCCAATACATTATTGTAAATGCAGCCTTCACATTGTAGCATCGTCTGCTAGCAGTAGAAATTTCATGAACGGCAGCATGACTACTTCCGAAAATGGAGTATGGTGGCAGGGATGAAGAATTTGAAGTAGTGAGAGGCTAAAATCACCCAGCATACCTCACAACATTTGAATACGGACATAAAATTGTGCCTAGTAGATAGTCAGGTAATGTTTCTATTCATTTGGTGTGTTAGGCGGTGATCGGGCCTGTGAAGGCTGAGGAAAACCCGTACAAATGCCCTCCTGTGCTGCAACATCGATGGGACGCAGAAGGTGTATTATATAGTACGATTTCTGTCAATACTCCCCTGTTTGAGTATGTTTTTGTGTTTTTTGTTTTTTCTTTACATACACAGAAGTCATGTAAAAGATGTAAAATGCTAAGATGATGCTGACTGAAAAAAATAACAATAAAAAGATAATTACAAAAAAAAAAGAAAGAAAACAGGCTGCTAATGACAACTGTGCATACTAATGGAGTAAAATGCTGAACTGAAGTAATCATTTTGCTAACTGCATAAAGGGGCATCAGTAAAACCAGACTAATCATTGATATTTCCAGAAAAAAAAGCGCTGCCTCTTCAGGTTCTATAGCAAGTTTCTCTCAGATCAGGGGTACCTCAGTCCGATAATAGAAGGAAAAACCCTCTGAGAACACCTTGTGCTGAAGAAGCACAGACCTGACATTAAACATCACACTGTGAAGAGGATGTGGGCTGAGTAAGTCTACTGTCACACCAATCAGGTAGCGGTTTAACGTTTATTCGGATATAAAGCTAATGGAGTATTTCTTAAGGCCCGGCCCTAAACCTCAGAGGGGGTGGTAATGTGGAAATTGTCCCAGCTTTGGTGCAAACGTGTTGCTTGATGCCTGCAGCTCATCAAAAGCCGGGGCGCTGTCCTCGCCTCAATTACAGCAGCGTCACCCCCCGGCTCCGCCGTCCCTCCATCGATCCTCCACGCTGGGTGTAATTCATCAGGACTGGGTGGCCTCCATTAGCGCTCCTCCGCAGGGACAGGACAGCCTCTAAAGCAAAGCACTCAGGGATCACACCGGGGGCCCCGCACTTTACCCTAACAGCTTCATCAACGCTGCATCCCCAGAGCTACACACACACTCCAACCCAAATCTCACACAAACACAACCTCTGGAGGGCCCAATTAGCAGCCATCACCTGCAATTCAATAACAACACTCCCTTTCTTTCAGCCTCTCCGCCTTGCTCTCTCGCTCTCTCTTTTCACTTGACAGTGAATTTGCTTGCGTGATTTAAAAAGGACAAGTCGTAATGTTCTCTTCCATCAACAAACGGATCTAAATCTGCGTTGACAGTATGTTAAGGATCTACAGAGACCTGCGTGTTTTGCTTGCGAGCCAAGGTGCGTCTTCCACCTCCTCACCCTCCTTCCTCCTCATGTTCACTTTTAGACGCTCCATATATCACTCCTGTGGCTAAATGCACTGCAAATCAAGCCCACAGGACACAGGACAGACAGAGGAGACACACACAGACTCAGACCGCATCACACATATCTGCTCACCTTCTAATCAAATCCTCTGCTCATTCACTTCACGCAATGCATTCTGGGAGAGGAAAAACAGTGTCTATCTGATACCTTGGTACCTCTGTAGTAAACTCATCTGTACACACGTATATCACAATAAATAACCCTAACCCCAAGAAACACTTATACATAAACCTGAGTCGTCTAGTATGTCTTCATATTCCATAAATAAATAAGGTCAGAAAGCTGAATATATTCTAATTAGAGCTGAAACTGATTAACTGACTCGAATTGATTAAAAAAACTAGTCATTTATAATTTTCCTGAATTGAAGCTTTCTCTGACGTTAAAAATTGGTTCCACTGTTGTGTTTCACACGGACGCTTATTGTGACACACGTGACACCAGGACCAACCCCCAGTTGGATGTTAGTTCCATGTTCAGTTGGTCTGAGTTAGTCAGTTGGATCCAAATGTGTTTCAGACTGAGCTGACAGATTAGAGGGTAGAGATGGAACTGGACTGGTTTGTTGTTTATATGTATGAATATTTTTACATATACTTTTATACTGTTATTATTTTTATATAGATACTTTTAATTTTATACTATTATTGTTATTATTGTTGTTATTATATATTACATATATAGGGATGGGAATCATTAAGAATTTAACGATTCCGATTCCATTATCGATTTTATTTATCGATCCGATTCCTTTTCGATTCTCTTATCAATTCTCATTGGTTGAGGGAATAAAAGAGTACAAATGGGTTGTGTTTGCATTAACTGTCTTTTATATTTCCATCTGCACAGAAAATATAACATATACAGTATAGACAAATAATAACAGATGACGCTGGGCCCGGTTCGGGGGGGCTGCAGTGAAAATGAAACTAAAGACGCTTTACTAATTCCTCTATTGCCGCATTTCTACTACATGGAACTGGTTCAACTCGGCCAGTCTCCCATTGTTGTGCACCTCATTTCCTTTCCCCTACCTTCGGAAACTTGTATTTGGATACAACGTTTGTTGCCCGCACCGGAACCAGAACTGGGCCCGGTGTTCACTCTGCCGCTACATTCACAAGCGTCGCTAAGTAGCGTATCAAATACATGACATTCCTGTAAATGAATCACATGCTGTGGACAAATGCTTGAGCATGTTGGAGGGATTCCACCCTTTTGAAGACATTGAAGCTTTGACAGTGTTCCAGTGGACCTAATGTGGTCTGTTTAGACCTGGTGTGGTCTGTTTAGACCGTTTCTGCCTCAACGCCATGTTGGCTACGTTCTGACCAAAACAATGCAGCGTGCGCGTGATGTAATCACCCATGCGCAACAAAGGCGGAATCGATAAGCAGAATCGTTAAGCAGGCAGGCAAACGATTCCAAGGAATCAAGCTACTGGGAACCGGTTCTCAAAAAGAACCGATTCTCAATTCCCATCCCTATATATATAGATATTTTAACTTTTATACTGTTGTAATTATATATAATATATATTTTTAAATATACTTATATACTGTTTTTTATTTTTTTATAGATACTTTTAGAGATACTTTTACACTGTTATTTTTGTTGTTTTATATATATATATATATATAGATATTTTTACATATACTTTGATACTGTTATTATTATTGTTATATATTATATAGAGATATTTTTACAAATACTTGTATACTGTTGTTGCTATAAAATTTTCTATACAGATATTTTTATATATACTTTTATATTGTTATGATTGTTGTTAATATTATATATAGCTATTTTAACTTTTATACTGTTGTTATTGTTGTTATGATACATTTATTCTTTCATACTGTTGTTGTTATTTCTATATAGATATATTCTACATATCCTTTTACTTTTATACTTTTTTATGGTTGTTTGAGCTGTTTCTGGAATAAAGGAAGAGTTGTTTGTCATTTTCAAACATGTCTTTGCCACATTTTTCCACTTTTTTTTACCTATTCAAATAATTGTTTAATCGAATTGAAGAAAATCGATAGATTCATCAGTTACAAAAATAATCAATAACTGCGACTATATACATAAATATGAGACTTCTATGTCTTCGTATTACAGAAATAAATAAGGTGAGGAAGCAGAATACATGCAAATAAGAAACCTGATTCAGACAGAATAAAGCAGTCCAATGGACAGGCAGTTCCAGTGGAATGGAGGACAGATAAATCACTCTGCTGTGACTGTTAATCTCATCCTGTATTCCACTCCCACCTGTCCTGCCGTTGCTGGACATGCTCAGGTCTCTGGGGGGTCTTTAGTAAGTCCATGCCCCTCCTAACCCACCTGTCCACCGCTCATGATTTACATCTTCTGAAACCGCTGAGGCTGCTGGGAGCTCGCCTTTCCTGCTCCTTCAACAATTTACACTTTTTGGTGAGTGTGGTTGTTTTATGCAGCTACATTTATAATAAAAATGCTCAGATTGTAATTAAACCTTTCTGGCTCGAAAGATTTATGCTACTATACGATGGTCTTTGAGTCTGATCTAGTTTCTAGGAAAAAGCATTTTAGTGCGGTAAAACCATAGAGGGATTATGCTATGGTACCTGCCTAAGGAGAAATGTTCCATTACTATATACTGAGGAATTTATGTAAGTCAGCGCAGAGGGTTTTTGGACATTTCAAGCCTTCTCAAAGCAGCTGAGCCAAAAGACAGCAGCAGAAAAATCTGACTGAGTCAGCAGCACATTTTGTCAAAGGAACAGATATTACAAGGATGTTGACTTTTTTGTTGTTTTTCTTTCCTCGCTGTAACTTTTTAAATCAAATTTCATTTAAACTTATTGTTTCACCTGTTTTTGAAGAAACATACTCTTTATTATGTATTTTTTTTAAAAGTTGCTTTTGCTATTTTACTCAGGTTTTTGTCTTGTAATGATAAGTTATCTTTACCTAATAGTACTTCAAAGGTTGAAGTGAAGAAAACCATTCATGACAACTGCACATGGGTGAATATTTTGAGGGTTCTTTTTTATTATTCTTGTTATTTTGAGGTTTATTGAATAGAGCATGTTTTTTTCTGACAGACAGTAGTTGTGGTTACACTAACAAGGCTGTCAATGGATTCTGCAGAGTAGTTTTTACTGTGACATCACTACATACCTGGTCTGTCAGTGTAACTTACATATATTTGCTTATATTAGCATTAATTGCACTGTAAAGTAGGGGAGCTGAGTTAGAAGGTAGATTCTTTACTGTTTTTCACCCAAAACATGTTGAACAAACCATTTTTATAAGTTAGAATCACAAATAAATTGAAAACTTTAAAAAAAATTACAAATCAAGCAAATAAAGTCCTATACAACTACTTGCATGCAAAGGCAGAAGATGCCTCAGACGTTTTTTAAGAAAACTATACACAACTATTTACAAAACAACCAGGTGTCAGAATATGATGCACAAACATGTTCAATGAAGGATTTTACAACTCAGAAAAGTACATCCATCTATTTACAACAACAATCATAAGATGCCACACATCTGTTTGGTTGATGTAAGTCACTTTTCCACTAAATACAGTGACATATTTTTTTGTCATATAAGTACTTCCCTTAGAAGCCTGTTTTTACCATCTCTTCCAGCACCAAATGTGATGACAATATTACAGAAAATTCTTTTTGTTGTGAATCATGAGTCTGGTTTTATTTGGCCATTCTTTACAGTTTTACTTTGACATCTGCACTTCACACACAAGTTGGAATGAAGACTCAGCGAGGCTCCATCTGCTGATACGTCGTCTTAAATCGGTTTGTGATTTGGCATTTTTTAGAAGATCGGATTGGATTGGATTTTGTCATGAGATCAGGCTGATCTGGGCCTGGTTCTGGGGGGGTAAACAAATGTCCTGCCCCCTCAAATGAAAGTTTCTGAAGGTAGGGAAAATGAAAATGAGTTGCACATCAGCAGGAGGTTTAGAGGAATTAGTAAAGCATCTGCAAGTTTCACTGTCACTCTGCGTGTGCTCATTCTGAGGTAGGCCTACGTACAGTAGTGATGTGCAACTCTGTTTTTTTTGTGGAATTATTTGACCCGACCCGCAAATAAATTGACATTCTTTTGACCCACCCCAACCCAACCTGCGAGTAACCCGCTGATGCACTAATCACTAACATACAGCACAGAACGCACCCCCATATAATACCTGGACGGACCTGTCCATAGATGAGCTACAGCAGTGGCAAACATACAGGGCCAAAACCGGCCCGCCAAAGGTTCTAATTTGTCCCACAGTGTGAATTTGGAAAGTGCAGAAATTATACTAAAGTTATTAAGAGTCAAAGGTGTCATAGTTGTTTTAGTTCAGGTTCCACATTCAGTCCAATTGTGATCTACAGTAAAATAATAGTATAATAACCTATAAATAATGACTCCAAATTCAACTGAAAATTCCATTGTAAAAAGTAGGTATCGTATCGGTATCAGATCAGTATTAGCAAAACTAATCCTAAAAAAAATTGGATCAGATCAGAAGCAAAAAATCCAGATCGGGACATCACTGCTACAAACTAATAGGTCACATAAATCCACTTCTTTTCTGCAGAGTGCTGTTGAGATTGACTTTTCACTAGTTATTCTTTTTTTTTTGTCATGCAGAATTGTTTTCTTTTTGGTTTACCATTGAGATGTGTCCCAATTTAACTGGAAGTGAATCACAGTGTGCAGGCTATCACAGGCAGACGGCTCTCCACTTCAATGACCAACATGCACAGGATTACAGATTGACTTAGTCCCTAAAGTACGGCAGAATCATGGCAGTGGCTCAGCAGCGCTTTGCTTTTTTTGGGCTGAGTTTTCACTGCTTTTCCTCTGAGCTCAAGGAGCCGCTGGCCTCTGCTCTGCTCCTCAGGCACCGGCAGGGAAAGAGAATAGAGGATGGCAGGATATGCAAATCCAACCAGCACCAAAAGAGAGGGAGAGGAGTTTCCCACCAGCTGAGTGTGAAAAAGTGCTCCCCCTCTCCCACACAAGCAAGACGCTGAATGGAACTCTTTCTTTTGACGCACACTGCACACACACACACACACACACACACATTTCAGTCCCTGAAACAAACAAATATATTAACACTAAACTAATATGGTAAACACATGCAAATGAGGTTGCAGCTCAGACACACATGCATGGTGTGAGGTGGGATGGACGGTGGTCAGCAGGAGCAGGAAAGAATGGTCCGTTCACCACAGGTTGTCTTTCAGAGCTAAGCCTCAGTTAGCAGCACAGTGCAGATTAAAGTTTTTAAGGTTTAAAGCTGCAGAGAGCCTCTTGAATACATGAATATTCAGGTGGCTGTGTGGGAATGATGAAAGGCAAGCGGCAAAGCAGGTTACTCGTGGAAATGGGTTAGGCCACTTTAAAGGAAAGTGCTAAGACAAGTTTGGCAATTTCCTCTGTGATTTTATGCGCCACTCAGTGCTGGAGGGAAATTTCAGTTCTGGTTCCACATTTAGGTTTTGTTTTGAGCGTAGGTGGCAGGAAGCAAACTCCATCTCCATAACATTGATTTTAAACCCCATTGTATGTTTACAGGAAGATTTAGATTGACTATAATCTTATTTCAATTCATGACAGACATGACAAACCTTTCTACCAGTCAGGTTGTTTCTCTCATTTCATGAAGGGCTGAGCAATTAATTGAATTTTTTTGTTTTGTTTTTTAAATGCAAATATGCACATGTGCCAAATCACAGAGACTACCATTTTTGGATAAAGGTGGAAAACTTCACAACAAATGCACCATTAAATATAAAGCCTTTTGGTGCCACAAGCCCCTTTTCCACATCATTTCTGTTCTGGGAATATTTCACCTTTATTCCGGAACGACGTCTGTGTAAATGAAATGGTGGATCATTTTGTTCCACCTCTGGAACTCCTCTGGAGGTAGGAACAGAGACCTGATAAAGGTGGAACAAGGATTCAGGAACGCTATGGAAAAGGAACACCTCTCATTCCACAACCAAGGTGTGACATTTTGATGACGTATTGCGTGTGCAACCCCAGCACCGGGGGGATTTAAAAAATGAGCGTGGGCCGTGTACAGTAAACAAACATATCAACGCCACCAGACAGATGTGGAACTGGGGAGATGCCCAGAACCACCAGCTGTTGTCACTTCAGGCAGAGGACTCTATTCATGCTAACGCTTGTGGAACGGTGGACTCTGGAGAGGTTAGCAACACCGCTATACTCGGGGTATTTCCAACACGCAAGTTATACGTCCCACTATACGCTGTGTCTCCACCCCTTTGATTCCACAACACAGGTCCACTGTGTAAAAGTCCAGCCTGTCACACCTCTGTTCCGCCTTTGTCTGTGGAAATCGGACAATGGTGGAAAAAACGTGGGATCACCATCTGACCTTTTTTCAGGGATCTCTGTGTAGAAGTGGCTACAGTGATGTTGGTGCTTACAAATTACACCCTCCAGATGTGAAGGAGCACACTTATTTGGAACCAGCCTCAGGAAAAATTACACCATCAGTACTTTAGGAGAAATTAGGCCATTTCCATTCCAACTATAAACAGAACTAATGTCAGCATGGCTACATGGATCAAATACTTAAATATAATGCTTTTTAGATATTACTGTTCAAGCATTAAAGCCAAAAATAACAGTAAGTAGTATAAATGTGGTCCCAGGAATGTAGTTATTACAGTGAGTGAGGTTGCATTTTGCAAACAGGAAGTATCAGGTAAACAGACAGTGTTCAGTAGTTTATAGCTCTGTCATATCAGATAGGTGGATAATCACACAGAGGAGCTTGACTCACTTTTACACAATGAAATCACAAGATGGATAAATGAGATTAGACAGACGATGACTGTGGAAACGAAGGCCTCACAATGTCCAGATTCAAGCTCAAACTTTCATGACTTCTCATGCAGTTCTAAGACATTTAAGATTTTTAAATATCTGAAGCTCAAGTTGTTTTTATTGAGGAGAGTAAAGACTGTTGTATTAGACTTCTTTACTTGTGTCCAACAGTAAACTCTACTGAGCGCTGTCAGAAACTGCTTCTGCTCACATGTGGTGTCTGTGCATTGTGGTTTAACTCAGCTCCATGGCTGCTCCTTTGACCTCTGACCCTTGTGCAGAAGACTGGGTCTCTGAAGGGGGAGGGTGGGGTTGTAATCTACTTTAACTTGTGTTACCAACACTACAGTACACAGTTTTGACTCAAAAGCCACACTACTGTGTGTATTTCACGTTTAAATACTGAAGTGTGGCATCACTGACACATTTACAAGCTTTCAGTTTCATATTAAATCAGAGGGCAGCGCACCATTTCCCTTCCACCTTGACTAAAAATAAGACTCTGTTAAGTGACTCTTGAGTTGCGTGGACACGTTACACCTTCATGACAAGAGGCAGGACTGTGGGGGCGAATGTTTTGAGTCATTTGACAGTCATGTGCTATTGCTTTGAGTCTACGTTGTGCATATGAAAGTGAGTTAATGAAGTGATTCTGCTAAACATCTGTTGTAAAGTCTAGCCTATAAAACCTTTAGAAACTACCCAAATACCAAAAAGGGTTGAAGTTTTTTTAATACAATATTACTTAATATAAGAAAGAACACATGTCAGGATTGAATTTTTTCACCTCATTTATATGCAAAAACATTGTGTAAGTCACATGCTGTTTAACCTGATTCATTTATTGGTTCATATTGAGTCATCTGCCTGTACTTTTCATGCCTGATCTGTCAAGGTGCCTTTATCGCCACTATCATCTAATAGAAACACAATAGTATCAGCAGGAGCTGCTGCTTTTCTCTCACAGGCATCGTGTTAATGCATGTAAATCCAAACAAGCAGGCCTTTGTTGTTATGTGAAGCCTCAAGGAAAGTAGCTGTTTCCCACCTTGATGCTAACACATGCAGTACATGGGGACAAACACACACATTCTCACAAATACAAAAACACACACACACACATCACTCAATTAGTCACAGCAGCAGCATCAGTAGCCCACACGCACCTCCCCATCTGGACCATAAAAGGGAATAGGAGGGGCCGACTCGGTGAAGACATCCTGTAGTGCTTTGTCATTCCTCAGGCCCATTTGTGCAAAGGGAAAAACACACACACAGACACACACAGACACACACAGACACACACAGCCCCAGGCTCTAAACACAAGGAGAAAGTAACATGAATGACCAGTGGTCATGGATCAATTAACAGCTACTGTTGACCACAAACCAATTCTAAAACCACAGCAATTTCCCTCACGCTATTAAAGATGGCACAAAACCTTTTATCAAAGCGCATAATATTTTATGTCTTGCAGTTCTTACAGTTTATATCTTACAGGTTTTGTTATGTAAATTCAAGTAACAAATGGAACTAGGGCAGGGCAATATGACCAAGAAATTAAATCTCAATGTTTTTGTCATTTTCTTTCCTAAAACTATGTGGAGTTTATCCACAATATCAATAAACAACAAGAATAGCAAAAGGCAGCACATTATTTCATGAGATTACAATTGAGAATCTGTTTGCTAGTACATGTGGAACTGCACCCAGCCCTAAACACAGCTTTTAGAAAAACACAGAACACATCCAGACCATTTATATCATATCTTATATGTTGGACACAATCTATGTAAAGAAGTGAATCAATTCAAATCTTAGACTTTGTACAGTGAATCCACTGCTCTACAATTTCATAGTAAATATCTGTTTCAGACATTAAACGTGCTAAATCTGACATACTTTAAAAAGATGAATCAGAAAACAAATGACCAAAGTGCTTGTTAGCTCATGTTTTCAATATATATGATAAAATGTTATTCCACATACAGTATATGTTGGTTTATGCACGTTTATACAATAGATTTATAAACATTCCACTGATAGAACCTGTAAAGTGAATGTACTGTCACGTGCAGACAGTGTTTTGAGGTAGATCTGGTAGCTCTGACACTAATATTCCTTTTCAATAAAACCCATTCTCTCATTAATTCTCAGAATTTCACAGTTTGGACCAAGACTGTATCTTATACACTAAAACCAACCAGCACTTTGGACTGAATTTTTCTTTATAAGTGACTCAAATTTGGTAAAAGTTTAACTACTTTTATTCTGGAAGCATTTTACTTGTAGACCAGTGTTTCATGCATTCAAACATCTATTTGTTGATATTGCACTGATTTGATCAGTGGCCCAGGACAAACTTTGCCTATAGCATTCCTGTTTGCTACAATAAAAATGTGTGGCATTACCTAATTCACATGACTCCTCTGCTAACCAAGCACCTTAGGGTGACCTCAGGAAAATGGTTCATTCATATGTGTGGACAAAAGAGGCCTACAAGGCAAGCTGGAGCTTTTATATTCAAGCTTTTCTTCCTTGGAGAACGTGATCACACTAGGGCCGCTGAGTTTAGAATATAATCTTAAGCAGTGAAATGAACTGAAGCCAGAAGCTCAGCTGAAGGGGAAACGGGTCTTATGAGATGATGCAAAGTTTGCCTGTACTGTGTGCAAGGCACCAACCATGCATCAGTGCTTCAGAAGACTACTGAACAACACCAGAGATGCAGAGAAATGTCATTCACGCATCAAACGACAGCAACACGATCACTAAAAAGAATTTAGAAAACTGATTAAACTGAAATCCAAATCTCTTTCATAAGCAGAACTGTTTGTTTTGCTGTCATGTGAAAGCTGTGCTGAGCATTCTCATGTCAATGGACCACAGCTAATTTAACCAAATGAGCATCTTCAGTTTACATAAACTCAGAGATGATGTGTAAAAACGAACAGAACAGCATCCACTCCGGAGGCACAACCAGGAACAAAACATGTAACTTCATCTAAAACACCGCCCACTTTCCTCAGCCGGAACACACTTTTTCCAAAAGTGTCCGAGAGGCAGGCAAAGAAGGTGAGGGCCGGACCCTGGAGTCGGAGCCTGCCCAGAGTATGGGCTGCTGTGTTTATCCTGTCAAGGTATGTTAACACCAGGCCGCATTCCTGTAGTCCCTAAATTGCAGTGTTAGATTACAGCCCAGCTGAGAGTGGTGCGTACACACTGAGCACTTTAAAGTGAGAGGAAAGGCGTCTGATGATGAAGCTGTGACCAAAGTGGAGGCAGCAGCAACAGGCAGAGCACAGCGCCGACACCTGCCATTTACAGTACAACTGCACCGACAACTGAAACAGAAAAAGGTCTTCTTTCACTCCTGGTTCTGCATGAATATGTCTCTACTGTTCAGAACTACTTAACAAGTACAGATATCACTCGTTTATATACTTAGTGATACATGCATTTTTCTAATGTATTATTTACCATAAAATTTCACTGCAAAAAGGTCAACATTCATGCATGTGATTACATAAAGTTTTCATTAGAGTCTATGCAGCACTGAAATCTTAACGACGTTCATCCCTAGTGATGTCCAGGAACATATTGGTACATATTGTATCTGTAGTTGAGTCATTTAGGGGTGAGTGTTGATCTATTGCTGGACTTCTACTTTTCAATGTATTTCACTTATACAGCACCTTTTACACAAATTACAGCCAAAAAGGCTTTGCAGAACAAGATTACAACTATTCGGATGAGAAAGAGAGTTCAAAACCAAGACATAATAATAAATCTAAAGAACAACACAACAACAAAAACTACTATTTGCACTCGGAGGGTACAATACTAAGCAATGGGGACATGCAGAATTTTAGTCATTCCTCTGTAGTGTGACTAAAACAACAAAAACTGACTCTGAGACATTGGAATTGATGAGACTGAAAAGGCTGTAAACAACACCTGACTGCCAGCGTAGCTCATGCTTTTAAAAATGACCAAGGACAACTGACAGACTGCGCTGCTGCTCACATTCAGCTTTTCTTTCAAATGTTCTCTGACTGTAGTAAAGCCTAAACAAGGTAATAATGATAAACTGTTTCAGCTCAGGTTACTGAGACTGTAATTATTTTAAGACAAATTAGATTAAGCCAGCATGTTACATCTGATGAATCCCTGCATGATTTTTCCTATCTTGACTTATACCTTTAAGCATCAAACTAGAACTGCACAACACATACGAAAGACAACTTTTACATCACGGTCTGGGGCAGTGAAAACCAAAAATAGGTGTGAATGTACCCTTTAATAGCTGTCCTTCTTTTCTATGTCATGATTTAGATCTTTATCTTAGAATAATGATTCCCTTCCCTTGAGGACTTCAGCAGCAGGTACTTGCAAAGGATGCTTGATAAAAATATGAGTGCAGTTGTGGGGATGGGTGGTGCAATGGCATAATGATTAGTAGTTCCTAGAAGGGTCCAGGTTCGATTCAAAAACAGGTACATATAGGTTAATTGTCCTGTCAGATCTGAAGTTGGTCTTCAGTGGAAGCTGACTGCTCCCAATGCGCTACATGCTAATGCTAAAGCTAATGCTATGTATTTTGTGTGTATTGGCATACCTAAACCGAAATACTGACTTGAGACATTCTTATCTTTAGTAAATGTAAAGTAACTTGTGAAATACCTACTGTACAGAATTCAGCAGGTGAGTAACAGATTACTTGTACTTATTTCTTTGGCGTACACCGGACCAAAAAGGTTGGAACCACGGTCATATATCATATGTAATTCATGTAAAAGCCAACAGTACTTAGTCTTGTGATATACAAGGGATTAGTCTGCTAAACTGATTAATCGGCTAAGATTAATAAATTTAGCCGATTAATCTGCTCAAACAAATATTGGTAGATGTTGGCAGCATTTTCTTGCTCCAAATGATAATGATTATATTACATCTGCTATTGGTCAACCTCAGTTAAACAGGACAAGAGTGAACTGCATAGTGATTACATAAGATTCCTCAAAACCATGTAACAGTAACAGTCATAAAGTGGGATGGGTCCCTGTCGCATGAGGTGATTAAAGACCAGCTGAAACCATCCCAGATGTGAAAGTGAATCTATAAATCAGGTGATGCAAGGATGGGGTTCAAACATATTTACAGTATATTTATTAACTTCATATTATACGAAGCCTACCTTACACATGTTTAGGATAAAAAAAAGTGTGACATGGACAAAAAACTCTACCCAAACAACACAAACCACTTTTATCACCCGTGCTCAACTCATAAGTGAAGTTTTTTCTTTCTAAACATGACCTGGTACGATAAAGTGCAAGAAAGCAAATTTGAATTTTGCATGTTTTACACTGCACAGTTCTCCACTCTGTGACATATTGAACCTTTAAATGACAGAGTTGTGCAAAGCTGAACTGAATTTTAATCAACTGTGCACATGTAAACAAATATTGTATCTTTTGTCACAGATGCTTAATTGAATTTTGATTTGTAAAAAAGAAAAAAAAAATCAAATACAACTAAACATCTTTTATTTGCTAAGTATTTTATATGTCATATGCTCAAATAATTTATACGTAACAGAAAAAAAAAAACCTGTAGCACTCAGCCTCATGATAGGTGAGGCTGAATTGCGTAGTGATTAAATAAGATTCAACTAAACCCTCCTACGACTCAGAGAGGGGGGGATGGGTCCATGTGACATGTGAGGTGGTAAAAGATATGCAAAAAAACATGAAAGCTACAGCATCTCTTGTCACTATAGCAGCAAATGCAAGGATGTGGTAGTATTTGAAGTAGACATGTCTAATGTGCAACACAAGTGTAATGTCTTCATAAGTTTTATAGAACAAAACTCAGCGTGATTCCAGGTTCCAGCTCTAGTGTCAGTCCAGTAGGAGCATCAGCAGCTGTGTGCATGGTCACAGTGCTCATAGACTGGAGGTCATGGTACATTAGCACGGGGCTAATGTTTGGCTCCTTTCACATTCAAAGTAGTGAAATAACGGGTTGGGGGTGAGCAAACTCATAAAAAATACACCTCTGCTTTGTCAAAGGGGGGAGTAAATGAAAGGGAGAGGCAGATGAGTCCCACTTGCAGCAGATGAAAGCGGCGCGCTGCATCTCAACACCTTTTGCCATCTTGATCGTGCGCCGATGCACAGATCAGGATGCTCTGCTTTCACGTGATAAGTCCATTTAACGGTACATGTCTGCAAATGAAACCACACGGGGCAGTAAGGATGCTCCAGGGGGGAGGGGGGTCCTCTGGGGCTTGCACTGCGACGAAATCAAAGGAAAATGTGCAAAAAAATACACCTTTATAGGTGTTGCATCACCTTGCGTACCTGGGCTGTCTACGGTCCAGAAAAAAAAGCAGCAACCCCGCCTTCACTGCAGTAATGGTACTGACCGCCATTCCCTTCCGCACAGGGCTGAGGAAATTGTATAACGAATTAACCGCAACACAATAGATGGAAAAGGAGAGGTTTGACGGTCAGACCTAAGCACTACTCTGCGTGCACAAGGTGGGGGATGAAAGGAGGAACCACCTTATGCACGGCTTGTTTTCCGGTCAGAGAAACACAACAAGAGCTGCAGGCTGCACTCGATTAAACCAGACAAGCGATCAAGCAAAAAGAAAGCACATAATAATGAAAGGGGAATATAAAAGCATGCACTAGTGTCACAAAATAGCGTGAATGTGAGATAAATCCCGCGAGAATGACAAGGAGAAGGAGAAAAGGCGAGCATCCATGCGAAGTAAAAAAAACTACATCATCATCTCTACCTGCACAAGTTGACATTTGGAGCGGTTTTTCCAGGCTCCTAACGAGACGCAGAGCCTTGACGGAAAAGGCGAGATCCGGATCCGTTTACTAGTCGAGAGCCGCAGGTGTTATTTTCTGCTTTGTTTTCTAGGCCATTGGTCAAGCCCCGTTATCCGCGTTCAGGTAAACATTATGACGATGATGATGATGATGATGGTGGTGGTGGAGGTGGTGGTGGTGGGGGATGATGATGGCTCCTGTACGGACGCACCGAGTCACCGTCGTGTCGTCAGCAAGGAGGAAAAAAGGTGCTTTCCAGCCCCTCCAGCTCACACACACATCATGCCTCATACAAATATATGTATTTATAGGTTTACTTTTTATTGGCTGATGCGATCTAAGAGGGGGTAGAGCACAGGTGAGACGGCGTCCAATGAGAAACGCTGGTTCACTATATTTTAAGTCTATTTTTATTCGGTTTATTTCATGACAGGTGGGCGCAAAAAAAAAAAAAAAAAAAAAGCCTCAGCCCACAGAATAAGTTAAATAACATTCAAACGGGCGTCACGGAGGTTTCGTCGTTCTCAGAGATGATATAGCGAGTTTGTTACATAAGTGTTACGACTGAGTCCAATGTGTCAATAATAATAATAATAATAATAATAATAATAATAATAATAATAATATTCTTGGATAAAACTGCGCATGTATTTACAGGTGCACGCGCTAGCAGAAAATTCACAGTAAAACCACGTCGAGTGTACGTAAAAGCAGGATTAACAGCGCGTGCAAAGAGGAAATACACGTATTTGTTTAAATAAGTGTGTTAAAAAGTAGATATTCCTTGAGAAAATAGCGCTAGTTTCCACTCTTACCTTAACCATGAAACATGTGGTACCGCAGTTGTAAAGCAGGGAGGGAGAAGCGGAGATTAAATAAACATCCCATCTCTTTTGACATCACCGGAGCAGCAGAGAAACAGAAAAAAAAAAAAAAAAAGCCCACGCATTCACCTCAACCGGACGGACTGCTGTTAAAAAAACAAAACAAAACAAAACCATCCAGCTAAAGTTGAATCCACCTCAAACCCGAGTCAAAAACCTGAAACCGAGTAGCAAGTTAGCATAAGAAGTCAGCTCCGAACCTCGCCCCAAAAAAACACTCAGTCAACTACAAAACTGCGCTTCACGGGCCACGTTGTTCCGTGAAAGCCCCGCAGTCTGCCGCCAAGTGTTGCAACGGGTGGGAAAGTGACTGAAAAGTGTGGAAACAAAGCGGAGGAAAAGTGTATGAAAGTTAAAAATAATGCTCGGACTGGAGGTTTATGCTAGCGGACGGATAACGGTTCACGCGGACGGGTGGACGGGGCGGCTCGCGCACCGCTAGGCGGAGAGAGAGAGAGAGAAGCAGCCCAGGTATAACGGTCCAGCACCGCACTGGGATAGGAACACACCGACACTTCCCACTAAACTCCCACAAACCTGCTCCATCTCACTCCCGGAAAAGTCTCCACAAGGACTTTTACCGAGTCCAAAGCCCGGCAGCAGCCCGCTCGGCGGCGGCAGCGGCGGAGGAGTAGGTACTTACCGCTGCTCCGCTTCGGGTTCGCCTGTTTTCTGCGCTTACACCTGGGGCCATCCGCCATGATCCTTTCGCTGAGTCTGAAACGCAGCCGCTCGCAAGTCACCTCCTCCCTCCTCCTCCTCCTCCTCCTCCTCCTCCTCCTCCCGTCTCTTCTACTCCTCCTCCCCCCCTCCTCCTCCTTCTCACCGCGCCCCCCCCTCCTCCGACCGTTTTACGACATCACCTTCCCCCTGCAGGAACACCTGGTTTGCGACACGCTGGCCGCTTTTACGGCAACACCTTCTGGAACACCTCAGCACATGGCCCCTCCTACTGGCCGCACTGGGAGCCATGACCACACGGTGGTCCCGTTACTCTGGAGCAGGAGCCTGCTTTGTCTGCCCCCCCAGGATAAAAAAAAAAGGTGATTAAAAAAAGGAAATATAAAAGTAAATGCTCCTATGCCGGCAGAAATCTAAACATTACGGATAGATAGATAGATAGATAGATAGATAGATAGATAGATAGATAGATAGATAGATAGATAGATAGATAGATAGATAGATAGATAGATAGATAGATAGATAGATAGGCTTTATTTCAGACTCATGGTCCACATTAAAAAGCAAATTAAAGTGATGTATCACCATTTATTACACACTAACATCACATTTTTACTGGTAACTAACATTTGTGTTTATATTTATCACTTGTTTTAGTCTCCCACTGTCCGACAAGATTTGTGTTGTAAAATCTCACAAGAGTTCATTTCTATGCCTCAAACAAACTCCATTTTCTTTTAATATTTCTTTCTTAACCCATAAAGATCCAGAACTGTTTTTGTGGAGACTTCCAAATGGATTTATCACTACATTTAACCATTAGCAAGTGATGTTTAAGTATTTGTTAATTATCCTTCGCATTTTGCAGTGAAAATCACATATTTAGATAGATAGATAGATAGATAGATAGATAGATAGATAGATAGATAGATAGATAGATAGATAGATAGACAGATAGATAGAAAGAAGAAGGTGGCAAAGACCCTCACAAAAAAGTATCAACAATACAAACAGTAACAACCATGGTGATAATTATAACGGTAACAATAAGTACAACCAGAACTGAGTAAACTGGGCAGAAGAGAGAGAGAAAAAACAAAACACAAAATAAACAAACAAAACTACAATAAAAAAAAATAAAATACATAAAACCTATTAAATGATGAATATAAGAAAAGAAATCATGAACAGAATATCATACACCACATCCACCCAAATAATACCAGTAACTAATCCGCACAACATCAGTTGTTCACATTAACCTGCTCTGACAGAGTGAACAAGGCAAAGAGACTGAGGTGAAAACACAGACACGCAACCAATTCACCGATCATGTAGATGTTCATAAAAGTTCAGGATAAAGTTGAGGGTTATTATATCAGAAACAGAGAAAACTGTAGAAAATGTGACTTTTTCAGTATCAATAACTGAATGTAAACAAGTGTCTCCATCCACTGTCATTGATCCAACTGCATTTTATACCAGTTTTTTTCCATGTATTGATAAGTTTAATGTTTCAGAAGTTATCCATCATTTTAGATCAGACGATGCTTCTGGTGTCAGAGGATGTTTGGGTCTTTGAGGATGGATGGATGGATGGATGGATGGATGGATGGATGGATGGATGGATGGATGGATGGATGGATAGATAGATAGATAGATAGATAGATAGATAGATAGATAGATAGATAGATAGATAGATAGATAGATAGATAGATAGATAGATAGATAGATAGATAGATAGATAGATAGATAGATAGATAGATAAACACACTATGCAAATTAAATAAGAAGTTTAAACATAGACCTGGATTTAAAAAAACAAACAAACAAACAAAAAACTAGTAATTAAACTGTAAGGTGTAAAATAAATGGTAATGTTCAGTATGATTTAAGTGCAGAGTTATGTAAGTAATATGGGAAAACATTTGGAAGATATTGTAATATTGTTTTAGTGAATTTATGAATATATGTAATCTGTTTGATTTTGATTAGAAATGCAACATGTAACACCCTTTAAAGGAAATACATCGCAGTTTTTAACAGATTTGCCCGTACTCTGTTCATAACACATAGTTTTTATTCTCTTTAGTGAGTAGCACTTGATACTGTATAATGTGTTTCTAAATCAAGGTTAAGTACTTAACGCTTTATGTAATACGGTAGATCACAACAAAACAGTCTCTTTGTTAAGGCTTAAAAAAAAGAAGAAAATACTGAAATTAGACTGACAAAATTGCACAACAATAATAATTATTATTTATTTATTGTTATTATTCTAATAATTATAACAAAAGGAAAATTTTCAAGCAGGCTTTTTAATTTCCCAACTGACTTAGGGCTGATTGCACTTTATGTATTTATCATATTTTAACTGTATTTTAATTGTATTGTATTGTGTTTTTATGGTACTTTAATTGTACTTTATTTGTACTGTTTATTTGTACTTTGCACTGTAAAGCACTTTGTGACTGTGTGTGAAAAGTGCTCTATAAATAAAATGTACTTACTTACTTACTTGAGATATCATCCTCACATAACAAAAATCTCAATTCAAAATATGGTACCAGAAATAAAAACCATCATCACCAAAACAATTCATTTTAGCATTTGATATTTATACATGAAACAAATACAAATACCTTTAAGGAACAGAAACACAGTATTCAGTCTCCTGTTCCTGTGTGTATAACGTTTGAGATGTCCTCTCTAGACTGCAGGACAAATCAGTATATACCAACAGGTATCAATAAAGTCACCTTAAACTTTGACCCTTGAAATGGCCCAGCCCCACAATTATGCACAATAAGTGTTTTCTGGATATATACTATATATAGACTGTACTTAGGACTTGCGATAAATATTTTTATTTCATCTCTCTTCTTCACATTTTTGGCTAAAACACTGACAAAATGTCTAATATTTAGTGTTTTTTTTGCTTGAATTTACTCATACATATCTTGATGATACACATTTCATCACTAGAACTGCATTGAATGTTTAAAGTGAAAGTGTTTGTCATGTTCTCACCATAAAGAAGTGTAAAACTACAAATGTCCATCTGTTACATCATTTACATATGTTGAATACAAATTCAGATTTTACAGATTTTTTTATTCCCCTTTAACATGCTGGCTTAAAACAATAAATTAAAGCTAAATTAACAAAATAATCGGTAAATCAGAGACTTTAAGTGCATTTCTCTGTCTTGTGGCACCACTTATGAATAATTGAAACCTCAAAAACCATCTGGCCTCTTCAACTTTCACTCACAACATCAGCATTAAGACTTAAAAGAAGGAATGATTTAACATTTATTGGTCAATTGTTAACATTTTTGAGCATATCCAACCCCTCAACTACATATAACATCACTGTATAATGAAAACATTAATGCTTTATGGACTAATTTAATTAATTATTTAGTTTATGTCATTCTGTTTTATTGAGCTGCTGGTCACATGACATTCCCTGATGGGATAAATACAATTGTATTGGATTTCCATGTTGTCAATAGTGCAATTCTCTAATCTTACATCATATTCATGGTTGTATGCTAAACAGCAATTTGTAATATCACAAGGTAAACACAGTAACTGAGTAAATTGTTGTGCATTAGAACTAAAAAGTCACACTGAATGGAAATATCTCTAAATAAAGTAAATTCTGCTCATATAGTCATTTCCATGTGTAACAGAGTGAGGCTGTGTTTTATAACAGACCAAAGTGGCACATGCAGCCAATAATAAAGAGTAAATAGTAAGTATTGAACAGAAGGCCTGCAGCCAAAGAAGACTAGACTGTGCCAAGTAAAAAGTGGAAGTTAGCAGTAGATATATTGAAAAAATACAGTACATACATATGCTATACAAGAAAAAAAAATACACCTTACAAATTAAATATTGACCCTTAAAGACCCACAACTATGTCTGTCACAGCTTCCAAAGGATGTTTTTGTCTTTCCCAAGTTATTTATCACCATTTATTATAATATTATCCTCTGTATTTTGGATTTTTCAACAAAAATCCAGTATTTTCCTGTATTTAATTCACTGACCATGTAGATGTTCATAAAAGCTCAGATTAACTGTTAAAGACCCAAATATCCACCATCGACCAAAACCATCTACTGATCTAAACTGTTTCATACCTGCTGATCCACTAATCCTACCAATACATGTCAATAATTGGTGTAAAATACAGTTCTTCATCTTTTCATGGTCATCAGATATGACCCATTTGGACGTTCAGAGGCTCCGTAGTTACCATGGAAACACTGTCATCTTCTACAACATTGATTCACCAGTAAAATCCATGGAGTTGGATCAGTGACAGTGGATGGACACACTGGGGTTATACTCAGTTAATGATAGATTTTACTGAAAAGTCACTTTTTTCTTCAGTTTTCACTGTTTCTGATATAATAACTTTCAACTTCAATCAGAGCTTTTATGAACATCTACATGATTAGTGAATTAAATATAAGAAAATTCCTGATTTTCACTGAAAAAAAAATTGAAAATACAGAGGATAATATTAAAATGAATGGTGATAAATAGCTTAAAAAGGTTAAATAGAGAAAAAGAAAATCATGTGAGAACTGAAACAAACGTAGCACTGGGTCTTTATGGGTTAAAGTTGAGGGTTATTCTATCAGAAACAGAGAAAACTGAAGAAAATAGTGACTTTATCAGCAAATCTGTCATTAACTGAACATAAACCCAGTGTGCCCATCCACTGGCATTGATCCAACTCCATGGGTTTATTATTTTTTTTCTTCAATTTCATTCAGTTTGTGACTTATTTTGTTCTTGTTGCTTATTATTTTTGTCAATTTTTTTATTCATTTTGTTCATTTCATTGATCATTTTGGCTGTTTTTGTTCATGTTCTTGCTTATTTTATGCTTTTTTTTTTACTTAATTTCAGTTATTTTTTGCTTATTTATTCACGTTACATATTATTTTGTTAAAGTTTTGTTCATTTTATTTATTATTTGTGTCCATCCACTGTCATTGATCCAACTCCATGGGTTTTACTGCTGAATCAATGTTGTAGAAGATGATAGTGTTTCTATGGTAACTACAGAGCCTCTGAACGTCCAAATGGGTCATATCTGATGACCATGAAAAGATGAAGAACTGTATTTTACACCAATTACTGACATGGACTGACAGGATTCGTGGATCAGCAGGTATTCAACAGTTCCATCAGTAGATGGTCTTAGTCGTCGGTGGATGTTATTAATCAAGGGTGTGTGTTGTGTAATGCCTTTCCAATTGAACATGAAACTTCCTCAATTAAAGGATGTCATTTGGATCGATGCTGTAACAACACAACCCCGTAACCATGGTGACATCACTGCTCTCCACTTCCTCTTTTTTTGTACAGGCGTCGGTGTTACTGTAATGAGTCGAGGTGTCTTTAACACCTGATACCTCCGATACCTCCCACTGCTCGGCCTTTTCACTCACACACTCAAGTCCAGATCTGCGTCAGGGCAGCAGCCAAAACTGTACCTCCAACATCAACATGTAGGGACCAGTTCACCCAAAGACAGAGGAGCAAAGACAGACGGACACGTTCAACTCATTTTGTTTGATTTTACTCATGAGACTATGAAGACGTTAAAATCATAATATAAGAATACAACCATTACCTATGTCATGACAATAAAATCAGAATTTCTGGGCAAAAATGACATTCAAAAGTTATGAGAATGAAGTTTTATAAATAAGAGAATAAAGTCCAAATGATATGAGAATAAATAAATATTTTAAGAGACAGTACTAATACTGAGGTAATAATGTCCGAATATTACAAGAATGAATCTTTCAGTTACAAGAATAGAGTCACAATATTAAGAGAATAAAGTCAAATTATTAGAAGAAAAGTTGCAATATTGTGAGACTGAAGTCGTAATATGACAGAACGATGTCCTTAAGTCTCCTAAAGAGAAAAGTCTGAATGTTAAGAGAATAAAGTTGTACTATTTCAATAAGTCTGACAGTAAAATCATTGAATCACAAGAATAAAGTTGAAATTTTAGAAGAATGACAGCCTTCAGTTATGAGAAAAAAGGCCATATTATTAAAATCAGAACATTATCTGAATAAAGTTGTATTGTTTTCACAAAAAGCTGTGATGTTATGAAAATATGGATATAATGTTTAGAGAAAAAGTCAGAATTTTACATTTGACATTTTAGCGCCATCGTATTACAAAAATAAAGATGTAAGATTTTGATAAACAAATGCATCAACACCACTAGAATAAAGTTCTAATATTATGAGGAAAAGTTAAGAATATTTCAAAGAACAGGGTCATAATAATGCAAGAATAAAGTTCACTTTAAACTCATTTTGTTTGATTTTACTAATGAAACTATGAAGATGTTAAAATCATAATATAAGAATACAACCATTACCTATGTCATGACAGTAAAATCATAATTTCTGGGTAAAACACCACTTGAATAAAGTCCTAATATATCCTCCTCAGACCCAGCTATGGGTTTTCTGTCCACATTGGTGGACAAGAGTTTCACAACTTTATACAAAAAAAGAAAAGAAAAGAAAAGACAACTGTCCACCACAAAGGACATTCCATACAAATTTTAAAAACTGCATCTGAAAAAACAGTTGCATCTTGATTTTTCCAATATAGGCACTGATTTAATAAAAAAAAAAAAAAAAAAAAAAAAAAAAGCTGGTACTTTACTGACATTTCCTGGGTCTCAGGAGGTTAAGAGTATTTCAAAGAAAAGGGTCATAATAATGCAAGAATAAAGTTGTTTTATCTGCATGAAATTTCTTTATATAAATGAACAAATGAAAACTTTTGTAACATGAAATTATGGAACAAAACAATTTGCATTTTAGTGCCACGAGTGATACCTATTTATTACTTGGTTTCACTTGTTAAGTCCTTTTTTTTTGTAATATTATTGCTTTTTTTATGACAATTTATTATTTCCGTCATTGTTGCCTTCACAGCATATATTAGACTTCACATTTAAACTGAATTAACCCTTAAAGACCCAAACATCCACCACCGACCAAAACCATCTACTGATCTAATCTGTTTAATACCTGCTGATCCACTAATCCTATCAATCCATGTCAATAATTGGTGTAAAATACAGTTCTTCATCTTTTCATGGTTATCAGATATGACCCATTTGGACGTTCAGAGGCTCCGTAGTTACCGTGAAAACAACGTCATCTTCTACAACATTGATTCACCAGTAAAACCCATGGAGTTGGATCAGTGACAGTGGATGGACACACTGGGTTTATGTTCAGTTCATGACAGATTGGACTGAAAAAGTGACTTTTTCCTCATTTTTTTCTGTTTTGATACAATAACCTTTGAATTTACTCTGAGCTCCATTGAACATCTACAGGATCAGTGAATTAAATTTAGGAAAATACATGATTTTTGTTGGAAAAATGCAAAATGCAGAGGATAATGTTATAATATATGATGATAAATCACTTGGGAAAGACAAAGAAGTCATTTGAAAGTTGTGACAAAAATAGTTGTGGGTTTTTAAGGGTTAACAGAGCAGTGATCTGACCTGGATCAGATCTGTTAAAGACAGTTTGAACAGCACTGATCTGACCCGGACCACTTTCATATGTGGTCCTAAATCTGACCCGGACCACTTTCATATGTGGTCCTAAATCTGATATGTATCTGATATTTACCTCCACCAGGAGGTATTGTGGTCACTTTGCTTTGTGTGTTTGTTTGTTTGTTTGTTTGTTTGTTTGTTTGTTAGCAACTTTACAGGTAAACTCTTCCACCCATCTTTCCCAAATCTTCCCCACAGATAGGCCTAGGCCCTGGGACCAACCCAGTAAATTTTGGGCCAAGAAGGCCAAAGTTCAAGGTCACAGCAAGGTCACAACATCTACAATTTTCCTATCTCTCATCATTGAGCAATTTTCGAAAATTCATAAAAAATTCAAAACCACTCCGATTAGCCTCCAATTGGATCCACCTGTAGCTTAGAACAATATCTTGTATCTGGCACAAAA